>NC_088885.1:66278258-66581288 GCF_037157495.1 Lathamus discolor
TGAAATTCAGATACATTTTGGCAAGCGTATTATTTCCTGTATTTGGTGTTCTCTTAGATCTTTGATGGGTTGGTTGGTTGCTGGCTCACTACTACTGGGAATATTGGATGGGATCCTTCTTGGGTTTTAACGGGCAGGTTTTATTTGAGAACTCTGGGTTTTTATTTGTATAGAGGTAGGTTTATTTCAGTCACAAAAAAACATCTCAGTGAATCAGTAGGGTTTAGAACCATTTGCTGTTTCACTTGCTTGGGTTTCACACTTTCCCTTGTAATGACATCCTGTTCTGATGTTGTTCCTTCTATAATCCGGCAGAGGCCTGGTATTTCCAGTGGTGGGCTGTGGGAAAGGAATAAACCCTTTCATTATAGTAGCGAGGGCTTGTTTGAAAATATGCTAGTGCTCTTCCCCTCCAAGTGTGCTTTCTTTTTGCGCTTTGCTTTCTTATGCAGGTGAAAGTTCTGAAGCTGTAATATGCTGCTGTTCAGCTTGCCCCGCAAGTGTGGACACAATCTCTAGCAGAACTGAGCAGTTGCTGACAGCACTGCCACACTGAAGGCTGTGTCGCTCTCTGGCCTGCAAGCAGACAGGTGGTGTGCATGTACCCCGTCTGATCCTGTGCAAAGTTAGTCAGCTTAAGTTATGCTGCTGCAGAAAGCTGTTCAGAGTGACCAGCTTGGCCGAGCATGGAGGCAAGTTAAAAACACTCAGGTGGAAATTACCATTCTACCAGTTTCACATAGGAAAGAGTGGCACATGAAACAGCTTCAGAGTTTCTGCAGCAGATGTCTCATCCTGGACTGATGTGTCATAACCCATATCCTGTATTTTTATTGGGGGGGAGCAAAACTTCCTTTTATCAGGCATAAAAATGGGATTGCTGTCTTGAAATATGCATTGAAAAGGAAATGAGAAATCTATACTAAAGTCTTCATACACTTTGTGCATTTAGGCCTGTGGAGCAAGAATAGTTTCTGGTCAGGTTTGGTTTGGTTTAGTGCCTGTAGGATCACTACAGTTGCAGTTGGACATTTTGACACTGCTAAAATCAGTTTAGCAAAAACGTGGCAGTGCCCCCAGAAGAGTTTATAACTGCATCACTTGAGGGGCATGACTTAATTCTTTCTGTGTGTCTCACTTCTGTAATGTGTAATCTGCTTGGTCTATCCTGCTTGGTTTCTTGTGGCCTTTTCTACCAGGTTCTTCCCTTGATTTGCTCTGCAAAAAGGCAGCTTTGGATCTGTGGCTGTTGTTGTATCAGTTTTACATCCTAAAGGCCAGAAGAAATGCAAATAATAAGAATCACGTTGAGAAACTGTGGCCTGCTGCTGTTCTCCAGGAGGACTTGTGGTATTCGTATCCTTGCGCTATGCTTTCAGTTCTTTGAGCTTGCCTTGCTGGTCTGACATCTTTTGAATGACGTGATGGTTGCAGGAGATTAGCATGTTTTGGCATACATGTGCTATGATGACTGGCTAAGGATATTTATAAAGTCCAAAAATAAACCATGGGAGCTCATTCTGACATAATCTACTAATCTTAGTTTTGCACTTTGATACTGTGCTGTCTGAGCCAAGTTGGGATAACTGTATATTGCGAGTAATTCATTTTTAGCTTTGCTTGCAGATTAGTGTTGAAGCAATGCATGCTTTTAAATTCAGAACGATGGAAGTGAATTTGGAGAAATCAGCATCTCTGTCAACAATATGCATATGGAAATCAGCTCTGTGCCTATTTTTAAAACAGATTTATGTGAGTGGGTAGAGATGCGTGTTCCCCAATATTTCTGGGCAGCGTTGTGTACTGGCATTTAGACATGATGGCTTTTTCCTTCACTGCCCACAAGAATGGAATGGTCTTCTCTGCCCTTTCCCTCGTTTGTGTGTTAAGGAAAAGACTTTTCTCTCTTCGAGGATTATGCTTTATTCTGTTCTGGATAAAAAAATCTGCTACTACTTTGGGTAAACTTCACTCTTGTGCTAGGCATCTTGCTAATCATGTTGTGGTCTGGGGAGTCCAATCGAGAGAGTAAGCTTTTGAGGCTCCTCAGTGACAGGAACTCAGTTTCCCCAGGGCCCTACAACTCAATTTAAACAGCTAATAAAAATGTTTCAGCTACATTCGGGAATGGCCTGCATTTTTAAGAAAGGCAAAGAGGAGTTTGCCGGTGTAAAGCATGTGGGTCAAGTCAGTTGTAATGTACAAATACTTTTTGAGGCTCTTAATAATAAAGAGGACAGAAACCGTGAGTCTTGGACAAGAGTCTCTCCACTGTCTCACTCTTAGAGATGCATATTGTTATTTATATTAGTCGTGTATTTACCATAGAGTTTTCAGTGCTGTTCTTAAACTGTGAGTCTTCATGCCCTCAAGGTACATAATCTAGAAATTGCATTTAGACTTTTAAGTTGCTGCAGGCTACCACCATATGTTTATAGGGTTTTTTTTTCCTTTTTTATAAAGTACCCATTAAGCTGACCTTAGAGAAGGAATGTATTTCCTTCTTTCTCACCTTTTTTTATTTCGTGGGTATTACCTTCAGCCAGTTTGTCCCACAGAATTCTTTAGGGTACATCAGAGTTGTAAGCCAAATCTCTCAGCTGCAGTGTGTATGCTAAAAACCCCACAATACAAATTTCCAACCCTGCACGTATGCCGGATCAATTAACTTCTTAACTAAAGCTGAAAAAATAGAACTCCTTCTGTTTTGGTTTCAGCCCCACAAAATGTGGTCCAGACCTTTGAGTTTGCAAAACTTAAAGCCAAGCAGAAAGAAGGTTTACTGTTATTGCTTGTAAAGCTGACTGATAACGAAGATGGTGGTGTATGCAGTTCCTTTTTGCGTGATGTTCTAAATGACCAGCCATAATGTGAGTGTTTTTCACAGAAAGATGGCATAGATGGATGCCCAAGATGTTGTTTTCTGATGGATAGTCACTTTTTCCCCCCCTTTTGAAGCGCAGTGATAATGATGAAAATTCTCACGGCCTATTGCCATCGTGCAGACTGGCTTTCGGAGACCAGGGAACGTCCCTTTCAGTTTTGGATATAAAGCAGACATTAATGTTCTGGAATAGTATTTCCTCTAATCATTTATTAAAAGCTGTACTACCCCTATGTAAGATTGTAGAGAAGGTATTCTTTCTGCTGTTGAGGCCTTTAGCTTAAGTTTGAAAAGCTTTTACCAATGTTAGGTTTTTTTGTTCTAATTATTCAACATATAATGAGGGCACAGTAATACCACTTTGTAAGACAAGAAGCTTTGAGTTACTTAAAAGCTGGAGTTACAGCATGTTACAGTAACTGTAACTTGTGAATTATTTATAACTTGATAGAAATAATGGTTGTCCTAATGGCAAATAATTCTGAAGCTGGCTTTTCTTTTTTTCAAGTCTGTTTGTGATGCCTTGAATGAATAAAACCTACAAAAGTAAGCAGTAGCCTTAGAGAGAAGCTGTCCTGTTATACTGTCCCCTCCTTCCTATCTGTGGTGGCAATGTCCTATGTGTAGCTTTTGCATTTTGGCTTTGATAACAGTGTTGTGAATGAGAGACCAGTTAGTTGCCTAATGCCATGGGGTTTTTTGATTCTTAAGCCTGAGCTGCACTGTGAGAAGTGGTTTAGCCTTCCTCTGGCTGCCTGTTTCCCTTCTGTTCTGCAGGCCAACATGTGTACCAGGTGATAACTCCCACAGCCGACTGGGAACATTTCAGGTTAAAACTGAACTGACAGAATGTGGTTGATTTTTAATGTAGATTCATTTGATGTTGCAGTTTGTGATATAGCTGTAAAAGTGCTTGGTCTGGGGAAAGTATTGGAGGAACACAAAATGAAGTGGCAAGGGTGGGACAGGATTGCTTCTGTTAGCAGTAGTGTGAGCTTAAATGGGCTGTGAAATTATGACTAAATGGGAGTCTAGATATATGTTTTATTTCCTGGCAAGCAAGATTAGCTGTCCTTGTCTGTTCTAAGGATTGCTCGGGCATGGATTTTGCTTTACTGTCCTACCACTGGAATCATGGTGAATGTTAAATAAGGTTGAAACAAAGTCAGGCCACACAGGTGGAAATGAAGCTAAAGGTGTCTGTGCCTGTAGTCATGGCAATGCCATAATAATTTCCAGAGAAGTGGGTTAAAAATGTACTGCTGTTCTTACATGTTATGCTTGCTTAGATGAGATTTGAACAACTTCAAACTTAGAAAAAAAGGCAAGAATATAAAATAAAGATAGCTGTGCTACTGGAAGCTGAGTTCCTTCTAAATGTGGTAGAAGTACTCTTTTAAATTCAACAGCCACATGTACCCACCCCACAATTGAAGAATTCTGTTCTATTCTTCGCCGTGGAAGCAAAGCCAGTGTACCATTCTACTTTCTACAAGGACCTGCTTACAGAAGGGACTTCCTCCAGAAATTTCCCATAGCTTTATTTGGCTTAATTATGTACTACTGAAGAATAAAGTTCAGATAGCTTCTCTTGTTAAAACGCCTCATGTCTATTGAATGTGCAAGCAAACTGAAGGGCTGACATATTTGATATGTTTTTCCCCCAGGTTCCCAAGTAGTGTGAGAAGGCTAAACCATGTCAAATTAACAAGCTACAAAGAAGGAGGTTTCCTTTAATTTTCGGAACATGAGGATGTAGCATCACATGCCTTTTTCTCACCACTGGAGCCAGCAGTGAGTGAGTGAGCCACCTCACTCATCTTTCCTTCATAGTACAGTGCTTTGGCCACATCGGTACAACTGAAGAGCTGCATACAAAATAGGGTCACTGAAATTACCAGGCTGAAAAAGTAGTTACGCCAGTGTTCTCCTTTCTTCCCCTACCTCTCCTCATCTTTAAATGGTCTGTTTTCAGGGTCAGACTGCAAAGACCTTTTAGTGGCACGGTTAAGGGAATTGGTGGGGCACAAGAATGTCTTTGGTTTTGCTGCGGATTAAAAAGATGTGTGGAACTGCACCCTCAGTTTCAGTCCAGCAAGGCCCTGTAGCACGTGCCTCTCTCAAATGTATGAATACTCTTACTGACGTCAATTGAAGTGCTTGGAGCTTGTGAGTTAAGCACATGCCGAAGTGCTTTTCAGGGCTTGAGATTTTGTCATTCCTGCGTAAGAGTGTGTGCGAGTATTTGCAGGCAGGAATGTTTGTTAGTTTTCTAAGAGGGTGATAGCCATTTAATGGTTTTAGTGTCTTTACTAGATGTAGTCCTGCCTGGGGTTTTGTTTGTTTGTTTTTGTATTTATTTTTTTCTGAGGAAATAAGCTCTTACAAAGCTGCTGCCATCTCTTTGCAAGAAATCAAAATGAACTATTGCCACAGTAGTATTTACTTTCCTGAAGGCCAGAGGGGGAGATAAGGAAGGCTTTCTGCAGTTCATCTGGGGGCAGGTCCATAGGAAATACTTCGAAAAGGGAGGGGAATTACAGTGTTGCTGCTTGTCTCTCAGGCTTGCATGCAGAATTTGAGTGTTAGCTGTAGAAAATGCTGGCTGTGTACTTACATTATGAAAGGCTCAGTAAACAGTTAATGTGCAAGTACTGTGGAGGAAAAGTAAAATGTGGCCCTGCTCATCCTTTTTTACAGTCCTTTTATAAACTTTTGGGAAATGGAATTGTGCTGATGTGAGCATTCAGGAAAAGCTCGTTTCATAATTCACATACATTAAAGGCTTTTATTTATACGACATTAATATTCATGTTCTTTCAGTCAAGAGCAGCATTATGTGACATGACTGACCAGTTGTAAAAACCAGGGCATGGCTTCCATTATTGAAAGGATCTCAGTGGTCTCCATTTGAGTATGACCTTCCAAAATAAGTAAAGGTGGTCGGATTTCTTCCAGGCTGGGTGGCAGACCAGGTATAATGATTTCTAGCCCCTGTTGCTTTGGAGAGCAGGAATACAATTTTCATCATAAATATGTTGAGGAAAGTAGGGTCTCTTAAGTCTTCTGGGCAAGACAATTTCTTTGTATCATACTTAGTATTTCATTATAATACCACTTGAGCTGGCTCCCGTGAAAGCTAGCGATGTATCATGCAAAAGGAAATGTGTTTAGGGTGTAGCTAATGATGTTTTTTCCCCGCACAAGCATATTTTCTTGTATTCTTGTTGATTCTTCTTCCTTTTGTGGTGTCATTTGATGCCCATTACTCTTGCAGTCAGGGATTCAGTGAAATTAATTCCCTGTGGGCATTTGGGAAATTACTGGTTCACTAATTTGGATGGAGGAGAGTGAAGGGATAAAACTGTTATTTACCTTTTTTTTCCTTCACTAACTTGTCTCAGATCCTGCCAGGGCTGTGTCTGTCATTTTTTTTCCTTCCCTTACAGACAGACCATCTCTTAATGCATTATAACCCCTGGTCTGCTCATGCCGGATGACTGGTCAGGCCATTCCTGATAGGCTCTGCTTTCTGGCCCAAATGGGACCAGAAGCAGTGTTCCTGCATGCGTACCTCTCCATATGTATCCTGCTTTCCCCTCTGGAATGGTGTTGAGTTGACCACAGGGATTCCCTGACAAAGTGGTCAGAAGCTTTTCAGCTTTTTGCAATATTTATTTTCTGGATATGCCTTTGCTTTCTTTCCTTTCTGTCCTTTTCGTGTCCCTGTTCACCTTGCATAACCATGAGTAGGTATGTAGTACAGACTGAAGGACTGCCTGGTTACCAGCTCTGCAGAATCCCTCTCCTTGACACGAACTCTTTTCAGAGGTGCTTCAAAGCGTTGTCATTTTATTGCCTGCATGGTACAAGCATGACTGCAGCTGCGTCTGGAGCTGTGTCAGGGAAGTGGGAGCGTGCTCATCTCTGGAGAGCTAGCCTGCCCTCCAGCACAGGCTGTGAAACCAAGGTTAGAGAAAAATGGCCAGGATATGTATCCATGGTTGGATTCCTGCTCATCTGGAGGACAGCTTGCCCAGAGTTTCTGGTTAGGTCCTGTCACTGTCCCTGTCTTTAGTCATATTAGCAATATTTTTGCTGCTTTTAGTTTTGTGTTCTCCTTCAGCATTGTGTTCATGCCTTCAGAAGATCAGCTACAGCTTGGCTGACAGGCCTAATAGTTTAGGAGGGAAGTGCTTCTTCATCTTTTACAATGGAAGAATGTATATGAGCAGCCTATACTGTTGTCTTTGGAAGAAGACTTTGAAGATGTCTGTTCAGGCATGCTTTTGAAGGTGTTCTGAAATTTGCTTTCAGCTATACTCTGTGGATGATTTATCACCATTCTTCTGTTCCCATGGAGCAGTAAATCACATCTGGGCTGATAGGTTATCCTTTTTCCTGAAAAGGCTTCATACTTTTGGACCACTTCTTTCTTTATTCCATGCTCTCCAAATGTCCAGGTATTTTATCCTTTCCCACCATAGAAGACCCAATATTTTAATCAGGAACCCCTATTTTACAAAGCTGAAACACCAAAGTATAGCACTTCAGCTTTGAAAACTCATTTCTCTGTGGAATAATGGCATTGAGATAATTCCAGCTGGTTTCTAAATTTCCAATCCACTGACTTTCTCAGTGATTAGATCAACTTCTTCAGTAAAAGCAAGGATCTGCAGTTGATCTGAGGGAGTTAATACATAGTTTAATTTCAGCACACGTGAATAGTGTTAAGTCCATGCGTAAACTAGTCTAGTGAAGGAGAAGAACAAAATAATAGGTGATCTCTTGAGGCAGCCCGTTGAAACAAAAAGTGATATCTTATAAATTTTTAAGCACCTAAGAAAGAAGATTGAATAGCTGGCATTATTTGAGACAAAAGACTGTAAGAACAATTCCTAAGACTGGCTGACCTACTCCTCAGCTTGCAAACTAGGACAATGTCTAGTAGGGAAATCTTCGTTATAGCATTGTAACATTGTTATCAGGGATCCTAATCCTGTCATAGATAAGAGAACATAAAACTGTCAAAACCAGGGTTTTAAATCTGCATCTCCCATGGCTTTTTGCGTTTGTTTTTTTCCCCCTTTTTTTCTTTCGGTTGTTTCTTCCTGCAGTCCCTAGAGAGAAACCAAGATGATTTACACAGTGACAAAACCATTAGGCTCTTGAAGGTGCAAGTCTCTGCTCTCAGGAAGTATCTGATCTCAGGGTTACCCATCACAAAATTTCAGTTGTGATCTTACATCCATGTTTCATATTTGCTCCAGAGAATTTTCTCATGCTGTGGCATGAACCAAAGTGTAATGCATCATTTCATGGCATTTTCCAGTGCCTGGCTTGTCTAATGCCTATCTAAGTAAACTTTCTCAGCTTTGCTGTGTTGGCACAGTCGGTAATCTCACTGTTCTTTCTGTAAAAGATTCATGTGTCTGGATTTTCCTGGGCTGTGTTGAAGAGCTGTTTCATTGTCACTTCTGAAAAGTACTTCTTCCCACGTTTTCTCAGCACAGTGAGTCTCCTTGTTACTGTCAGGTCAACTTTCTGGTGTAGAGGACCAATGCAAATAGTACTAGGGCTTAATAAACAACCTACCTTTGGATAACCGTTGCTGTTGTGATAAAAATGATACAGGGTTGGTTGCTCATTGATTTATGCTTTTTGGCCATCTTCCAGGATGAAACTGTAACTTCATTACACAAGAGTTTCGGAACAGTACAGAGTTGTCCATTTATTTTCTTCAACTGTTATGGAGCCGACAGCTTGCCTTTGGAGGGTCATATATTCAAAAGCTGCCAATTGGATCTTATTTCATTTTAGCCAAATGTGTCACAGTCTGAAGTGCGATTTCTCTCTAATGACCCCCCTCTTTTTTTCCCCTCTTAACTTTCGTACCTTCTGCTCTCTCTCCTTTCTCTTCCCCTCAGTTCCTCCTGCTGAAAATAAAAAGGCCTGGGAACAGAAGCAATGCCACAAATAAAAGGAATTAGGTATTTTGTTGTTGCTGCCTGTAATTTTGGTTTCTGTTAATAAGACTTTAGTTTCTCTGGCTGGATCAACTCTGCACTGTGGAGAAACACATGGTTTTCAAAAATGGCAAATGGAAGATATTTTTTATCTTTCTATTTCTGCTAACCATGCTCCTACCTACCTCTAAGTTAGCTGCTTATTTCCAAATTGCTCCTTGTGACTTTGTTTTCCTCTGCCTGCTTTATCAGTGCTCTCCACTGGTCTTTTGGTACCTTTACTTGAGAAGTCATCATTTGGAAGCCTGTGAGAAATCATCATCAGGAAGTCAGGAAGTCTGTGTACTTGGCTGAGTAATGCTCTAGAAGAAGGAGAAATAGGGGAGACAAACCATGTACAATATCTGCCTGTGTACTACTTGAAATCTGAAAATATATTTATTGCTACTGTGGTGCCTAGAGAAATGGTGTCCTCATGTTGAAAAGTTGAGGGCATTTGTGTCTGGGATAGCAGCCTTGTGTTTTACACAGTTTAGCTGCTTTTTTTTTTTTTTTTGGTCTCTGTGCATTCCTGGAAAAATACATGGTTTTGTGGTTCAGTTTTAAAGAAATGTTCTTAATAATGAATCAAAATGAGCTGAATAGCCTTATTTTATAAAGTAGCTAACTTTATTTGGATTTCTTGGCCTTTTAAAAAAATAGGCTGTTAAGTGCAATAGAAGAATAGACTTTCAATTCGGTCTGTGTATTCTGTCTTTGAAAACTCTTTTTCAATTAATTATTTTCAGATTACTTTTCCTATGTAATTCCTGACACATTTTCAGTACATGTTTATGTATGCAAAGTGGAAAAATAATATAACCAATACCTGACTAAATATTACTATTTAACGCAGTAAGCTGCTTGTTTTAGTCCCAAAAGAAACTATTAACAGTGGTATTAGATGAAAGTACGTATACATCCATTTCCTCTAAGAGTCTGTCTCATATTCTTTCCAATCTCAGGATCAATAATTTTGATAGTTATTTTATCTGTTTACACATGAATTTTGTAGAAGTTTTTAATGTTTTCTAACTTTAACGCAGATTATTTCTTAATTTTGCCTTGTTTCCTACTTAAACAATATTTTGTAATTACCTGATTCACTGTGCTTGTGTGTAAATGAAACGATGAAATCTGTTGTCAATTAGCAATCAATGTGGTATCCGTATTTTTAAATGTTATAAATTGCCTATTAGAGCTAATTTTCCAGGGCATCTCCATCTCTGTTCTTAATGTAATGCAGAATATTTTACAATAATGCCTAGGTTAACAATGATAGTCTTGCTGTATTGTGCAAAAAAGGCTTCTGTGCAGACCCAGCTGGGTTTCAGGCTTAATTCATTGCTCTATGGTGGGATCACCACAGCTGCTGTGGGGCCTTTACAAATGCAAAAAAGCTGTCAGTGTTTGTTTCATCAGATGCATAAGTGATGAGGCCAAGTTGAGGAATCCATTCCAGCGCGTGGTGTGCATGCTGGAGGCATTATTGTTTACAGAATTAGTGTCTTAATGCTTTAAAATACATGGTGCGTGTTTTGCCTTAGAGCAAAATATTTTAGGGGTAAGATGCTTTAAAGATCCTCTTCAATTTAATCCCCTTTTCTAACAGCGTTTGCCCTGACTCACGTAAATGTGCATCTGAATTACTGTGCTGTACTTGCCATGGTCGCAAGTAATTCAGGTCTGTCTTGTGCATCTTTTTTTGCTAGTGCTTTGATTATCGTCAGCAGTCACAATTAAATAATTGTACAGCTTCAATGCAGATTTCTCCCCCCCCCCCCCCAGCTGTCAACTGGAGGAGTTGCACTAGCAGTCTCCTATGGTCACCAGAAGTCAGAGTACTTCTTTTGGCTGTCAAGGCTTGAAGGAGGTTCCTTTCAGCCAATTAGAGAGTAACGATGATTGGTTTCAGAGGGTGCTGCTTAAGAATGCAAAGCATGCCTCCGTGGTGGGGCTGAGCACACAGTTCCTCTATCAATTCTCCTTTCCTTTGCTTGAGGCTCCAGGAATGTAACATGGAGTAGGGCTTCTGCTTACATGACGCCAGACTGGCTTTTGGGGGGTAGAAGGCAGGGGGTGTCAGGTCTTAAATTGTTTTTCTGTGGGAGTGCTCATGTGATCTTCCAGTCTTTGTTGCAGTCTGTTGGCTGTGTGCGTGAGGTTTCATTAGGGCACGCCACCCTTCCCCGTATGGTGTAACTCCACCGATAATAGGCATTGCAGGAATTTTAACTAATGCGCTGTTTAAGCCGCCGTCGCTACGATTTTATTAAATGTGCTTGCAGCATGGAATTTTGCTAATGCTGTAGAGTGATCTGTTATGCAAATTGAATGTAAGAATGGGCTAGTGGGGATTTGTTGTCTGCATATTGGAGACCCATATTTTGCATTTGGAAATGGAATGAACTAAATGGTGTCAGCGGCGCAGGCTGCTGCTATAATGTTCAGGTAGCCTCTGCTTTCTTGGTTGGGGATGCAGTATTCTCACCAGAGGGTCCGAGTTTGGATTGCAGGGAGGCATTCGTGTCTGGAAGCGTGCTTGCTGCTGGTACATGCTGGGCAAGTGTGGGGGGAGTGCAGGAGATTTTAGGCACAGTTGTACACAAACTAGATTCTGAGATTTATTCTGCTCGTCATCATGGACGGGTAAAGCTGTGTTTTTGCTGTGTTCTGCCATAATGCAGGCAGATTCCTATGCTGGTGCAAAGGATGTTTAGCTCAGTGCACGTCTGGTAGTATCCCTGTTTGTTGGCTAAACTGTTAGCCTGTCTAAAGCAGCGCTTCTCCAGGTGTGATGTGTGACAAGGACACCTTAGACTCCTGCCAGGGGAAGTGTGAAGGCAGGGAGTTTGGATTAGTTTCCAGATTTCCTGCTTCACTGAGGCACATGAGCCATGTAATCCAGCAGATGAGCGAAGGAGTTGCCTCCTCCCTGCGCTTGTTGCTGCTCTCGTGGCCTCGATTATCTCCAGCCTCAGGCTTAAAAGACGACCAGCCTCCTCTTCTTGTGCTGTTCCAGGGAGCAAGTTGCTTGCAGCACTCTGCCAGCGCTTTGTAGCTTGAAAAACAGTGGCAGACGAAAGAAATCCCCACCTGGCAGCCGGTGCTGTCTGTCCCTCCCTTTCCCGAACCTCATTTACAGTCGCTGTAAGCGCTACCATTTATTTCCCTTGGAGTCTCTGTTGCGATTTTATTATTTGTTGTTTGCTGCGAGGCTGGCACTGGTGTGGGAGGGCTGCTTTGGGGGTGCTGGGCGGGGTGTAGCAGCAGCAGTAGGCAGTTAGGCAGGGCCTGGAGGAGCCGTGCCATCAGCGTTGGGTCTGTAAATTGGGGGAAAAAATATCGTGGGCTTTAAACTGCAGCTGATGAAGCTGTGGCACAGCGTTTTCTCTTGACAGAGATGGAAATGAGTTGAATGGTTTTGAGGGAGGTGGTTTTAAGAGAGAGCAAAACCTCCTCGGCAAAAGGTCTGCCCATTCTTTAATGTTGGAGCTCTGCTTGAGCTCATGGTGCAGTAGTTTGGCTTTGCATGGATGGATGTGAGCTATTTGGGCAAATCATGGGGCGTTTGCATTTTGGGGATGCAGTGCAGTTACAAGCCATTTCTGATGTCTGCACAGGCTAGGCCGAAGCTGGGAAGCTGCTGTTTTCAGTGTGCATATGCTGTGGTGGATGGGCTGCTAGCTAATCCCCAGCAGTGGAAACATGCTTTCGTGAGACACTGGGAGGCCGCTCAGATAGAAAATGGGTGCCAGAGGGCCCGGAGGTGAGGTTTGCACCCATGATATGGCTGTTCCCAGCACTCAGGCTGCTCCCAGAGACCCAAAGTAGGGCAGGAACTAGGCTTCTGTGCTGCAGGGGACCCTAATAATAGGCCAAATTCTGCCCTGAATGCCACAAATGTTCCCTGAGGGGGGGATGGGGGGCAGGCAGGCTGCTGTGAGGTCTCCCTCAGCTTTATTTTAACTCTGGCTCTCTGCTCTTCTGTGGATTGGGCAGCAGAAACAAAGAAGCAGCTATTAAAACCAAAAAGCAGAAAGACCAGAACAGGGATGTGTCTTTTTACCCTTCTCCCAGGGCAGGCTGATTTAGCTGCCTGTCCAGGGGACGGCTGCTGCTGTATCCCTGCCCACTGCAGCATCCTTGCTTCTGCTGAGAGTCCCAGTTGACCCTTGAGTTTGAGCTTAGAGCTAGAGCAACTTCATGGGAATATTTTAAAAATTGGACCAAATTACCTGCAGTATACTTACTTACACACACGCATACGCACACACGCACCCCCATGCATTGTTGTATAACCAGGCTTTAGAAAAACTCAATTTTTGAGCCAAATCAGCTTTGTGGTTTCCTGTTGCCCTTTGGGTTGCTGGTACTGTGCCAAATCACGTTGGTAAAGAAAATGCTTCAGTAGTTACGTACAGCCTTGGATACATTTAGCTGTCCTGCAGTAGTAATGTTTTAGGCATAATAAGCATTTTTACTATTTTTATTTATGAAGATTTCTCCCTCCACTCTGATATATTAAGCCACTAATGAGAAAGTAATGGAAATTGGGATTCCAGCTTTATATTTAGATTTGTAAATGCACTGGGTTTGGAAGTAGTCTTGTCAAGCACAGATGTTTGCTGTGCCAGTGTTGGGAATGTATTTCGCGATCAGTGGCTGTGTTAAACAGTTGTCCCCTTGCTGGTGAATTGGCTCTTGATGGAGATTCAGAACAGCTTATTTTAATTAGGCTTTGTTTGAAAACATGGCTCAATCTATTAATTGAGGTAGGTGCTACTTCCCTGTGGACTTCTCACAGCGTTACTGCAGAATTGCTGGATATTTGTTTTTTAAGCATACTACTACTTCTGCCCTATTTGTGTGAGGAGGACAATTGCCTAGGAAGAACTTTCTATTTTATATTAGGAAATGAAAAAAACTTCAAGAAGCATATGGCTAAAAGTAGCATTTCAGCATGCTCTACTGGGAGGCTGGATTTTGGATGAGGAGCATGGAGGTAATGTGGTGTCACTAACGAAGCAGCAAGGCTTTGGAGGCAGCAAATTGGCCTTGGGAAAGTGATAGTGAGCACTGAAAACACTGATGCATGCTCTCTGAGGTAGTACACAGTTTTTTGTTTGATACTGAGCATCACCGGTATGCTTACCTCTTCCTGTGGCAAATTTAATGTAGGAAAGAGCTGTTTTCAGTGCTTCAGTTGACAGAAGGCATGTTAATATGTGGCTGCCCAGTCTGCTCTTCTTTTAAATAGCTTAGCTGATGTTCAAGGCTGAGGGAAGTACAAAACAAACTGAAAATCTTTCAGATGTTTTAATTAAAAGTGATGGAAGTGGAGAATTAGAGCTGCTCCTGTGCTAGTATGGCTTATTCAAACATGCAGCTTAACCAGTTAGACTGCAAGGTGGAAAATGCTAGAGATTGTGTATCTGAATTAAGCAATTTTAATTTGGTCTTTCATCTGTGTCATTACCGAGGGATATCCTGCAGGCTGGTTTAATGAACTCAATCTAGAGGTGTGTAGAGGCACATCTCTTTGCTTGACAGCAGCAAGATGGCATGCTATGACTGGCAGACATATCTTCAGCTTGTGTAATTGTCTGCTCTTGTCATATGATGACAAATGGAGCGATGATCATATTAAACAACAAAAAAGTTCAAAGTAACACGAAGGCTCTGAATAAACTCTTGGAATCAAATTGATTCTCACATGACAGCACGTCAGCATGGGTATTTTTAGCCTGAATTAATGCAGCTATAGGAAACTCCTCTCCCCCAGAGAAGTACTGCCGTGTTAAGTTAAATGTCATTCAGAATTTTTAGCCTAAATTCTCCTCTTCCTACAGGTGTGGGAGCCTGTCTTGTCAGTGTGCAGGCAAGGGAAAAACTGCCCCATGTCAGGAGTTTAAACAAAAAGTTAAAAATCAGTGATTAAAGTTTGTCTGTAAACTGACAAATCTGATTTTCTGGGTTTGTTGTTTTTTTTTTCTTTTTTTTTCCCAACGAGCCTCTTCCAAACCCAGATGCAGTAAGGATGAGATCATGCAGAAAAAATTAATTGGGAACTGAGCATAGTTTGGAGTTTTGGCAGATTTTCTCTTGTCATAGATGCAAGCTAATGCACTTCCATGCATTATGGTATGAGGTTTTAAGTTTTGCGGAAGCAACTGTCTTTCTAGTGGAAGTCTGAAGGCAGGTACCACGAGAAATATTTTTCCTTTTGTCAGTAACAGGATCCTGCAAAAAGGGAAGCACCCTCCTGAAAATCCGGGAAAGTTGTTTTAAAACGAAAGTGTGGAACTAGAACTTTGGGAAACAGCTGCAAAGAGCTAAGGGGACAGAAGCTTTTCTATCCCTCCCTCCCTTCTCTCTCCCCCTAGGAGCTGGTACTGAGTATAGTTAAGGTGGGGGAAAATGAGTTATACAGATTATCAGCTTTATTCACTTCTTGATGCTTTTAGAGTTCCACTTCAGTCAGGTTGGTATCTCTGTCACAGTTTTAATTAAGATTCCTCTCTCCCCCTCTTCTTTTTCTTTTCTTTGTTTTTGTTTTCTTCCCTAATCTTTCTGTCTTATAGGGGAAAAATATTTTCAGCAATTAAAAAAACACATATGCTACCACATGTGACCAGATTGAAACTTACTCTTCTCAATGCTTTGTCTGTAGACTTCACAGAAAATTGCTTTACTTCTGGATTGCCATCCTTGTGTGGTTACCCAGCGTGAACGGCACATTTTAGATGCTGTTCTCCAAAAAGACCGTTTCAGGGCAGCTGCCCTGGAACTGGGGTTTTGTTGCCACAATGGATGTGGGGAAATGCAGAGTGCCCAGCCAGAATTCATCAGTACTCATCTCAAACTTGGTCTTAAACACAGCCTTCTTCCGTATGCGTAAAAGCTTTTTCCCTTGTCAGTTGAGTTAGTAAGTGGCAGGAAAATGCTTTGCCTTTGTAATTTCTGAAGTATCCTTAGTTTACTTTTGGATTTGAAAGTTTTTTTTGTGGTGGCCCTGTAGTGGTGTAATTGTAATGAGAATAGTGCTTTGCACATGTACGCCTCATTAGCTGGTACAGCTGGGACTCTCAATTTCAGCAAAAAAGTAGTCTTACTCAAAAGAGTGCTTATGTAAAAATAGCACCGTACTACTCAACAGTTAAACCTGTGTGAAATATGTCACTTCACTAAATCTGTGTATATCAAGTCTCTTAATGCATTGACAGAGCTAATTTTTATTAGTCCATTTTAACATTGTGCAATTTCTACTTTCTGCAGAAATTACATGTAGCTACTGCTTTGGTATGAGTAAGACAGTAAGAAAACATGCGACATTAGAAAACTCAAGTATAATTCTGTACCTAGTTTTGGGTACAGTTATTGCAGTATTTTATATTGCAGTATTTTATATTGCAGTATTTTATTTAAATGCAGTATTTTCCCATACAGATGAGAGGCAAAGGAGCAGGATTCATTTTTGACTAGTGCTCATTTAAATGTTGAATAAGCCTGAAGCATAGTATTTGCTTGATTTGCAATCTCAGAGCTACAGGGAAATTATTTTACTCTTTTTGTACTGTTACATTTTGATATGAAGAGCCATGGAGAGCTGGTAAACCTGGACTTCATGTTGCTGCCAAAGTTTCCTCCTGAGTATAAATGTACTTTAAGAAGATCTGCTGCTTTAACTCTTCTCTTTTTAGCAGAGATGAAAATTCAGGAGTAAAGTTGATGTAGCTTAAAAAAGGAATAAAGCTAATTGAGCCTGTTTGCTTGTTTTATGGCTTGAAAAATAGGCACTACATTAATCAGATGTGCGATTCAACATCTGGACCATTCGTACAAAGGTGACAGAGAAGATGGAGATACATTGTAGAGGGCTCTGAAGAATGAAACGGCAGAGGAAAGGGAATCAGTTGAGAAATGCGGAAATGAAAGTGACCAAGCCAATGCTGTAGTTAAAGAAATTATTAAATATTCTGATGGGATTCATCCATGTGGAGTGACAGAATATTGCAGTAATGGGGAAAGAAAAGAGTTTCACAAAGCATTTTAGCTTGGAAGACTTGTGCCTCTGTGACATTTTGCAGGAAGAATTGGCAAGATTTGTCCCTGGTATGAATGCTATTGCCTTTAGAGGGGTTTGAAACATTTGATAGCCATATTGTATTTTGAGTGACGGGTAGTCAGTCAGCAAGTTGCAGGGTTTTACAAAACTATTCATGCAGTTGTGTGCAGAAGGGTGGGGCTGGTTCTGTTATGAGTCTCCCAGCGGTACGGAGAAGAGATTGTCAACTTTTAAATCGTCTATCTTCATTTTGACTACAAAAAGAGAATATTTGGAAATGATACAGGCAATATCTCCAGGGACGCTAGAAAACAGCATTGCTTATTGTGGTAAACAGACACTTGACTTAACTCCACATCTTGGCGATCATTTCCATGTTGGTATTATTCTGAGATTCATTTACATGTTAGCTGGTGGCTTTCCATGTAGTGGATACTATTGTTGACTGGCTTGCCAGCAAGCACTCAGGTGCTCTCAGCACTACTCGTCAGCCGCTTGTGTAATTGCCATGTGTTGGTCAAGGTGTCTTTGGGTTGAGCAGCATAAATTTGGAGTTAGCTGTGCTGCAGAGGATGCATCATCTCTGGCCAGCCTGTCCTCTTCCTTATTTCTGTTACTAATGGAGTGTTTATGCACATATGTGTGTATATATGTGTGTGTATACATATGTATGTATGTGACCCAGGTGAGGCATTTTGAGGTTTCTAGGAGTCCAGTGGGAGAGCTTCTGCAGATTGATAGAGGGGAAGCTCTTTAGGAAGGCAGCTGCTGCAAGGCCTTAACCTGTCTTTCCTTTTCCTTCATCCGTGTTATTTCAGATGGCTTTCTCCTTCTGTGTCCCTAATACTCTTGTTATTCTTCTGCCCTACATGTATCTTTCAGATTGTGGGCTAGTCATACGGGATTATGGGATCCCAGATGGATTAGATTGCTGGGTTTTACACTAGCCATCTCCTACATATGAGAAGAGTTTGTAAGCAGTGCTGTATGCCTTGTCATACATCTTAGTTCAAGAGTGTAGAAGCAAACATATTAAACGTTTGATTCTTTGTATCTTTGCTTCTGCCTCTCTGTTCTTTCTCCTTCCTTTCATCTTTTGTCCTCACCTTTCCACAGAAATTCTCTTCCACTGTGTCAGTGTAAAGGTGAGTCTGCAGACTTTCAGAAAAAGACTTGGGGAATTCTTAGGCCCCGGTTGATGCATTTTGATATGTTACTATTGTTTATTTTACACGAGCTGCCAGGACTCCCGAAGCTCTCCTGGATAGCCGATCGATTCCAAGCTGCTTGCTATGACTGACATACTGATTCACTATGAAAATGTGTTAATTTCACAGCATAATTCTTGATCTCGTACTGATCCTGAAGCCATCTATGTGGATCAGATTCACATAAATATTTTGGGGGCAGTCCTTTCCATTCTGTAGGCTGTACTGTTTAATCAAATTGTCAATAGCTGGTATCAAGTGGCAGGATTAGTCCTTTCCGTTGCCTACAGAGGAGAGCTTGAGTGCCTGGAGGATGCAAGCAGTACAGCCAAAACGCCTCTGCTACCTACTTCAGTGTCATTTATAGAGTTTTGAACTGTGTGCTAAGGAAGAATAAAGCAAATGTAAATGTAATATTGCTCCTATTATAACACTTCAGTAGGATAAAAAGAGAGAGAAGAACTTCAATAGCTCTGATGATAGCCTGCCAGAGTAAATGTTGGCTCAGAAGCAACTGTGGTAATGTAGCTTTTTCTCTAAATCCGTTTGAGTTAAATGAGCACAGGGCCAAGATGAGAAATGAGTTTCTGTGTAGTGCTGTCTCTGCTGCTTCCAGGGCGCTCCAGGTTCTGCAGTTCCCCTGTCTCCTCTGTCCTTTCTCTGGTCTCAGCAGAGCTGAGTGTGTCAGGTTGGAGGCTCTATGAATATCACTGGCAGCAATAGGGTTTATATTGTTCATGACACTGGAAGGTAAAAGTGGTATCTGAGCAGGTGAGATTTTGCACTTCAATGTGGAGCTTACTAGTAGTGTGGTGAAATAATAATTATAAAAATACATGGTGTGGAGAATGTGGGTGCCTGATTCTTTGGTATCTGACATCTGGCTTTACTTCTGAGTTTGTGGGCATGAGTTAAGCCTTTGTCTGGTCTTACAGCTAAGACACTCTCCTACTTGTAGTACTATATAAATAGAGGAGCTGTTTATAGGTAACTTCTGAAATACGTGGGGAAGCAACCATTTTTAGAATTTTAATGTGAAACACATGTAGATGTGAGTTAAAATTTTATTTATTTAGTCTCTTTTGGGATTGGAAGGAGAGAAATGTCTGCAATGAAGGCAAAGAGCTCCAGAGTCTGTGGAAAGATGTTCTCACTGCCTATGGCTGTGGTGATGGTGATAGCTTTGCCCTAAGCAGGCAGGAGGTTTGCTGCTGCCTTTCAGTTCCTTTAACTGGGGGCTAAAGGAGAGAGGCTGGGCTAGTCTAAAAATTTTTTAGTCCTAGTTTTTCTAGGTCCTAGGTATTAAGTAGAGGAAGGTGTAGTTGAATGGAGAAACTTCCCTCAAGGTAATGTCAGATGTGAAGGTAAATGGGAGACAGCCTGATTCTGGATTAAATACTGTGATTGTTACAACAAATGCTCTGGTTGCCTGTATTAATTTGTACTGAGAAACCAAAAGACACCTGGAAGTCAACCAGTTAAAAACTCAAACTTTTGGTTGGAAACAAACAAAAATTGTAGTAGGCCTTCTGAGGATAGACCCATACATGTTGTATGGGCTTGACCTGGTCTTGATCTTGGATCTTTGAACTCATGTTTGAAAACAGTGGCTGTGGCTTTCTGGTATCGAAGCATAGGAAAGCAGCAGAAAGCACAGGTATTAACAGTATTCCTGCTCCATTGTCATTTTGGTGCACCTTTTTATCTTAATCCCACTCAAATTTCAGTTAATTGTGAGGCAAGATCTTCATCTGGTGGGAACAGGCAGTTGAATTTTAATGGATCTCTACTGTGTAAATTCCTTCTCACGAGATTCTTTATTTTGAGTCTCCTGTACCAGGTAGCATACCTAACGCTCTTGACATGATTTGGGGGGGGGGGACGGGGGACATGGAGGAAAAGAGTGAGAATGGAAGAGGCAGCTGAGATACTCATATGTATGCCAAAACACCCACAAACATTGTGGGAACTTTTAAGGCAATGGGTACTAAATAAATACAGAAAACAAGATAATTTATCTCAATATCATAAAGTGTTGCTGTTTAAGAATTAGTTGTAGGAGGGACGGTTTGTTCAGGCTGTGCTGTTGTGGTATTGTTTAATTCATATACACTCCTTCCTAATAAAATGTGTCAGTAGCACTGTATGTTAGTGTAGTTTCCTGTCCCTCTGTTTCTCTTAGAGTGTTCTAGTTGGAGACATGATCGCAGTCTTGGGAACCTGTTTTGCACATGTCTGTGCACTGCTCACAAAGAAGCAATCACTGTAACTCATAAATATGTGCACTCATCCTCCAAAGACATGTAAACCATATTTGAGCTATAAGGCTATACAAACATGAAGCAATGCTGATGACGACATGCAAACCACGAGGGGGAAGCTTGACTGGCTCGATCTTTTTAGAACCTGGAAATGTTTGCATAGCCTTGTTGCTCGGCTGCGTTTCTTCTTAGACAGATAGATGGGTAGGTAGGTATCAAAGACTTGAGAGAAATGCTTTCTTCAGCTGTGTGATATGGTAAATCATATCCTGTGTCCAGCTTTGCAATTTAAAGTCAGGATTTGTGGTTTTCTCCACCTTGTTTCTTAAAGCTGCAAAAAAGTAAATGGTAGTGACCTGAGGACCAGCACACACAATCTATTTCTTGGTCTCCAGCACTTACGCTGTTGGACAGTGTGCAGGAAGGGCTGTGCAACCTAGAAGAGATGCCTGTGAATTACGTGGTGCAAGTGACATGCAGCTTTATAATCAATGCATTCCTGCACCAGAAGCAGTTTCAGGGAATGTTGGATTGTGCGTGGAGTGAAGTTGGGTATGACTATGGCCGGAAAATACATTGCTATGCTGTAAAGAAGGCACTGAATGAGTTGTTTTGTTCAGTTGGTTTTGTTTGGTGTTTTTTTTAACCCAATTTCAAATTTATTTTCTTTCATTTTATGCTAATTCCTTTATCAGATTTGCTTTCTCAGGCCAGAGGAGGAGACAAATTGTTCTAGTATCCATTATCATTTTTCTTTCTCTGTCTTTTGCATGTTAAAACCATTCTGCGGTACTCCAGCTGCAAACAGCAGTCTCTTTTTTTGGGGGTGACTGCAGTAGAAATTTGTAGTGTTTCTTCACTGCCCTCTGTTTTCTGATAATTATGGGAAAATTGGTTTGCCAAAGCCAACACTTCACATGGATTCAATTCATCAGGAAATGCTGCTTTAAAATTTTGTGGATTTGAGGTGCACCTTGAGGCTGAAGGGTGTATCAGGGCTGAGGACTGGCCTGTTCTCTGGACAAAACGAGTGGTTGTTGAGACAGAATCATATCGGTGTTGTTTCTGTGACTAGTAAGAAACGGCATATATGTAGCTGTTAGTATGTTATCAATTAATGTATCATTAAATAGATGATCTGAGGGCGTATGTTATATCATCTGTGATTTCCTGTGATAGCGATGCCAAAATTCATGTTGCTTACAGCAGCCAGATGGAGTTAAAAAGCTGGTCCTGACTGTGTCTAAGGTGTAAGTCAGCTGGAGCTGGGGGCCGTTGCCTGGCTCTGCAGTGAGGAGAATAGAGGCTTTAAGAAGAATTCCGCCATGTGTCAAGAGGTGAGACACGCTGAGTCTCATGGGCTGGCAAAAATTGTTTACTTGGTTTGTCTCATGTAAAGGCAGGAGGATTTTTTACTGTGAACTTGAAGCAGCATTTGATCTGCTTGTCCTTACTGAGTCTTGCAGGAAAGTGTGATTGCATTTTTAATTTCCCCTGGGCACAACTGCCAGAAATAACTTGTGTAGCACTCCAGGCCTGGAGCTGCCCCTCTAACCCACTTCACTGCTCTGCCAACTGTAGCGAATGGTGTCTCTGTCTCAGCTTTCCAAAGGAGATGTAGTAGCAGTGATACCTGAACCACGCTACTTTACCCTACTTCTCAGAAGGCTCTTCGGTTGATGGACTGGAATCTCAGCCTCGGTGTTTTACTTCTAAGGATGTTTTGCAAAACATTCATTATGGTGTTCTGTCCCTCCTTGTATTTATGAAAGGAGATGACTCTTTACAGGCTTTGCTTGATGCACCTGATGAATGTCTTAAAATTGGTTGCACATTCCTTTGGAAGATGTTTTGGTTTTGAACCATGTGCCTCATGAACTGGTAGAGGATAAAGATGGCTCATTTGTTAATTTTTGCTTAATATGTTACACATGACTTTTCCTTGTGGAAATGCTGAGCGGGGGAGCAGAGACAAAAAAGAGGACACAATAAATTGCCTGAACTAATCAGCTGGAGTTGCGGGAATAGTTATATTGATGTTTGGTGTGTGCATTATTGTTTGGGTTGACTTCCTTCTGGTGAAATTGATAGCTAGTTGGGATGTTTCTTTTGGTGTCTTAACATAATTTCTCCTGCTGTCAGCTAGTGCTGCTGAATATCTGCTACCCACTGAAGGACAGTGGGTACCATTCCTGCAGAGCTTGGGCTTAGAATGTCTCTGAGTCTGGCAGTTCATGGATACGGCATTTGTAAAATCAGATTTGGGTAGAAAGAGCTGTGTTACAATGGCTTTGCTAACATCCCTGCTTTGATTTAAAGAAAAGATGTTTAAAAGGAAAATGTGCTTCACTGTAACAGATGGATTTAAAAAATAAATAACTGCACATTGTTCATTCACTTGATGTGTCTACCCATACTATGAAACATAGACTATGTCTATGTTGGTGTCATACCCTGGAAATTCAGTCTAGAGAGTTCCTTAAGGAAATAATGGGTAGATTTAAGAGACTAAAACCCTATACTTTCGAACGGAGGCCTTTTCATCTTAGAATACAAAGAGCGAATTCCTCTTGGTCTCTAAAAGAAGCACAACATTTGCTCTTCTTTCCAGCTTGGCAGCTGAATGAAGGTGATGCAGTCAAAAGGAAGTGACCACAAAAAGATGTAGCATATTGGTTGTGAATCTGCCAAAGGTGGCCAGCTGTATTGCTGTTTTCAGCTAATTCTATGCACTTAGTTGGAGTTTTTGCTTAAATTAAAGACTAAAGGTATATTTTAGTGATCATTAGGTTCTCCTCTATAAAAGGTTTTGTTCCATGGTTTAATAATGGAGATGTCAGAGAAATAGAATGTAGCCATCTAACCATTATTGTGTTTTTTCCTATGCTAAAATGTACTGGTGCCCTGTGATCTTTAGAGTTCTTAATTTGTAGTTTATGATAATGCCTCTCTTAGCAGAGCTGCGTCATTCTGATTCTGGACTTATTTTTGGTGGGATTACTTTGGAAAGAGCCATTGGGAACACTCCAAATGCTTGCGTGAAAACTACTGATACCAAATGCTTGAGCTAAATAATACCCTGTAAACAAACTTTCCAGTCTGGGTATCCCAGTTCTGTCTGGAGTGAAGAGTACCTGGGGTCAAAAGGCTGCTAGTCATGCTCCTAGTGTTCCTCAGGTTTTTGGAAATACACTTTGCAAAGCTATTTATGACAGAAAAAGAAAATGGAAACCACATAAACAAAGTTCTCATCTGGACAAGCAAAATTTTAAAAGTTTCTCTGAGACTTGGAGGGACTAAAATGAAAGAAAAAAGGAGGACGAGCAAGAAGAGGTGATTTGGGCTTATAAGGGCAACTAGAAAAGTGTTTGTATAGAGCATTTAAAAATCTAAGGAAAAAAGTAAAATCTGTTAAGTCATTAGAAAAATAATTAGGCGATAGACATTCCTATAGTCATTATTTCCCCTCTCTCTCTTACTCGCCATTTCATAGCTTTTGTCTTGGTCTTAAATTGTGTGAAGGGATGCTTTCTCACTGTCCTTAGTTTGGAAAGCACCTTGTAAGTTTTGAGCAGTACAAAATTTTGGGCATTCTCAACCACAGTGGGGGGCCTTAAAATGCTCTGAAAAAGATCCATTTTGTGTCATGGTTTAGGAAATTCCTTTCACAACTTGAGCAAGGCAGCAGCATGTTGGCATCTGTGGGGGTGAGTCATGGCACCCTAATCTTGCAGAATTAAGTAGCACATTTTCAGTGGTGCCCTTGCATCCTTCCTGCTGCTTGCCATCAGATGAACCATTCTCAGCTTAGCAGTGGGGTGTGCTTTTGACTTCGTTCCCACAAGGGCATGTAAAAAAGGAAACAACCTCCCCCATGCAGCAGCACAATAAATATCCTGACAGGTCTCAGCCCATAAACTCTTATAATCTTGCAATTTATGATTATGTTGTTTGTCAAGAAAACCACGAGCAAATCTTTTGTGAAGGAATGTGAAATGCTATATAAGGAAATGCAAAAGCACCGGTGCATTTCAGGCAGATTTTTTCAGGAGGCTCATATTGATCGCTTTGCACCAAAAGTTGAAATGGTTGATCTGTGGTGTGTTTGAAGTGTGACTGACAGCATTTGCACTCTGCTGATTTACTCTGCAGAGGTGCAAGTTTGGTTAGCGTTGCCTCAGTGCTGCTGCATGCAGTTGTGGTGTGCTGCCTTAGTAAACAGTGTGTGGTCCTTAAGGTTGGTCTGGGATTCAGTGAGGCTAGGGAGATGCCCCATGTTTTGTAGGCCAGGACTATGGGAATTGTTTGACCTGTGAGTGCTCATGTGCCAGTACCCAGTAGGGCTGGCATTTGCTGAATGAGCACATCTCTCACACACACATTTTCGATTATGGATACATCCCTTGAGGATATATAGGATGCTTTTGACAGCACTATCAGGAGAACGAATGTTGTTGGCATGATACTGGGTAAACCTTTGCAGAACAGATGTGCTGAACTAGTTAAAATCAGTGAGTAAAGTGCATGTATATTCATTTGACGTTATCATTTTATGGTATTATACTAGAACTGAGTGTTAGACAGTTTGGCATTCTTTAATAGTTACTTAGCAAAATCTTTTCCTCCCATCAAAAATACCGTTTCCAGTTGGATCGTCTTCTGTTTATTTGTTTGCTTGTGTTGTGATCTCGAAAGACAAAATAGCTGTTTGTGCACAACAGAATATCTGGATATAGTTTCTTGAAATGTGTGCTTAGAGGCTAGTAGATCTGTATTCCTGAAGTCTTTCCTGGGTTTAAAGCATAGCAATAACAAGACTACTCTCAGCATGCGCAAGGCAGACTGTGGACAAACTGGTGTGAACTCGAAGTTGTTCAAGGAAGAATGTGTTTCTGTGGGGCGGCACTTGAAGCAAATGGCTGAAGATGAGACGATGGGTTTTCTTCCTTTGCTGCAGCAGCTGGAAATGAAATTAATTTTAAACAGCTCCCTTGCCTTTCAGATCTGCGATGTGGCTTGTTCCCTTAGAAGATCTGAGAAAGCCAGCTTTAGAAAACAAAAAGCATTGTTCGCAGTAACGAACCGTCAATTGGTCCGTCATGGTTTTCAGTTGTTTCCGTGATTATGCTTGTGAAAGAGATTAAAATACTTCCCTTTTATTATCAGCAAAGAGAATTCCCCTGCTGCCCGCTAACAGCGCGTGCCTCGGGTGGCTTTGGGAGCCTTTGCTTTGCTTTCCGTTCCTCACGTGCTTGTTCCTGTCTGGGCTGGTGTGTATGTGGCAAAATCTGCTCAAATTCAGTATCCCTCTGTTGGGTTTAAATGTGCAGATTTCTCACTTCTTCCAGACTCACTATCATTGTTTGGAGAGTTTAAGAATAATTATTGCTTCTGGTTTTAGGAATATTTTTTAGAGCATTCTTTATGTTAGCGAAACCACAGAGCGTATCAGTGAAACCTTGCTCTGAAATGCAGTTTACGGGTTTGGGGTTTTTTTTCCTTTGTTGTTGTTACTAGCATGTTTCTCCTGTCTACTCTGTGAAAGCAACTCTGGGGTCAGGAATGCTTATTGTTTCCCGATTGGGCCTGTCTTTTAATTGTTTCAACAAGCCATTTTTATTTTGGTGGGAACAGTAAGTGAACACGTTTTATCAGTGCCTCACTACATGCTTATTTCCGATCTACCACTCCTTTTTTTGCAC
The DNA here is from genome assembly GCF_037157495.1 of Lathamus discolor. Taxonomy (NCBI): domain Eukaryota; kingdom Metazoa; phylum Chordata; class Aves; order Psittaciformes; family Psittacidae; genus Lathamus; species Lathamus discolor. Next base: position 66,304,387 of record NC_088885.1, read on the forward strand.
GTGCAGAGCAATTTGAATACAAAATCCATATGGACCTGATGTTACTTTTAAAATTATTTTAGCATACTGTCTATGGTGTAAATTTATTCCCAGCCTGCTGAACAGAGAGAGTGTGTGTAGAGAGGTTATGGCATAGCATATCAAAAGTGAGGACTATGCACACTTTGCATCATCGTTGATTAATTCATGATTGATCCAGGAATCCTGCCTTTAACCAGTCCGGTTTGAAGAGAAGCTGGCTCCTCTTGCTCTGTGTGGAGCCATAAACCCTCCCAATCTCTGGGACTGAACACAAGGCACTTCTTAACTGTGTGCAGGCAGGAAAGTAGCAATAGCATTTAAAAACACAGGCAGCTCTGTTCAACCCCCCCCATTCTAGTTCATGAACAAAATTTGTGAGCTGTTTACAGGACTGAGCAGCCTGCCTGTCCCTGTCGCAGCTGGGGCTTCGAGGGGTGGCACTGGGGATGCAGGAATCTTGTAGCTCTTGTTGGCACCGGTGCTGCCCCAGCATGGTATCACTGCCCAGGACTCTGGCTTTACCTCCTGTAATTAACAGCACAAGGTCCACATTCTCAGCTTGGGATGGTTTTGAGGAAACGTTAATGCTGCCCAGGCCTGTAAACTTACTGCTAATGAACTGCTTGCAGTAATATAGCAAGCAGCTTAAGCACATGCGCTCAGCAAACAAAGTGTGGTGGAAGTTTATATAATTAGCATTAATGTTTGGTACAAAACATCCCATCGACAGCATCAGCTGACTTATCTCATTATAAGCTATAACTGTTTCATGACTCTAATAAAACATGAATTTTTAAGACAGAGTAGTGAGAGTAAGAGGAAGGCGTGAAATTAGATTAGAGCCTATAAACATAAACTCTGGCTTCCCTGCCCCAGTCCAAAGCAGCATTCAGGCTTCTCCTTTTACAGAAAGCATGGGCTTTTTTTTTTTTTTTTGAGCAGTAAGAGCCATAATAATATCATTCTGGGAAAGTCCTTCTATCAGTCCCTTAAAGGGGTGTATTTTTTCCTCTACTGAAATCTGGGGCTTCTGACTCAACTCTGGTGGAAGATTTAACCAAGCGATCACTTAGTGTTTTGAAATACTGAGAATCCTGCTCTGAAAGGATGAGTGTCAGTCCGATCTCCTTTGCTTCCGTAACAGTTTCCGTGATGTACGCCAGTGGCTATGCAGCAACCATCTCCCTTTTTTCCTCTGGTTTTGGAAGACAAAAGTTGATCCGTGAAAAGGAGAGGAGAAATGTTAAGCATCAACTAGCGCAGTGGTGAGAGCCAAACCTTCATTTACAGAGAGATAAGGAAAATCCAGCAGTCCTGAATCAGTTTGCTTGTGGGGGCAGCCATGGGTTTGGCAGGGCGAGGGATGGCTGCAGCATGAAGCTGAGCTGCAGGATGTCATTTGAGCTGGTGGCAAAAGGGACGACTGTGCTGCCGGCTGTGGCAGGCGGGCAGAGCTGAGTTGCTTGGGGAGCACTTATTGTTAATTTCCTGACTCCAGTGCAATTTAAAATCCCTCTCAACTCAAACCCTTATTTTTTTTAAATGGTATTTCTAATTTAGAAAGTAAATAAAACCTCAGGCAGATTAAGGATTGCTGTGCTCACTGCTGGAAGAAATGGAGTAGCTTCTGAAATCTGGAGCACGAAATAAAGTCAGTGCTAAGACACGGGGTTGGTAAGCAGGAGGAAGAGCTTGGGCTGATCCCTGCTGTCGTCAGAGCCTTTAAACAGAGCAAGAAGGAACATGCCACAGAGTTACGGGATGTCTGAGGTTACCTGCTGTGAAAGAACAGATTAGCATGCTGTGGTATTTTGTTTGAGGTTTTGAAAAATTACCATATCTGGATAGCAAACCCTTGCATAGAAGTATACTGCTGTTCCTTCATGGGATTGTTTCCTTCATCCTGGGGCATTTATAAGAAAATCTAGAGTCCTCCCTGAGATGGGATTTACTGAGAACTGTCTTCATTCATGCAGCAAAGAAATTTATGGTACGGTTATTTTTTTTAAAGCAACCTTGCAGTCTGTAAATCTGTGATGTTCACAACAGGAAGATTGACAGATGACTAACTGGATTTCCCCTTTCTTTTTACAGCATTTCACAAATGCTGAATAATTTCCATAGGATGAATTGTATTCATGCTTCTGAGTAGTTCAAGTGGAAAAACGCCTGGTATCAGTAACTGTGCCCGGAACGCGCAGTGCCTCGTGATCTCTTCAGTTATATTTAACATAAATACTGTAGGCCAGTCATCCTCTTGTCCATCCTGACTGTCCTTGGTCATTTTTTTCTGCCATTCAAATGCCCGTAATCACACTCTTAATTTCCACAACCTCATGCGTCCTGAGCACGGAGCTGGAGGCACAAAGCACCCTGTTTATCCTGACCTTACTGCAAGGTTCTCCAGTAACTAGCTGTCCCCTTCAAACCCAGCGTAACAGTGTACTTCCTCTTGAGCTGGGGTGGTGGGTTTAGCTCCCTAGTTTCTATGAAATAATCTCCACTTTTTAATGGAAAAAACAATACTCTGATTTTTACAGAGAAATCTATATGGATTTTATACTATTTTTCAGTTTTGCTGAAGTTCTTTGTTGCTGTGTTCTTCAACAAAATGATTCATTGTTTTGCTCATTCGTGATATAACACCTATGCAGGAGTGTCTTGATTGCATTTCATAAACCGACTAAATTGGGCTCACAGTGGGAGAGAATTAGCTTTTCATCATTAGCGATGTAGATCCCAGTAATAGGTGGAGCACGAGTATTTGTGATCCTCTCCGGCTGGGGCACTTCTGTTCCTGTTTCAGCAGCAGTGTTGCAGTGGCACGGTAGTGCTCTGAAGAGTACGTGTGGACAACAAGCAGAGAAACTTCCATTTTCTCCTCTGCCAGCACTTGGCTGGGGGCAGTGACAGCCAGTTTGCTTCCTGCATTTTGCTGGTAGTTGCTAGATAACTTTCGTAGTCAGTGCTTTTCTCCTGTGGGTCTAGGTAGTCTGAGGGGGTGTTGTCTGTCAAAAAATGCTCCTAGGGAAGGATATCTATACCAACTGAAGGTGGAAAACAAACACAACATACAGTTGTAGCTGTTTCAGCATCATTTCCACAATGTTTTGAGAGGTAAGGGAAGGATTGTATATGCGCACCTCCTTGTTTGCTTATTAATACTTGCTTGGGTTTTCTAAATGTGTTGTTATGAGAAGTTTCAGTATCTTAAGTGTTCTTTTTTTCCTTTTTTCTTTTTTAATTCAGAAAGCTGATGTTACTGAGTCAAAGTTAAATAAGTTAGTGTGATTTAGAATATTTGTTAAGCATCATACGTGCTGTACAGCCTCCAGGCATTTTAGGAACAAGCTACTTTCCAGGACCTCTGATGACATCCAGATAATACATGATATTGGCCAGAGGTAAAGTTGCCTCTTGTTAATAAACTGTTGCAAATTTCCACTACTTGCCTTGGAGAAAACCTGTCCTTTGGGAAATGGAAATTTATTTGGGACTCATTCCAAGATACGGTTATGTTCAAACCTTTTCTTCAGTCTGGAAAGAAACAGAGACAAGAAGAATATAATTTTAATGAGTACAAGATGCCTGCGAAGTGCTGCTCTGAGTTCATCCGCAGATGAACTGTCCCAACCTCGACAGCAGTATTTGGCGTTTCTGGCTCCGTCCCCAGTGTGGGGCCAGCAGAAAACAAACCCCACCGGTGAAGGGCTGGTTTTCTGCCAGATGAGTGTGCTGAAGTGGCCGAGGGCAGGAGCCAGGGGAGGGTGCAGAGGTGAGAGGGAGGCTTTGGCTGCTGTCGCAAAAGATGCGAAGATCTGGCTCTTTTTCTGCTGTAGCAATGGGTGGTGTGGGTCAGATTAATCAATTACTTTGTCTCACAGAGGCATCAGGTGAGACCTGAGGCGATGGAGAAGGGGAGGTTGGATGTGCAGGGTGACTCTGGGCCTGGCAGGAGAAGCGTAAGTAAGGGTGAGCAGAGGAGTGATCCTCCTCATTCGGCAGCAGGATGTTAAGGACTCAAGGAGCTTTGTCTTGGGGCTGAAATCCACGGTATGACTCGCCAGGTCCATTTGTTTGAGAGTGCTCCTTGGACCTAATGGCCAGGCCATTGTGTCTTTGCATGCCAGTTCTTCCTGAAATCCCTGCTACATCCTGCAGGCTGGGGTAACAGGAGGGGGAGGGATACCATGGGAGGACTAGCCATTTCCAGTTGTCAGCAAGAAGGGATAAGCAGATTGAGGACAGAGAGGGAAAGTAGAGCAAATTTTTTGTTGTCGCCTGCTCACATTAATGAGAGGAGTTGTGAGGCGCCTGTGTATGAGTTTAGATTTTGCTAAGCCAACTGATCTGTAAAAGCAGAGTGTAAATCCATTTTCCCCCCACTACTTTAGTAATTGGCAGAAGGCAGAAAGTCATTGTTGACTGAGAATAAACAGATTTCAGGCATTCCTAGACTGAGAAACCTGCTTAGCTTTCTAAAATCGGTCTCCCTGGTGCTCTGCTAAAAGCTTAATTGGCTGACATTTTGTATGTGAGAGATTTACTCTGCTGGCCTAAATTGAGTTATTTTGTGTAAATGTTTTTGTGGGGTTTATAAAATATTCTCCTCAGAACATACGTGTGTGTAAACTCTGGACTGTTTCTTTTGAAAGAGTAATAACGAGTACTAGATGTTGTGGCTTTGGCATACAGAGGATAATTTCACATGGAATTCGGTTTATGCTTTTACTTAACCTCGTGAGGGATTTTGTTGGTTACAGACTAAATATCTGCCTTTCCCCCCCCCCCCTGCAAAACCAGCTGCTAAGATACAATCTTCCTGTAATGACAAAGAAGTGTTGCAGTGCTGTTCATGCCAAATACCGGGGATGGATTGCCACTCTTCTCTAGGGTCCCTTTGTAACTGCATATGCGTGGGGGCATCACGGTACCAGTACCCTGCGAGGCTTTAGGAGCACTTTATCCTTTGTGAGTTGACAGGTCTCATTAGGAAGGAGTTAATGTTGTTTCAAGTCACTCTTGCTGCATGCTGTGCAGTGGCCAGACAGTGGTCTTCTCCTGTCTTCCTTGCAGTGCTAAAAAGTCATCTTGCACACTTCCTCGCTCTGTTTTTAGTACATTGTAATTAGTATTTTCATTCAAGCTTTAAAATTCCTTGGAGATTTGCCTAGGAGAGGGCTGTGCGCTTTTAACCCAACTGCAGAAAAGGGATCTGCATCATATTAACAGTGAAATTTGCAGGTCAGCTTTGGAATTTCAATATTTGGTGTTTATAACTTGCTGCCTGGGTTGGGCTCTTTCGTTTTGCATTAATTTCCACCTCTTGTGCTCCCAAATGTGACTGTGTTTCTTTCCCCCCTCCCTTCCCCCATTGGATTCAACCATTTACTCTGTTCAAATGGATAAACTTTTCTTGGCAGGGATGATCAGAGCCACAGAGTTGCTACTTGGGGCTGTGCTGGTGATCTGGAATGAGTTTTAAACATTAAAGCTTGTTTACTCGACAAGGGCTCCCCTTGGAACTTTTTTTTCATGCTGTTCTTACAGTTAACGTCTGGTACAGTAAACCAGCACCATCACCACCGCCCCCCGCCCAAGCTGTAGGTGATGCACTGAGGATGAAGAAGCCTGATTACTTAGGGAAACAGGGAATGTATGAAGGCTTTGTCTGTGTCATCCTGTTCTGAATAGCTTTTGATCGTATCTTCCAGTTCCTAACCAGAAGAGGGTTAAGGAGTCCTTTGAGTAATTCACCATTTCTCTGGTTTATTTTCTGATGTTAGTGAGCTGCAGAGATCCCCAAGGAGCAGCCCTGCAACAGGTAGGCAAAACTGGGCAGCTGTCTCTCTGTTGGCTGTGTATCTGTCCCTCCTGCACAGCAGCCAGGAGATTGGCAAGGGTGGAGGAGGAAGCATTGCTGCAGCAGAGGAGCAGAAACGCTTTGGGAGCAAAGGCCATGCAGCCAGGGGAGAGCTCAGCAGCCCCAGCTCATGGTGCCCTTCCCATACCCCCTTATTAAGCTTCAGCTGGACTTTATTCAGATGTGGTAGTCAGTGGGATTGACAATGTACAGCATGGTTGTAGTGCCAGTCGTTTTACGTAAGATGAAGACTATTTTAGGAAAATGCTAATGTCTCGGAAATTGTCAAGAGTGCCAGCTGTGTGAAAGAGGGCTGGTTGAGTCAGAGAGGCTGGGCTGTGGTGCAGCCCCAGGGGAAGGAGGGTGGCGGGAGGAAGGGCTCTGGTCTTGCTCCTGACAGGCTGCTACGCATCGCTGGTGAGGGGAAAGGAGGAGCTTTGTCCCACGGTTGTTCCGTTGGGAGTTGTGGTTGTGTGTGTGTGTTAAGAAGGTGGCTACAACAGACACATTGCATAGATATTTAATGGGAGGTTGTTCATGCTCTCTGCAGGTCGGGCTGTGTCCTGGCAGGGTATGCTGATCTCCCATGCCTTCAGCCACTTCTCAGCCTCAGAATAATGCAACCCGTCCCATCAGCCTGGTTGTGCCAGGAACTGCCTCAGCATTGCAACATGCAGGAAAATAGCAGTCCCAAGTGCAGTCCTTCCCTGTCTGCAAGGGGAACACCAGGAGAACCTCTGGGGATTTTTGAGGGGCACTGGTTTTCTTGATCTAAAAGGGTCCTACCACCCTGCGTGGCAGCTGCTTCTGGAGTGACAGCTCACGAGCACTGTGAACCTGGGGTAAAAGAGGTGTGGCTGCCTCATCCCTGGCAGTGCTCAAGGCCAGGTTGGACGGGGCTTTGAGCAACCTGGTCTAGTGGGAGGTGTCCCTGCCCATGGCAGGGGGTTGGGACCGGATGATTTTTAATGTCGTTTCCAACCCAGACTGTTCTATGATTCTAAATACTCTATTATTAACTCCAAAGGGTTAGTAATTGGAACTATAGATGGAAATGAGATAAAGAAAATCCATATATTAAGGTGTTATCTAGAATATGGAATACACTTTTTGAAGTTAAATGGTATGGTCTGAGCCAGACTGGTGTCTTGCTTCTACCTGAAGGGGCAAGTCTTGCTCCTTCCTCTTTGCTCATCAGCTCCCAGGTGCAGGCTTCTGCTCTGCTTCTTGTATCAGCTCAGCCCTTTGTCTCTTTACACAGTAGACATGATCAGTTTGACGATTTGTTAGAAACCCAGTCCAAAAACTAGTGACTAGGGAGGAGTGGAGATGGCGAGGAGGGAGGAGAGCAGGCCTGTGAGCACAGCAAGCTTGCTCAATTACATTGTCTAACCACAGCCTTGCACAAATATGGGCTTTCTGACTGCCATAAATCACCCCTTGGCGTTTCCTCTGAAAGGCAGCAAGCCCTCCTGAGCAGCAGTGGGTACATGGGCTGACTCACAATGGGGAATGCCAAAGAGCAACCTCTGCCTTCCTGTGATGCTGATGCATGGCTCTGTGCACAGGTGTGGTTTTACCTGGTTTGCCTTTCCAGCCCCTTCCTACCAGCCACAGCTGCATTGCAGCTTCAGGGACTGGGTATCATACCTAGCATCCTGGGTGAGACAGAGGAGTGAAGGTGAAATATGGGACTCCTGTCGCTGTTACTAATGCCTGTGTAGGTGTTACATAGCTGAGAAGTATATTGTAGAGAATATAACAGCATGATGTAGTAGAGAATGTAATTTATGATGGTATAGATAAAGTAGTTACATATTTCCCATCAAAACTGGAGTGTTTTATATAATGGAAAGAATGCCTGGCCAAAGTCTAAAGGGTAATGTGAGTTCAGCCTGTAAAAAACACCAGCATTTCCTGTTGCTTCTTAGAGGATTTTTTTTTTCCTTGACAAGGGTTATGTTCAGTGACAGCAAACAGGGGTAGGCAGGGTTGTCCATGAGTTCATGTGTCGTGAGCCTCAGAAAACACTGTTGAGTCTTTGTCAGCCTCTCTGTGTCAAGAATTGGTTGACCTAAGTGCAGACTAGGGAACAGGCTGAAGGAAGGCTGCAGGACTGACCTAACTGCTTGCAGATGCAGTGTTACTGTAGTTGCTGTGAGGGCTTCCTTTGTATCCAGAAAGTACAGCTTGTGTTGGTACGTTTTGATAACAGGCTACTTAAGAAAATGAGTGAGCTGGGATGTTGCCAATGCAAGCAGGCTTATTTTGTTGATAAGCTCCTGGAAGGAGTAGCTGCACGAAGGAGAGAAATAAAGAAAATAGGAAAGAAGAAAGTTTTACTCCATTGACACAATGTTGAGGAACTTACAGAAACTTTACTCCACAATTTTGCTTTTTTCTTACTTTGTTGTGTTGCTTTTGAGCCCAGGTATAAACCCACTGTAAGGGCTTTGGTGCCCATTTTCCAGGAGTCAGATGGGCAGTCCGAGGTCAGTATTTGAAGCAGGGACTAGTTTGGGAGGGCCAGCAACAGTAGATGGATATTGCAGAATAATTCAGGTGAGCCTGAGTCTGTGGGTCAAGGCAGTTACACTTTGGTGCTGAGAGCCAAGCAGGAGTGGACTTAGCTGGATGAGGTGTATGGAAACAGCAGTTCACTCCAGATACCTGCTGTACTGGAGGGCTTTTTTGGCTAATGCTGTTCCGTGTTGGAATATGGTCACATAGCAGGTCAGACTGGGCAGTGTGTGAGAAAGGTGGGCGCCAGGAATGGGTTCCCACTACCACAGCAAATTGCCTGGCCTGTAGCCTGCTCCTAGCCTTTTGGGAGAGACACCCTGGGGTAAGAGAGCAACCAAAAAGTGGGAGATGTGTTATTCTGGCAGAGTGACTTTCCCTTGGCTAGTATCCCAAGGGATCTGCGAGTAGGTGTGAATTTATTCTAGTACCTGTGTTGTGTTCTGCAAGCAAAGCCCCTGTGGTTTATGTGCCACCAAAGTCTGATGATCCAGCCCATCCACACACGTAGGTTTGATGGGGTAAGTGAGCAGGATGAGCTGTGTGGCTTCCCCCATCACCAGAGGAGGTCTCATAGCCTGCCAGTGAGGGTTGGGTGTAGGTAAGGTTTAGATGGGAACTTCTTTTCCAGTTTAGTGTTTTGGACTGAATGGTTTCTGCAGTGTTTGCCATGAAATGATCTTTAGGGATTTTTGGCTGTCCTACTACTACCAGTAGTCCTGTTTTGTGAAGCTGGAGTCAGGCAGAGCCAGCTGGCTGGCTGTGCAAAGCTAGCGTGCATAGGTTTTGAAATATAAGGTGTTTTTCTTCCTTGTGCAGTTGTCAAGCCATGTTGCAAGTAGCAGACTTGTCATGGCAGCCTTGCTATCCCCACCCTTTTCAGTGTATGCTGAGAAAGGGACTGAGATAGAGGATGTTTTGAGGAAATACATTCTGCTCTCTCGACGCCTTGTATTAATCATAAGCAGCGATGTCACGATAGCTAACAAATGAGATGTATCCTCCTTCTACTTCCTCCATAGTTCCTGGAATAGACTTTGAATGGTGTCTTGTCTCAAACTGTGGTAAATCAGCCCGAACAAAGGTGTTATGAGCGGACTACCCACAGATGTCATGGGAAGAAACGAAAAATTGCAAGGCTTTACTTTTGTGCTATTGCCGCAGAACTTCTCCTTTTTCGCTTTTCTTCGTAAATGATTCACAGCTCTAAGGAGGGTAACATCCTCTTTTAAAACCTGCTGTCAAACCAGAAAGGAAATGTACAATGCAAACAAAACCCCAAATTCTGTTTAGGTAACAATGACCTGTCTAAGTTGTCCACAGTGTGTGGTCTGCAGAGCTAAAGTAGCTTGTCTTTAATTTATAATAGGCACATGCTCTGCAGACTGCATGAGGAAAAAGGAGGGGAAAAGAAAGGGAAAAAAAAGTCTTGTGGAAGAGGGGGGATTAGAAGCAAACTGACAGACTGTTTATTACGCAGCGTATAACTTACCAAATGGCTTCATTTTTCTTAGTGGTCCAGACTTGTCACTTCCATTTGGCAAACTCCAACGCTGCAAAGTCTGAAAGCAGCTATTATTGGCTTCTGCCCGAACTGTGTTCAGCTCATATAAAGTTGATGTCTGATCTTTTATATTGAGATTAATAAATATTTATTTAAGCAGACCAAATATTGCCAGGCTTTTTCTGCAAAACGTGAACTTGAATGCAGTGCAAGATTTTCAGGTAGGCATGTGATTGCTTAAATATGTGTAATTTAGCTTCACACATTTATACTTTTTTTTTTCTCCTCAGTACCTCTCTGTTCTGTAGTGCTGTAAGTAAAATATGTAGCGAGGCATATAGGCAGTGACTCTTACTAGATAATAGTGTCGAGAATGTGCAAAACTGGGTGGTTTCATGCGGAACAGAACAAACAAGGTTACTCTTGTTCAACACAGCATATTCCTTTTTCTTAGTTAGGACCATCACTCCAGTATATGAGGTATATTAAGAGTTCATATTATCTGTGTACACCCTGGACAATCCTGCTGAATCTGCCTAAAGATGCTTATGTCATCCCCCCACTCTGTTTTCCATAGAGACCAGCCATCCCATAGCATGGTGTCATCAGTTTAGTGAAAGCATGTGTGTAGATGAATTTCGGAGTGCTGTTGGAGGAGTGTTGTACTTAATGAGAGCAAGCTTTTGGATTGCTCTGGTGCTCTGTCACTTCCAGTTCTCAGATTTGGGATTGGTTCCCATCCTCTTCTGCATGCAGAACTGAGGAGGGGAGCTACCTGGCAGCCAGCCATACAGCAAAGCACAGGATTTTTACAAGGGTACATGGTGTGGCATGCTGGTAAGATAACCTGTGAGGAGCTGGGGAGCCTGCTACCCTCCTCGCCCTGCAGCATCCCAGTAGCCTATCCAGTCTTTCTCCTCACCAGAGGTGCCACCTCGGCCTGGTTTAAGAAAGAGGGAGGAGGGTATGTGTGAAATAAGTGGGTGTTGGCAGGGAAATAGGGGAGAATACTCTTGATCCTCAGAAGTCATGAGATACTGTGTTTTGCTTCCAGTTTCCTTCTGCCTTCCAGGAGGTTGCAACCCTGTGCTCGTTCCTACTAACCTGCTAAGGTCATTCCCCCTCATCCCCCAGCCATGTCTTTCCGTGCCTGTTTAGAGTATTGGGCAAGTACTGGAGATGCTGTTCCTGGAAGGACTCTGTTTCGTCCTCTCTGTAGAGAACTTCAGGTTGGAGCTCAGGAGTGGAGGGTGGGGAGGGAGTCCTACCTTTACCAGGTTCCCATCCAGGAGGTACTAAACTTTGTCAACAGCAGGTGAATCACACCATTACTTAATACCTTAGGAGCTGAAGATTTCTACTGCTGGTTTTCAGGCATCCTTCACCTTGAAGGATTGGTTCTTCTTTCCTGCAGGAAGACTGGAGGAAAGAGCCTCTAGGTATATGGAGGTGTATGATTCCGCCTTGTCTTACTAACGGAGTTTGAGAGATTCAGAGTGTACCGAGCATTAGTAATTTCGCAGTTCTTTTTTTTTCTCGCTTTTAAGACACCAGTCCCAGTGCCTGATAAGGGAATTTATCTATATACCAGTTATTGCTATATTCATCATTCTCCTCTGTGGTTGTCCCCTGTTGCTTGTGAATTTTCAAAGATCTCTTTTTGAAGCCCAGGAAAGCTTTTATTTTAAGAATGCTCTGAAGAGCTCAGAGAGGCTGGAGCTTGTGGTTTGCATGTATAGGCTATTAAAACTTCTCATTTATGCTGTGGCAAGTAAGAAGATTGTATTTTGATCTTCTTCACACCATTCTCCCTAACGTCTAATATTAGGAGAGTCATTTTTAGCTTTTCCGTTTTGTTTTCCTAGGGAGAAAAAGCAAATGAACAACAACAAAAAATAGTTCCCAAAACATTAAGTCAAACAGAGTCTTCATTAGTTTTGCCTCAGAAAAATGTGGGAGGAACTTGATGTATATTGAAACCTCTCAAACCTTTTATGATAGTGGGAGGGATGCGGAGCCTTCAGCAAGGGCATTTGTACTCCTACGTCTTCATCAGTGGAAAGGGGAAAAGAGGCACACAGCTGTAGAGTGTGAATTAACTCCTCTCTCCTAGTCCCTACAGCTCTCGTCCCACCAGATAGAACACAGAACAGCAATCTATCATCGCCAGGAGCCTTTCAGGGAGAGAGAGACCTCACATTTTGTTTGTGCTTAAACACAAGGCAAAACTAACTGGTCCACCCTCCAAGTTGTCTTGACAAGGTTTCTTTGTGTATTGTAAAGAAACAAAGGATATAATTTCATTTTTCTGTATGTGTTGCCAATTTTCTTTTTCTATGCATGCTACCTTTAAGGCAGATCTACAGGGAAGGCATTTTTGGCATCAGTAGGTGTGAGTCAGCGAATCTTTCCATTGGTTTGCAAGTTCTGACAAAACCTGCTTTTGATGCACACCAGGGCTCGGATAAAGTAGATTTCTTTCTGCCTGGCCATCTCTGTCTTCAGGAGAACCCATTGGGAAGAAGAGTTTTTTTCTTTTGTTTCAGGACAAAATGCAAAACTGACTTATTTTAGTTGTCCCTATAGATAACATGACGGTTCATCCTGCCCCAGAACATCTCTTCCATTTTTATTTCCTCGGTTCTGGGTGAGCACTGTGTCTTTGCAGAGCAGGATTTACATAATCTGGATAGTAGGACAGATGTCAGTTTTTTCAAATTAACTTCAAAGGAGGGAAAAACCAGAATGTTCTTTCCTCTATTTCAGAGCAAAATATACTTCTCGTATCTTGGGGTTTCCTCTTCTCTTTTATGAAATCAGAATATTGAATCTTCTGGTTGTCAGTGCTCCTGGCATTATTGGGCACAATTTGATCAAATGCATGTTTGGTCTGGGTCAGAAAGAGTTTTGTACAGCGTAACAGCTGTTACCTGCCATTCGTTCACTGACTGAGTGAGATTTATGTGCCTTATTGGGCCAGCGCAGCTCTTGGTTGCGATGTCCTTTAAGCTGTTTTCCATAAAACTTGATTCAAAATATGCATAACTAATAAAAGAGCTCTTGGAACAGGGTATGTATTTAAAACCCCATAATCATTTCTGTTTCTGGTTGGTGCACAGGGCACCTGGCCTGTTTGTCATGGCTCCTCATTACCAGCTGCTACCCACTGTGTCCCCGTAGCAGTGGGTATGGGTGTGCAAGACCAGGGAGAAAACTATCGGGGAGAGGTCTAAAATGTTTTAAGTTCTGTCCTCTGAGTCCCATTTTCTTATGATAACAGTCATTGCAGCAGAAGGCTGCTCTCAAACTGCAGTGTGATTACACAGGGCTTGATGCTGTACAGATATTTTTGCCAGTTTCTCTGTAACAGAGATTCTGAATCTCTGTTAACTAATACACTACTAATAGAGAAACCATCTTTGCCATTAGGAGATGGCCATGGATGGACCATGAAGGAATTACCTGAAGAAAAATTTTCCCTCTACTACGAATGTGGGATTAGGACAGTCCTTTTTTTCCTTTTTTCTCTTTTTCTAGTTGTGCCAATCCAAACTGTGGATATGTATTCCCTTAAAAATCCCTTTGCAATAGAAGCATTCATATGTTGCAACAATTCAGAGATGAATACTGTTACTTCTTACATTTCTGTGTGTCAGGAATAAGGCTTAGAAGCCAATACTTAGCCCTTCCATTGCTTTAACCAGGGGCAGCAGTGGTATTGCTAAGGTTGGTACTGAACTGCAGAGCTCTGGAGAATGCTTGGCTGTCCAGCTGAATAGCCAGCCTGCTCTTACTCCTACTTATCCAAACTGGAAAACACTTAAGTTGTTTTGGGATGGCTGCATTTGTGTCCATAATAACATCTTACACCCCCAGCATTTCATCATTTGCTTGGGCAGCCATGAGTGCAAGCGCAGTGTCCCGCGTGGCAGTAACTCCTTGGGAATGCATCCCTGCAGTACTGGTGCTAATTAAAAGCGGTGGATAATACACACAGGGCAGATGCAGGGCACAGCCTGGTGTGGCTGTGGAGGTGGCGGTGAGTGATGGGCAGAGCAGGACTGCTGTCACACTGCATTGTCTCAGAGATCTTTGTGTGCCAGCGCTGTGGATCTGTTCAATCTGGTCTCTTTTCACTGCCTTGAGAATTAAGGTAAAGGAAAAAGGAAAAAAAAAGTTAGTGTCATTGTCATCCAAAGATGTTGTCATGGACTTCCCAAGGCAGAGCTGTGATTTCATTTGCTTTTACGAAGTTTGAGCTCTCACTGGTGAGGCTGGAGTTTGAGGAGGCTGTGTGTGGGGTTGAGAGCTGGGGCTGGGTTACAGTCTCAGCCTTAAAACTTTTTGGTTTAAATTTAGAATACTGACCCCTAATAATTAGCCTTCTAGGCTTATTGCTCTTGACCTAATGGAAATAATAAATTGTTCAACCAAATTGAAAAGAAGACCAGGACCATGCGCTTTAGCCAGGCACAGTAGTTCTTTCTCTGCTGACTTTAAAAGCAGTGCTTTCATTTCCCATGATAGAGATGGATTTGTAGTAATTGGCACCGAATTTCTATTGTATGCCTTTTTGGGCAACTTATTTTCACCGCAAGTCTCTTTCTGGAGCAGCTTGCGTGGCAGAGAGGGAGATGGTTTTTTGTGGAAAGGTACGAGCTGTCATTCCTTTCTACGCACTGTGAGGTATGGAAATATAATTATTGGTGTTTACATAGGAGGAAGTGGAAGCACAGAGCTATTCTGTGTGAGGGAGGCCAGGAAAGCTGAGGCAGGCTCAGATGAGAAACACCATCACCCAGTGCCCCTCTCTGGCCCTCAGGAATGGTGTGGCATGTTGGGCCGGCTGCCTTGGTTGGCAGCTGGGGTGGAATGCAGAGGTGATTGGGATAAAGAATATTTGGTCAGAAATTGTTGCTGTTCAGAATCAGTGGTATCATCTATTTAATGCATTATTTTCAGGTGGGCTTGGGTCCCATCTTCTTTTTGCATATACACCTCGCAGGAAGTTTACAGATGTGTGCGATTCCCCCATTGCTGCTTTAAACTGAATTTACCCAAACACAAAGGCGTCTCATCCATTCTAAAAATCGGCGTACAGAGGGTTTTTCACGTTCGAACAGTTGCTAACTTTAATGCTGAGAAACCTCAGCCTGAAAGCAAACCTTTTTATAGTCGCCACGTGAGGGAATATAAATAGATCTGTAGATTGAAGGGCTCTTTCATCCCCTGTCTGGAGCAGCCAGGACAGCGGCTGCTTGTGCTGTGGAGCTGGTAGCTTTGCAGATTCCTTGCAAGCTGGGGAAGCCAATTAAGGGAGAAGTAGTTGGTGCTTTAAAGTACAATGCGGTATATACGCTTTCGGATACCTATTCCTTTACTCTCCCATCTCCACACCTTTGTTTATTTTATTATTTTATTACTTATTTAATGAACAAGCCCCACACTTTGAACAAAATTGTCATAGTTTTCCTTTTTTGTTTTGCCTTTTTTAAAATGGAAACTGTGACTCATAAAATATTTTAATCCCTGTTATTGAGCATCATTAAAATGAAAATTGTTCCCCAGCAGTGTGTTTTTGATTTAAGAACTCTTCATAGTGTGAGTGCTCTCTCTATTGAAGAATGACATAAGAATAAGTTGATGAAATAAGAAGTTTTGTAAGATACTGTAGTCATAACTTTCTTATGTAAATTAAAATATTTTGTGATTTTTAATTTGCATAGAACCTTATAATCATAGCATGGTTTGGGTTGGCAGGGACCCTACAGATCATCTGGTTCCAACCCCCTGCCATGGGCAGGGACACCTTCCACTAGACCAGGTTGCTCAAAGCCCCAGCCAACTTTTGCCTTTCTTTGCTTTTCCACACACAGGCACCTTATTTGACGGTATATGAAGCACATTACTGGTTCACCTGGAAAGGGAGATGAGAAAGAGAAATCGCATGCCTGAAAATCAGGATTGTCTTTAAAAGTGTTCATTGTTCACAGCAGACGTGACTTAAGATGAGGAAAATGTGTTTCTGGAGGACAACAGGGAAGTTCTTATCCCTTCTGCCTGATGTATTCTGGTTGAAAGGGAACAGATGTGCATCAGCCTTTTAAATGTGTTCTGCAGCTGTGGTGCAGGGGGGCATGGACCAGGGGGTGGAGCAGGGACTTTGGCCTTTGGTGCCCGTGTACTGGTCCTGGGTCAGGAGCCTGCCCCAGCTGGTTTGTGCCCTGGCCAGTTTGTACCCATGTACTGGTCCTGGGCTCAGGGGCTCCTGCCTTTGCTGGGAGAGAAGGGTGGTGTGAGCACAGGTTGCCACACCTGTATGCCATGTTTTGGGGAATTTCCTCTGGGTCTCCTTCTAGGGGGTTCCTTAGGGATGTCCATGTCCTCCTTCCTTCCCTTCTGGGTCTTATTGCTTGTCAATTTGTATGCCAGTGGCCCTAAAGTTGTAAATACAGGTTGTGTAAAAAGAAAACCAACAACAAAAAAAAAGAGGTGGAGGGGAGAAAGAAGGTGCAAAGTGAGAATGTGCTTGCAACATCCTGTGCTTTTAGCAAACACTTTCATTTAAAGGCTTTTTTCATCTTACCCTTAAAATGATAAGCTGCTTTAGAGCCAGAGCAACTGGTTCAGAAGGTGCACACTCCCAAGTACCATACACGTTAGTGGGAAATGAAGGCGGACCTTAAAACATGCAACAGCATAAATCCTTCAAGTTAGCAATTAAAAATACCAGGCTTTCTCTTTTTTTTTCACCTCTCTTTTCGTGTGCTGCCATTTCAAGTGCAGGAAAGTTAAGATGGAGAATTTTTTCTTGGTTTCCTTTAAAATTGTCTGCACAGCACTCAGTGAGTCGCGGTGGCTGTAAACTCATAAAGGGTAGAGGCTTCATTAGAAACCATCCAGTTTAAAAGGGAACTGGGCGGAAGGTAGGAAACAATGCAAGTGGGATGCCTAAATTGCTCAGGATGTTGTAAATAGGCCTGCCGCCTTTTGATCTCATGAAGGGTCGTGGAGATGCCGTTGCTTTGACCAAAGGATGTTGGAGGCAAGTGGCAAGAAATCACCCACCTTCCATCCTGTTTTCCGCTGCCATTACTTGGCTTAGGGCTGGTGTTATTAAGGAGGTGTAAGGAAGCAGCTCAGACAAGGGTTCCCTTTAGGGTCTTGTTGCCGCTAAAGAATTAGAAAGCGTTGTTTGTTTCTGGTCTGTTCAAAGTTTTTATGGCAGCCCGTTGTTGCTTACTGCCCGCTTAGGCTGGCTGCTGGCTCTCATTAGGTGTAACATCAGGCTGTTGCTTAGGAAGGAAAGAAAAGATGAAAGCTCGTGCATAACTGGAGAGCCTGAATGAAAAGTCAATACTGGGAGGTTGCCCATATGTTATGCAGGGAAGAGGAGAAGTTGCATAAAGACCTTGTGCAGCTGAAGCAGGGAACTCTTTGTACATGTGTATATACATGTTAATATTTATATATAAATGATAAAAAATGTAATACATAGATACTTTTAATAAACACTTTCAGTTTCTTAGTGTTTTGATTTGTTGTCTGCCTCCTCCCCCTCACCCCCCTTATTTATTTATTTTTAAACTGATATTTAGATGGGGGAGGTATTTCAAGGGTTTAAATTAGGCTGAAGCCTGAGAGAGCCTCATCTCTGTCTTTGGTGAAGGAATTCAGAGGTAAACAAAGAGCATCCTGTTCAGCCTGTCATGCACTGGGGAGGCAGAAGTGGCTCTTTAAAGCCGCCCACATTCATGGTCATACCCTGCTTAGAAGCTGTAGCTTCTCTGCTCTTGTGGGCAAGTACTTGCTTCTCCAGCCTCCTGTCCTACAGGGGAGGAGAGCTTAACCCAGCTGGCTGACTGCATCTCCTCTGTGGTGTGAAGGCAACCAGGTTGCTTAAACCAGGTTCAGCTGGGGGCAAGTGACTGCAAGTGGTCAAAGACACCTGTAATTCTGAAGTGTTGCTGTATCTTGTCTTGTGAAGTGAATACCGGTAGTTGGAGAATTAGTGTTACAATGGAGTTTGGATGTTTTTTATATAGAAGAGATTTTCTGCATTATTTAGACAACTGGATACGGGGGAATTAGTATATGAAAAATAGTCTCTTCCTGTTGAGATAATATCATGTCTTTATAGCAAATATAGTACACTGGTTTCTTAAACATTCCTGGTTATTTACAGAAGCAGTCTATTCAAATATTGGTGAGGTTGTAATCTAGAAAACCTGATGTTAATCTATGCTAAATGCCAGTGGAGTTGGGGACAGAAAATACTTTCAAGCACGTACTGGAAAGATACGTATTAGATGTGAACAATCACGTTCTGATAATCATGCTTTTTGCAAGCTACTGTATTTTAACTCGCCTGGGGTCCATTATGGTGCGGTTCATAAACAGGATGGAACTATGTGGCTAATAACATGAAATGTTTCCTACTTTGATCTAATCAGAAGCCTGTCTTGAGCTGCTGGTTTAGATCTTCATCAGAGGAGAGGAGGATGTCGGAAACAAGTCCTTTAAGTGTTTCTCTCTTGGCAATTAGCCACAGGAGCTCCATTATTACTTTTTGCCTGGATCAAATGAGGTCAATGGCGTGAGCTTCCTGCATGAGGTCTTTCTCAGAAGTGGCAGCAGACAGTAATTGCGAACATCTCCATCCTGCAGGTCTCTGTCCCGACAGTGGCCACGGGATGCAGTCTAGAACCTTTGAGGAAGGGGTAGGAAAAGCAGACAAATGACTTCGGGGCCTCTAAGGGAAACAGCCGTTTGACCGTATAGCTTTGCGTTCAAACTAATATTTATAGCTTTCAGAAGGTTGGGATGGTGATGGTAAAATCACAAAACTCGCATAAGTCGGAGGTCTGTCCACTTCAAATTATTAAAGTACCAAGCATCTGAAATACAACTTAATTTTTAGTGTGTCATTTTAAGAAAAAGAAAATTGGCTCAGTGTTGGTTTAAGGTAGTGCCTCTGCATATATCTATGTGAAAATATGCAAATATAAGGCTTTTTTTCCCCTCTGCTTTACAGTGAAGTTCCACTACACTAAATCGATGCAACAAAAGAAAAATATTTAGGGCTGTTAATCGTAATCATGAATTTGCGTGTAGAATATTCTAAGAAAAGCATCCTTAGGAATTAGTACCCTGTGCACCAGCCCATGTCCCGATGAGGGATCCTGGGCAGATGAACAAGCCGGCGTCATCACTGGCAAATGTATGTGTTCAGTTTTAATAGTGGTGTTATCCATTGACTTTCAGCTCTCTAGAATAAACAGCAGGAATGAGAAAATTGTATATTTGATAATGATCTATTGATGTGGCAGCTTTAACCTTGCGACCTGTCATGCAATTTCTGCTGCGGAGTATAATTAAGTTGCCTCATCAAGCGAGGAAATAGTCCTATCAATAAATAGCTTTTAAAAAATAATACTCAAATATTCAAATACTTTATGTGGCAGTAAACAGTGAACTTCATGAGTATTGCTGCAAAGAATTTAGTTTGTTGAGGATTATTACTTCCTTTGGTAGAAAATCCCAACAACTTGAGTGAGTCCATCCATCATGTCCTTCCCCACCCCCTGATGTTTGAGTGCATTTAATGGCAAAAGTGATTTGAGTTGTGCTTGGTTTGTTGGTTTGTTTTTCTTTTAAAAGTCAGAGCTGTTTTGTTTTGTGGGGAGGTTGTTTCTGAAGCTGGAACATATTATGGACTCTTCTCTAAATGTAGCTGGAGACAGGTGTTTGGATTTAGGCTCCAGCATACCCCCTAAGTTGGTACATTCCCATTGAATGTCCAGGTAGATTGCGCTGACAGTTCTATTTGCCTTTATTCCTCCCCTTCCAGAAGAGAGATGTGCTCTGCTGCAGTGTCTCAGGAGAGGATCCTCGAGTTTCTTTCTTGTGTGAGAGATGTGCCTTGGGTTTCAGGAAAGGGGAGCTGAAAAGAGAAATGCAGCTAGGGGCTTAGCTAAGAGAGTTCCTTGGACAAGTCATCTGCATACAGACCTTGGTATACCCTAACAAGGTATTTCTGGAAAGAGTTGAGGAAAGGAGAAAAATCATTCTGTAGAAATCCATTTTCGACTACTTGCATGGTATTTGTGGAGCTTTTTGGAAGTCATTTGGATCTCAGTGTTATTCACCTGTGTGAGAAATCAGATTAATTTTGAAATTGGTATTTCTAACTCTAATGGTTATAGGGGGAAGTGTGAAAAATGTCAACTCTGTGGCTGAACCAAAAGGTTAAAAATACAACCACCACCCCCCCCCCCCCCCAGAGCAGAGCCCAGAATATTTTCAGTCTTTATGAAATCTGAAGGTACAGTATTAGTTTGGGAGCCTTGTGTGTAATTAAGGAATCCTTTGAACCAGACAGAACTGGTGTAATAAAATAACATTGAAAAGAGAAAGGCAGAGAAACCCACCAGAAAAGTGTACAATAAAATCTCAGTGAGGCAATAAAATGGCTTCAGTCTTTCAGCACGCTGATGCTGGTAGCTAAAGATAATCTAACACTTGTTGCTGAGGAGTGTATTTTTCTGATGAGCTGATTTTAAGAAATGAGGATATGAAATACTTAGAGGATATTGTCCTGTGTGTCTGAAAGGAAAGATACCATCTCTCTCATATAGGCTGGTTGAAATTTTAATTAAACTTGAGCCAAAAAGCATTGCTGACTAGACGAAAGCAAATTCATTGAGGGACTGGAGAGGCTGAGGGTGGGGGATTTCTATGCAAGGAAGATAAGGGAACATTATTTAATATGTTTATGCCGTGTCTGTAGTAAAAATGTTGATAAGCTGAAATCTTTCAGTAAAACTGTGTTTCAGCTGGGGTGTACTTGTCAGGGAAGCGGGATGCAAAGTGGTCAGAAGGCAGGGAAGGAACACGCTCGGTAGGGGAAGCAAAATACTCGCGGAGGGGAGAAGAATAATTGTCTCCCCTCCTGTCATGCCTTCTTTTCCTCCTGCTCCTTCAGCTGACTGGGTTGGCAGACGTGTGCAAGCAAATGCGCTTTAATTTTTGTTTTGGTAATTCCTCCTCCCCACCCCTGGCTTTCTGTCATATGTGCCTCCAACCCCTGATTTATCCTGCATGGCTGCTTGCAATTACTGCTGCAGGGGGGCTGGGGCAGGCTCTGGGAGGCATGTCAGAGGCATGTCAGCTGGCACTGGCCAGGCACAATGCAGGAAAGGATGGAGTGTGGGAGCTGTCGGAGCCTCCATGCCTCTGCAGATAGGTGGTAAAGGGATAACTGACAGCATGCCTGCTCCAGTACAAAGAACAAAGTTTAAGCATGATTGCGATGATGTGTTGAAATAAACTCTGTTATGATTATGCTGCTACATTCTTGGCAAGCTTACCGTAAACCACAGTGTGTTTTTTGGTGTGTACGTGGCTTTTTCCTTTTTTTTTTCTTTGTATGGGTAAGCAGATTAGTTAATGCCTGCCTTTCATGAGCAGAGGCTTTCATCCTTAATGCTGGGGTTAAACTGCATTCAAGCTGTCTGTAGCCTGTGAAGGTCGCGCTACCATTTTGATTTCCTCTCCCTGCATTATGATAGGTATTTGAAGGCAATGCAGAGCCCAGCACAGAGCTGAGCCTGACCCCACTAGCTCTTACTCTGCTCGAAGAATGCTCATCTACTCTTAAGTCACCTTTCAGAAGGAGGATTTTTTTCCCTTGAAACCACCCCCTAGCCTCCTTGTTGTGCTTAAGTGTGTGTTACTAAATATTCAGGTCTAAAGGCAACAATTAGGAAGTAGGACATGCATTTCTTTCCGCACTTAAAATGTTGTGTCTGGGGTTCAGCAGGCAGTCAATTCCCATCTGGCATGCCAGAGTGAAATGAGTCGCCCTGAGATAGCCTCCTGCTCCGAGGTATTGTGCACAGGATGACGCTGCTGCCTTCAGTTTAAATTGTAGGTATTTAAATAACCTTTTGGGTACTTAAATATGCCAACCGTGGGCTGCCAAGGCTACTTTTCACTCGCCTGTCACAGCATCTCCGCTGCCTCTCTCGCTGGCTGCCTGAGCATCTGCCATCCGGTCCCCAAAACCAAAGTGGAGCCGTGCGTTGTTTTAATTATTTGCTATGTGTGTGGTCAGGAGGTTATTTGGTCTGGGGAGCTCTACTTCAGGCCCTTTCTCTCATTAATACCACCTTGCTCACATCCTGCGCCAGTACAGGAACGGTTCAGTTGTCCACTTGTGTGGCCGGCTCTTGATACGACACAGTGGCCAGTATTTCCAGTTACAAGAAGAAGCCATTATACATGGATTATCCTGTATTTTTCTCTAGTGATGGTAATTACCTACATAAATTTCAACTTAATCTTAGGACTGAAGTCTCACTAAAAATACACACATAAAAATTCCATTACCCAGGAGTAAATTTGGGTCATTTGGGTTTATAAATGGTATTTATTAAAGAGCCTCTTTTCTGGTTTGGAGGAATCCTGCAGAAGTGCTTGGCTGCAGAACCCCATGGGCTTAAGAAAAGGTGCAAGACTTGTCAGGGGAAGGGAGCAAAAGCTACAAATAAGAAACATAGTTTTGTCAGCTTGTGGGACAAGGGATCATTTTTCACTTGAACAGACAGAACAAATGCTTGTAACTGAAACACTGAAGCTAGAAATGCCTCTGTGGGACATTCTGCATGACTTTTAAGGGTGTTTATGCATCACTTCTGAAGGCCGGTTATAAAGGTAACACATAAGAGACAGTCACAAGCAGGCAAACTGCTGCTGCCTCTCCAAATCTAAATGGATAAGTGTCAGCTTCAAAAATACCATCTTTGTCTAATTATTGATACGTGCTTTGCTGCAGCAGCTTGGTGTGGTGCAGAAATGTGGGCAGGACACAGGTTTGTTTCCGACTGGTTTCCCTTGGCCTTCTTGATTTCAGAAAAACAAACCATAAGGGGATATAGCTGGAGTAAAAGAGTGGTACATAGGGGCACTGTGCCCTGAATTTGGCTGATACTTTGGAAGCTGCCCCTGCAGCAGTGGCAGCTCCTTGTCTGTAGCTTGGAGCTGCTGCAGAAGGTAAACCCTAGTAGGTACTTCCTCAGGTGCCTGCAGGGGTATTCATGTAGGGCATCTGTGCTGGGGATCAATCACAAAAGGACTTGTTGCACCTTGAGAGCAAGAATAGCCACCCGTGTTGGTCCAGGATTAAGCTGACATGCCTCCAAGTCACCACAGGGTTTCTGAGCATCAGTGTTTAGATGGTACATTCAGTGTCGGCCCTTTCAAAAGGCATAAATCCTCTGGATATGTCTGCGAGAGTTCAGTATCATCAAATTGCAATTTGAAATGGTGGGGATGTCTTTTATCTCTCAGGAAGCTAAATAGCTCAAATTCCTAGGGCTTCTTTAATGAAGAAACCTTAAATTTTTATCTTTTCCCCATTTTTTATTTAATAGTAGAGTTCCTCTCAACTATGCTGCTCATATGCCTTAAATTATTGAGAAATGTAGAAGGGGAAAAAAAAAGAATGCAAAATCTTTGCACAAAAAAGTGAATTTCGTGTGATCAGCATGTCCTAGAGCCCATGGACATTTTGTGGTTGATCCACACTTCTCCATTGGAGCTATGCAGCCCAGGATGCACAGTGTGCCTATACACTGCTGCTTGTGGGAGAACTGGGTGAATGGCGTAACACACTGATCCGTGTTACAAGGAAACTCCGAAACGTGTTCTCTGTAAATTAACAGGGAGTTTTGGTGTAGGCTTCAGCGTGCATTTCAGGAAAAAACCCCACCCAACACAAAGTGTTTGTGGTTTCTGAGTTCTGCCTCCTCCGATCCCTGTGATGTGAACCGGGTGTCAGCAAATTCATCTTATCCATGTGCGCATCACCTTGCTGAGAAACAGGGCACAGCTGGGGAAGAAGGAGAGGAGGGGGTGTGTGGAGGTAGGAGTACGGAGGTTGACCTTGTGGGTTCATGAATAACCGTTACTTCCCACTTTATCCAGAACCACACCTGGAGAGTTTAGGTGTGGTTTTAGATAAAAAAGGGGTTATCATGGCATTTCTTGAGCTGCTATAGGTCATGTATGTATGCTCATATGAAGGATCCTCACCTGTTTTCTTGGGGTGGTTTTGTTCGTAGGGATTTTTTCCCCCATTTGTTTTGAATATTGGATCTTGAATGTGTGCTTTCAGCTCTGAAATTTTTCACTGAATTCAGCAGAAGCTACCTCCAGCCATTTCCTTTCAAGCTGTGTTATAATCAACCGTTTTTTCTCCTGTTTTTTCCTGCCAGCTTAGTTTTTAACTGTTTTTTTCCTGCTTTGCAAGATGCTACAAAATATGTAAGTTATTTGGAAGCAGCATAGGCCAGGTTTAAAACTATGGGGATGTCTTGGCTTGATACAGCAGTTTCAAAGGACAATTACAACTTGTTAATGACTTAGTGTGTAGGCTCCAGCTCTCTGACTTCAGTAGCTAGCATAAGTGCGTGCTGGCTGAAAGGAAAACTATGTGGAAATAATACAGGCATATGATGATAGATAGATATCTAATTATATAGCTATATATATATCATATATATATAATATATATATCTGACATTATTATGTTATCAGAAATATCCTTATGTATGGTGCTACGTAAAATATTAAGAAAGTTCCGTGTCCTCAGTAACGAACTCTTTAATAATGGGTATGTTCAATGTATCTAACAATATAAATCCTTCATGTAAGTTTGTCAGAATGTTGCAGATGTTTTCACTTTTAAGGAAGGTATTTTAAAAGAAAATTATGAAAACAGCAAGAATCAGCTCATACTGGAAGACTTTTATTGTGTCTTGTAATGTTGCTGTTTTTGTCTTTCCAGATGAACTCAAAATGTTTCTTTGCCTTTTCAAGAGTTCAGTGCTGGCCCAGCAGTGTAGTATCACAACAGCTGGTCTGCAGGTCTAGCCTCCAATGAAAATCCTTTTCAAAAGTGAACATTTTGCTTTTCTTAGTTTTTGGCCCAAATTTGCCCCAATCCAGCTCTGAAAACCCCTAAAAACTGAAGCTTAACTTGATTTGTGAAAATTTGGGCATTTAGACAAAGTAATTAAGGAGTATTAATTATTTTTTAAACAGGGGGAGATTTATTCTTTACTCTTCGATACCCAGGACTTGAGTATTTTGTTGCTAAATGCACTGCAGTCTGAAATCTTGAGTGATATGCTCAGTGTGGAACACAGCCCCGAAAATACAAGTTTTATAAGGGGAGTCTTGGCACAACGCAAGCTTTACTAATACTTGTGGTCAATCTGCTGGGATGTTTAAAATCCCTAGTTTCCATGTTACTTTGTAAATACAGCTTTGCTTCGTTTGCTTGAAGGTTGACCCTTTGTGACTTTTGGATTTGCGCATGCTTCTACTTAGGCCTTTTTCTTTTAAAGAAAACATGGGGGCACTATCTAAGATTTGACATGAGGAATCCTGGTTTTGCCTGCATCATTTTGATTGTCTAAAGAGAATTTGGATATATAGTAAGACAGCCCTAGAAGAGCTTTTTTGGGAGCCTCTTCAATAAGTAGAGTGTTTGCAAATCAGTCTTGGCAGGAGACTAGACACTGAAACACCTGACACTTCAGTTCATCTCTGTTGAGAAAACATTACATATTTTGAAAGGTAAAAGGCTTCATTAAGATGCTGTGTTCTGGTTATAAATACTGTCTGGGAGGCAGGCAGGGAGATGGTTTGGCTGTGGCAGGCTCCACTGAAAGGCTGCCTGTACTTCTCCTGGCAGCTCCTGCATCACAAGGTTCAGAGGCATTGGTTGGCCAATTTGCTTGAGAGGGAGAGATTAATAAGGGCTCATTCCCAGGGCAGCTGATGCGATGTCTTTCACTCCTTATTGGGCATGAGTGAATTAAAACTCATGTATTTCTCTTGTGGTATAAGGGCACAAGGAAATTGAATTCTCAGTGATGCTCATCGCAGTCGATGACAAAATGTTGATGATCCTGTTGCCTTTGCTCTCCCTTGAATACAGTGCTTTCTTTCTGCTGGAGGATGCCTTTGGTGTAAGATGAAGCCCACATCTTATCTTTAAGTCCTTCTTCCCTTCAGGGTATCATCAGGCATTCAGCTTACAAATCCTCTAAATCTTCTGCAGTGTTTTCCTGTAAGTGTTTTAAAAAGTTTACGTAATCTCTGTGAGAGAGGCTTCCGCTAAGCTGGCACACCTTGTATTTGATTAAACCCTTACTTCATGCGTGAAGAACAGCTTGGCTCTCTTCACAAATCCACTGGGATCTCCTGTTTGAGATACAGCAGTCAACTAGAGTGATTGGTTTTCAGTTTTCCTTTTTCCTTCTCCTGGTTTTGGTGTGGGGGAAAGGGAATTGCAACATACGTGCTAGAGAGGGCAAGTCGAGCAAGAACTGTCTCCAGCCAATCTCAAAAAATGGTTTTGGCAGAGCATTTGGTATATCTGCCATTAAACACGTTGGCAATGTTTGCATCTTTCACTTTTCCTTACTTTACCTTCTTAGCCAAGCAGTTTATGCCTAGTAATTCTTACTGTAGATGACTTTTAGTAGGGTTTGATATCCTTCAAGCAATCCCTGCATCAGTTTGCATGTTGCAATATGCCTGTATATTTGATTCAAAACAGTTTGACTTCTTTCGTCTCTCTCTCCTCTATTACTGCAGGGGCTGCATCTGCCAGCGTGGTTTCTCTTCCTTCTTTCTTGTGACTTGGAGATTTAGCACTTTGTCTCCAATTGCATTACAGTGTCTTCTTCAGGGTACTCTCTCTGTTAAGAGGTCTGGGCTTTTATGGGCTAGTAAGTGGTTGTGTTAACTGATCTGCTCTGAGTCGTGATGGCTGGGATGGAGGAGGTGGAAAAGGGATAGTGCTTTCCTCACTGGCTGGGTTAAATCCCTGAGGCTGAAGCTCTGGAGCTTCACTCCTCAGAGTGCAGGTGGTCCATGCTGAAGAGCCATAGCCTTGGGGTCAGTACCCAATTTGTACAGCTTAGTCTCATTCAAGTGTGTCTTATTTTAGATGGACTGCATTGCCACTCCATTTTGTTGTCGTTCCCAAAGGAACTGTGACATGAAGCTTGTGTTGCAAGGCAAGGTTTGTGCCTCCCCTTTCCTCCTGAATTCCTACAGAAAGACAGCTGAGCATTACTTGCCCATGCCCTGCCAGCAGTGCTGGCCACTGCCCTCTTAGCTTGTATGTCACATGAGTGTGTGGATCCAGTGAGGGTGTGTGCATCTGTGTGCATGGCCCACGGTCCTTGGGCAAATGTCTAAGATCATAGACTTCTCTTCCAGTTGTCCTCAGGTTCTTTCTTCAGTTGGCCATCTTTTACAGTGTTTGCTATTATCATCGCAGTGTTATATCATAGGGACTTACAGGTAATATATCATATAATTTTATATAGAGGTCATATAATATATATAGGAATTAGTAGTTTTTATTATTTTATTAATTAATTTATTAATTATTATTATTTTAGCAAACCAAACCCTGGAAATTGCTTATGTAGCTAGCCTTATTATGTGATGCTGTTGCACTAACTCTCCCTCTATCCCATCGGTGGTAGGAGTTGTTGACACTGCACTCCTGCAGCTCTGCATACCTGCTTTACTCAGTCCTGCCCTACCAGGAACACTCTTGTGGTGCAGCGCGATGGGGTTCAAGTCATTGTTTGCATCTTAGGTGCAGTTTTAAGGAAATGTGTGATGTTGATAGAGATCAGGGATCTGAAAATAACATTTGTTTCATGCATTCTGTTTGGTTTACTTAACCGGCAGTGCGTTACCTGGTCAGGCCCAGCTGTGATGAGGTACCTTGGCAGTTAGGTAGTGACAGAGCTCCTGCATCTTGTCTTCTGGTGCTGCGAAAGAAGAACTAGACTCTTTTGTGTCCCAAGTTGGAGAAATTTAGGGTTAAAATCTAGATGATCATTGATACTGTAATTCCTTCTCTGCTGTTGGTGAAAATGTTGGTACCAGACTGCAGTTGTTATTTTTCTCTATAATGTGAAAATGTGCCTGCTGAGCAGAAAGCTGTATGTATATCCAGGGGCTCGTACAGAGATATTTTAACACATACACAGACACGCTGCTGCTTTGGCAGGTTTTTCTAACAGTTACGGGGTTGTGCAACTCATATTCAGCCTCCTGAATTTCTTCCTTTTGACAGGGTGCCCCTTCAGAATGGGTCAGGCAGAAGAAGGCTGTCTGCCCCGCATACTCCAGCTCTGTTTTTTCCCATGTGCTGCTTTCCCTGCACAATTGCAGGTTATGAAAGCCAAGGCCTTGAAAAAAGCACTGTTGCCTCTGATGGTTTCGTACTTGGGGTTTGACCTAGAAAACATCTAGCTGCTTCTGGTGTAAAAATGAGTAGAGGCAGCATGGAGGAGCTATATGAGTTGTTGGAGTTTTGTGCTTGTTGGTGGCCAGACCGGGGGGGGGGGGGGGGGGGGGGGCGACCAAGGGGAAAAGGACTGTGATGGAGGATGTGGGATGTGATTTCCCGATTGATGTAAGCCAGTCTGACATCCACTTCTCCCCTCCTCACTGGCAGCTTGTCCTTCCTTCCTGTTTTGTAGTCAGCATTTGGCTACAAATAAATGGAGGGGCAATTAAGCCGAGAGCAGGAGTGCCTCTGTCAGCAGCAGCCTGATTTTAGATCACCTTAAGCCAAGCATGAAACCATACCCATAAGGTTTATCATCGCTGGAAGTTTTTCTTCCCAAGGTGTTTATGTAAATGAATGAATTAATGGGGGGGGAACCCCCCACAGCTGCAAGCAACAGTTGAAAACAAGTGGAGTTTAAACATGTTTATTTCTGGAAGGCTTTTGAGCATTTTGTTTTGTTCGTCAGTGTGGGAGGCTAGTTTGAATTGATAGAGAGGTGTTGCTAAAACCTAAGGACACTTGGCTTTAGCCATGCCATGAGCCATCTCTGCAGCTCAAGTTCCAGGGTAAGGTAAAAAAACCCAGCCCATTCTCTCAAAAAGAGTGGTTTTATCATGACAGTGGACTGAGTGTGCTTGTATTAAATGCAGACGTTTCTGTTAGCATCTTGCTTCTCTCTAGTGAAATGTTTCTCTTCTTTCATTTAAGTGGTGTAAGCACTGGTTTAAATGTTTGTATCTTTTGAAGGACACAGGGAAGTGAGAATAGTTTTGCTTTGAAGCAATATATAAAAAAATGTACTGAAAGTTACGTTAATGTACAAGTACTGGAATGACCTGGAAAAACGATGCAAGTAGGAAAAGGGCAGTGTTGATACTAAGCCCATTACTCCTCTTAAGAGTGAGCATGCTTTTGCATGCATAGGAAAATGATATTCAGATTTGTGTCTGCTCAGCACCCAACCATTCAGTTTGGAAAATTGGTTGGAATGCAGAACCATTCCCTTCTCTGGAAAGGCCGTGCCTTGGCTGTGTGGCAGCTATGAGGCTGCGGTGTGGAAGGTGCCAGGCACCCGTGCTTGCAAATGCAGAGCTGGGGTTTCTCCTGGGGTCAAGCCCAATGGGAGAGTTAAGTGAGGAGGTGGGAAATCTCCAGCATGAGTTCAGGGCTTGAAGCATGAAGCCCCTGCATCGGCCCACTGCTGACATTTGAACAGAGGGATAAAGTGGAGGCCATCAGAGCACGAGGAGCATGTGGGCCACATACTCCAGAGCACATAACTGCTGTTAGCAGGCAGTCCTGTTTTACACCAGATGAGGTTTCAGAGCTGAATTCTTCCCTTTAGTCTTCATTACATGAGCCCTTGCAAAACAGGCAAATGATGACTAAATATGCTGTGTCCTGATGCCTCTTGGATTTATCCATGAGTATTTGGGAATTGATATGTGCTCGGTGAAAGGACCTAATTGGGCGGATGTTAACACCACCGGACGAAGAAAGCTGGTGTGGTGGGGAGGTGCTTCAATGATGGTTTATTTGTATTCAAGTTGCAGCCAGGTGAGTGTTTTCTACTGATACGCTGAAGGAACGTGATGTTTGTGTTATCTAGAGGCCCAGGCTGCAGGGAATGTGGGAGGTATATGGAGATTTTTATGTCTGACCTGTGAGGTGGTTACGGATCTCTCGGTTTTGTATTTCATTGATCGCACTGCTGGCAGACAAAGCAAGTTCTCTTTGTTTTACTTTTTTTGTAAAATGGTCTTGCAAGTGATGTCATCCTACCCTTTAAATGATGGCATTTTGGAGTTACACTTCATGCCATGTCGTTGGTCCATCCCTCCAGTATTGAGCAGATGTTGCTAAGAGTTAATGTCCCTTCTCAGTTATCTTTGACAGAACCAGTGGCTGCTCGACTTTTGAGGGTTTAGACTAATGCACATTGATCTTGGCAGGGAGAACACAGGCTCCTTGAGCTCGCTAGGCAGTACAGGCCTCTAAATTGTTGTTTTAACAAGCCCATCAATTAATAAGCAGGGGACGGATGTAACCCCTGAGGCAGCATGTACTGATACTATATTCTTAGGTTTTTAAAGATAGATATATAACATGGAGCACCCTCCATGCTGTTAAGGTCCAACTGAGGAAAAGCTTTTCACCTTTCTTTTCAGACCTACTTCCTTCTGACAGTTTCCACTGCCAAAAATTTCTCTCCCTGTGCATTCCTCCTCTCCCAGCTTTGCATATTTTTCCAGGGAAGCAGTGGAAGAGATAAGACCATTTACCTGCTAAGTGGAGTGGTGTAATGGGCTCTTTCTCTGCAGCTTAACTACTTACTGCTGTGTAATAGGCTTTTGTAGGTTTGGGTTTTGGTGCTTTACAGATGCAGCGCAGGCAGTTGCACAGAGGTGTCCAGGTGTGCTTGGGAGTAGGTTTAGGCCCCTCACTCCTGGGGAAGCAGAGTCCCCCCTGTGCCACAGCTGAGGCAGGGAGAGGCATTCCTCTTCTGATTTGAGATGTAATGGTACTTGGACAGGAGACAGAGTGAAATAGCACATCTGGGGGTTGTGTTCATTTTTGTTTCTCATAAGTGTCTTTTTACACCCCAGGAATGTGTTGGATTGATCTCATCTGCTTTTCGTTCAGTGTTTCAAAGCTCCTCTATGCAACTTGGTTTTTGATGGGCACTGTGCAGCTGTAAGAAGTAAAACTCAAGTTGTGATACACTTTGAATTAAGAATATTTCTCTGTAAATGGTTCATATCTCTCCAGAAAATTTGACCCTCAGTGGTAAGCAAGCAAATCTCATGTGCTTGAGAAATAAATCACCTGAGTTTATAAACTGGGTTCCTTTCTACAGTCTTGGTAACTTGGTTTGAAAGAGTTAAAGTTGTGACATTAGCCTTTAAACCATAGTGGGGCTTATATACCTCTCCAAAGATTAACTTTTGTTTGCAGTTGGCTGACTTTCTAGGTATTTTAATTGTCTATCCCGAATTTTGTACTCCCAATTTACTAAATTACTTTTCTAAGGAATAATTCAGGTATACTTTTTTAGAGACATCCAGATGCTCGCTTTCATAATGTTTCTCTTTGAAACCCAACCAAAGCAACTAGGCAGGAGGAGAGGAGTGAGAGCACTGGCACGCTGCGGCTGCAGTCCTGCCGTTGCCTTGCCATCCACTGGTGTTTGCAAGATGGGTTTGTTTGGGTGTTTTTTTCCTTCTCCCCAGGAAGGTTTAATGTGGAAGCCCACGCTCTTGGCACATGCAGCTCTCTAGGCTGACTCTGCCTTCAAAGCATTGCAGAAATGCCACGTTCAAAAAGATTTTTTTCTGTCAGGAGGATACCGCTTGCTATGCTTCCTCCCTTCTCAGTGGTGGCGATGGGAAATTGCGAACTATAAATCAAAGGCAGGTTTTGATGCCAGGAAGTGCCCAGCGGTGTGCAGGGGGCTTTGGTGTCACCCCAAGGCAGGGTGGATGGCATCCAGCTGGCCGACCTCCTTCCAGCTGACTGTGTCAAACAGGGTCTGCTGCTTCTGAGCATGAAGCAGTTGTGATGGTCAATGGGGTGCGAGGAGGAAGAAAGAACTGCTCTGACCTGCAGATGTGCCAAGAGCTAGTTGCACTGCTGCTGCTATCTGAGTGCAAGCTGGGGTTTCCCCATCTCCTTTCCTGGGCTGTGCCTGGAGCAGTACGATAGGGAAGAGTCATCCTGAAAAACTGGGAGTTGAGACTGGAAGTCAGCAGTGCACATTGAATGACAGCAGAAACACCTTAAATATGAGGCAGCTTTAAGAATTAATTTTGGAGCCAGCCTGGATGAAAAAGAAGCAGAATTTCTTATTCTATTGAAACGATGGGGGAGCCACCTTACAGTTAACACCAGTGATAAATGTCGGACTGGTTTGTATTAAAATTGCTTTAATCTGATTTGGCCCCATTAATTTTTAAACTAGCAGAGGAGGTCATTAAATCACAAGTCCCTTTTTTGTTATAAATGCTTGCACCTCCGTGTTCCCTCTGCTTCCCCAGATTCTGCTTCTAATTAAAGCGGCGGTGTGGTTCATGGCTTGTCAAGCAGATTAATGTGCTTTTCAAATCTGTTTTTTTTCTTTCTTTTCTTTTCTTTCTTCTTCTTCTTCCCCTGTAGCTGCCTGCTTGTCTTCCTGGGGTGTTTTTGGGGGGTGTTGTTACTGCACCTGTATACAGAGCCGATGAAAAGGTTTTGGCTCACAGTGTGCAGGCTTGGGAGAAGCGTTGAGGAGCCAGGGGGAGGGGAGAAGAGCTTGAAAGAAATCTGCTCTTCACAAAACGACACATTCATTTGCTTTCTCCCTTGCATTTGAGTGACGTGCTGGCTTTTTCTGATGGCGTGGATGCGACGTGTTTGGGGGTTTCGCAACCTGCAGCCCCTCCCCAGTTTGGTTCTCTCCAGGCGGGGACCATCCGTGCTTTCCCCTGGCTGAACTCCAGCTTGGCAGGTCTCACGTGTGTCACATTGGTGGTGCGTAACTTCTGCGGTACCAGGGGCTGAACTGGCTCCTCGCCAAGGAGCCCGAGGGTTGCACTTACATTTGCATATAAATTTACATAGAAGTTTAATTGGAGATAAATGCACATGTTTTTTATTTATCCAGCTCTGCAAGTGCACACAGATTTACTGAAGAAAACCCCCAAAACTAATACCACCCCCCCCACCCCCCCAAAAGAGAAACCAAACAAAGCCCAACACACCAGCCTCCCCCGCCTGCTTCAGAATTGTGCGGGATTAAGGTTGTAATTGGGGTGCAGACCCTGTCAAATCGACAAGCACCCAGCAGCTTGAGGCCCTGTTGGCCTGCGGCTCTGTGTCACTGCATCCACTGCCAGACTTCAGCCCCATCCATGGAGTCTGCCTTCATCCATCCCTGCTTGCTCCAAAAAGGAATAGAGAGACCGCCTGCCATAAAGCTGCTATGGCACAGCTTTGGAGCTCCCCCCACTCTTCTTATCTGCAGGCAGCCTGTGCTGTTGCTGTATTCCTTGATCATGGAGTTACAAGCTGTATCCCTGAGACCAAATAAGTGTCTTCCTTCCTCTCTTATGTGATATACAGCCATGGTAGGCTCCGTGGGCAGCTTGCTGGAAGATAAAATTAATTTTTGAGTAATGCATGTTGGAAGGAATAATCTGAACGAGACATGCACGTTACTGGGTTATAAATTAACTGTAACTACCGAGGAAGAAAGATACGGGCATCACCCAGCCCTGCTCTTGCAAACCTTTTCGTGTTCTGTTGCAGTGTACATCGATAGCCAAGCAGAAATAAAATGAAATGGTGCAGATTAGAACAAAACACAATTATGAAACTTCTATCTTGTTCTGATAGGATTTGGTGGGCTGATGTCAGCTCTGAAACGGTTTAATTTTGCTCATCTCCAAGTACTGATGGAATAAAAAGCTGTCCAGAAATGAATCACGCGTTGAACAGAGGGCTAGAAAACGGGGTTTTTTATCTTGTTATACTTTCTTATTTTGTTTGTTTTGTTGTTGTTTTTAAAGTGGGCTGGAATTGAAGAGTCCAAGATGAAGAGGTAAAATGTTTGTGAGGTGTTGGCAGGTGGGTTTAATGAAGGAATGCATAAGCCACTTACGTATGGGTAGGAATTAAATGGCAGAAGTGTGCGGCATAATAAGCCGTACAGAAGAAGTAAATGGAATGCTGCTGTATTTAACCTTGCTGTACAATAGGTTGTCCTGCTTCTCTTGTGGCTCCAGCAAGGCTTCTGACACGATCCTGTAACCAGGGCAGGGGCAAACGCGAGGCAAGGAGGCGTTTAAGCCAAACTAAAAGGCAATTTCAAAATGGTTAAAGGGAATTTTATTTTCACGGTGCATAATTAAGCTGGGAACTGATTGCCTTCTGTGCAGGAACATCCGTGGCTCTTTATAAATCAGTCTTCGTCCCCTGCAATGCACTGTTCATTAAAATAGACAAACAAAAGCTCAACATGCACATTAAGTCATTTTATCTTAATCAGTTTCCCTGGTTTTTGTTTGTTTTTTTAAGCTCTGTTTCTGGATTTGGGGCCATCCAACACGGCTGTTGTAACTTGTGCTCTGAGCTGTTCATGGGCAGCGGAAGCTCTCGCCGAGAAATCTAGTATGGTTGAGAGCGTGCAGAGGGAAGGAGGAAGATGAAAATGTTACGAGTCTGAAAATGCAGATCTCTTTAATGCTTAAATACATAGATTAGAATCTAAACAGTACAAAGGTTTTGACAGTGAAATGTGCTTTAAAATATTTTTTTAGGGTTTATGTTTGTGCATTTATCAAGTAAATTACCGTAATCTTCATCGGCTCACTGTGAAAAATGTTCACTCTCAGACAATCCACATAGGCGTCTGTAGTAAGTACATGCAAATCAGTAGCAGTATCGACTCTTAGGTTAAACAGAATTTTATCTGCCAGATCAGAGGTAAAAGGAGAGAACAAAGCCGCAGCACAAGAAATGATTTGGGCTGTTGATCTTGCAGCTCCTTTCAGGATTCTGATGCAGGGCTGATGCATGTGTTTGGGTTAGAGCAACCTATAATGTCAAATATCCCAATGTAGAGTAGAAACTGCAGAAATCTAATGAGCAAAAACTGAACAAAGCCTTGCCTTTAGGAAATTTTTTTAAAGTGCAATAAAAGTTCTGGTAGTGGCATTATGAAATATTTCTCTCTATCATCATGGCCAGTTTGATTCATGTTTGGCTACAGATACTACCCTCCCTTGCACTGCCATTTGTTTTGGGGTTTTGGTTGTTTTTAATTTTTTTTAATCTATGACATGGTTTTCCCAACCCCCATTTTTCTCTAGGCTTTGGGGAGGCAGGAAAATTTGTCCTTTCTAAGTCCACTTCCCTGCGTAACCCGTATTAGAAGCATGCATCTTGGCTTTCTGTGGTGTAGCTGTTGATGCAGAGAGGTGACAAGCATAGCTGCATACCTACTTGCAGATTGTTCTTTGTTGAGCCCAGTGAAACAAGCCCGGTTCTTCTCCGGTGGATTCAGTAAGCCACCCTGTGCATGCCAAGTCTAGACCTAAGACCTGAAGGAGTGATTCATGAGCTTCTGCATGCCACTGCCTTGTTTAGGGGGACATGAGTGGCCTTCCTCCCTCCGAGGCCTGCCTTTCAATTTGTAGTAAGGGTAGCATCTCTTAAGCCTAAATGTAGGTGCTCCATCGTCTAATGGTCGCCTGTCTGGTGTAAAGAAGGAAGATGAAGGGCTGCATTTTTGCATCTGTGTAAGTGGATCCAGCCAGATGGCAGGATAGATAAACCTTTGTCACAGACAAAGGGAAGACATCAGTCCCCAATGTCTCTCCAGCTTTTATGCCTGAATAGTGCCTGTATACTGTGGGTGTGTGTCCCATCACACCGCAGGTGAGGGATGGCAAGACCCGTAGGAAAGAGGATGTAGCCTGTCACTTCTTTGTTCTTGAGAGAATCCTGGTGTCCTCCTTTGGGAGAAGGAGAGCTGAAAAAATTCTTCTGGCAAGCCAGGTCTTTCTGTGTCTCAGTAAACATCTTCTCTAGGCACTCCGCTATGTACGAGATGACTGCCTGTCATGAGTTTGTTTGAAGTATAATAGAAATGATCTTTTTCCTTTTTTTTTTTATTTTTTTATATCCCCCCCCCCCCCTTATAATCCCAAAGGATCTGAATGCATTGTCCAAGACACTTTTTGATTTTCAGAGGTGTTTCTTCGGCTTGTGCGGTGCTGCGATTTGCTGGCACTGTGAGATGCCCCCGTGCTGTCAGGGCTGGTTTTTGTTCTGCTGTGTGAAATATTGACATTCCTGGTGTTGGCTTTTGCTGGTGTTAGCACGCATAGAAAAAAAGGCTGATTAAAGGTTTGCCACATGTTGCTCATCTGCGTGAGTTTTCTTTGTTCTGTGACTTTGGGCAGTCCTGTGTATCTGGCAGTGTTTCTGGTTTGTGAGAACAGGGTATGTCTGTCTGTCTTGATTCGCTTGGAAATGTGTGTGGTTTCTTTAATGTAGTAATTTTATTGAACAATTTTAAATGCAGTTCATACGTGTATATTATATGTGTATACTTGTTAAAAAGGAAAAAAAAAAAGTAGTAATGCTTTCCAGAAGGGGAAAGAAGTAGGAAGAAACACATTCAAACTGAAATACTATTTTCCCAAGGGATTTTCATAGCTGTTGAAGTAATTCTTTCTTTGTGTTTTCCCTCTGTGTAACATGCATGCCTTCTCTCTTTTAACTCCAAAATGTAAATTACTGCCATTATGTTCTGTATTCCTTAGGATTCTTGAAACATTTGTCTCAACTTAAATGCTAAGTGCCCCATAGCCTCTGAAGCCTACTAGAAATTGTGACTGGTTTCCCAACTCTGTCAGGCATTTCTTTCAGCTGCAGCATTTTTTTGCCTTTATTTACATTTTAGCAACATTGGGCCTAAAGTGTATTTTCCATCACGGAAACTTACTGAGAATGGATAAAATTGCTTAAAAATAATAATAAAAATATCTGTAGCTCATTGGTTTTTGGTGACTACAGAAATTGCCTCATAAAATACTGCAGTCTTTCGACCTCAAACATTTATAAATCACAAAGAGCTATTCATCAGTCAGTGTTTCATCTAGAACTAGTGCTTTGTAAGAAAGATCATTCCAGCCTGGTATTTTTACGTGTACTGGAAAAAAACCAACCCCAACCGCCTGTGTTAAAAAATAAGTATTTCTAAGCTCTTCCAGACCTGAGCATCATGTTGCAGCTCTGAGGAAAGTACAGCTGGAGTGATAAGAGAAGCAGCTGTGGTGAAAGGAGAATTGAATGGAAAGGTTTAGCTTCATTATTTGGGGTGGAAGGGCTTTTTGGACTTAAAGACATAGACAAGCACTTTCAGGTGGAGTGGAAAGTAGTCATCTACAGAATTTATCTCTTTGGAAATGGAAAAATAATCTCAAGTGTGTGTGTCACAGATAGATACAATGATGTGAATGTGTGAACCAAGTTTTCATAGAAAACAAAATTAAAGATTTGAAAGTATTTGTGACCTTAAGACTCGATGGTCTTTATGGATGCCTTCCATCTCAAGTTATTTGATGATCCTATGATCCCCAAGGATTTTCTAGCAATAAGCAGAATGTATTTGTCTTGCTTGTTTCATGGGCTGCTAAGTAAAGCTGCCCCTGTCAAAGAGGGTCCACACTATGGAGCCCAAAATGAGTAACTTTTCTGGGTGGCTGGATCTGGCTGGGGGCTGTAAGCTGTGAATCATTAGCTTGAAATTAAAATCCACTTACCACCTTTTGTCTTTCCAACTAATTTAGGCAGCAACATCAGATAGATTATTTTTTTCTCTCTAGTGTCAAAAATACGATGTGTTGGTTGCAAATACTGCAGGGATTTTTAAACACTCCCACCATACAAAGCTAGATTTCTTCTACAGAAAAATATTTTTCTGTATTTTCTATTTCACGGATCAGTTATGAAAACATTTGTAAGAATCAAAACAAACCAATCTTTCCAGAGGAAATATTATATTTAACAGGATTTTCCCAATTACATGTTGTGGTCTGGCCTGGGGGACGGTTACAGCTCAGCTTACGAGTTTCAGCCTCCTTGCTGTAACAAGTAGCAGTGCCACCATCTCCCACCTTACCTGCTGGGGTCTCCGATGTCCAGGTCCTACGTGGTTACTGGCCTGTCTGAGTTGCCAACAGAAACATTTAGAGTGAGACTTCCTGAGAACCTCCTTCTGGCATTGTGCCATTTCAGAGTATGCTTGATGGAAGGTAAAGAAATATAAGGAATTGATTTGTACTATTTTTAATAAAGCAGTGTCTGGAGGTACTGATGCCTGGGGGGAAATTCAGACTACTTCTAGAAGAACCAAACGGATTCCAGATGTCTTTCATTTTAACCCAGACCTCTAGCTGACCATGCCTTTCTTGTTAATTCCTCGTAATGAGTTCCCTAATTTGGTGGATTGTTGAAGAAAGGCCTGGGGATGAAATGTATCCTCTTTGGAAACACTTTTCTATTTCCATCAAGTACTTCAATGTGAAGGAAAGGTTTAAAAGAAAAAAAACCAAACTGAGAAAAGTGCAGTTGTCATAGAAATAAAGCTGAATTCTGGCACTGCTCGTCTTTAGAAGTGTAGTTTTGGACAAAGTTTATAGGTTTTGGCTTGCTGGACCTAAAAGTAACTCCTGTGGAACAGCTGAATGAAAGGAAGGATACCATAAAGGGAAATAAAGCCTGCAAAGAAAATGCCGACGCTTCTTTCTTCCCCCTGCGGATTGCAGCTCTGGATCAGCTAAACAAAGGAAAAAAAGTATGCAAGGGACTCAAAAAGCAATTTTCAACTTCCAGTTCTGGTTTTAATCTCGTGCATCCTTCTGTTTCCTTGCCAACACCTAGAGGTCTTACAAGTGCTAAAGCGTGCAGAATTTCCAGTGGTGGTAATCGTATGTAATGAAGTTTACTTGATAAAGTCATACTTGCCAAGACAAAAAAAGCTTTTAACAGCTTTGCCTGAGCTGAACTCCTCTGCCCCTCTCGCTTCCCATGCAGACCTAAAGGAAATGCTGCTCTTGGATGAGAATGTGTAGAGCGTATGATAGGCATCACCAAGAGTAGTTAAGATACAGTGAGTTGCAATCAGTGGGTCTTCCTGGATGCACAAGGACTCATGGGGTGTGCAGGTCCCTTGGTGCTGCTTGCCTGAGGAGGGGGCGGGTTGGCTTCTTGGATGCCTTTTTCTGAGTACAGAGTTCACAACAGGCTGTTTCCTGCCCTGTTTGGTTCCTGGGCAGGAAAAATGCATTTGATACACTCTTCTTTCATTACTGGTTTATTTTTGTTTTCCTTTTTAAACTCAGCTCTATTACTACTGAGTAGCAAGTGTATATTCAGGGGAGCATTATTCTTTAACTTCAGCGTGACTTTCTGCTGAAATACTTAAGTATAACCCATAGTATCCACTTCTGCTGACATCATGGGAGTATTATATCTGCTTCTTGGTGAAATCCTCAGCTGATCTCCCTGTCTTCTGCCTTTGACTTCGAAAGAGTCAAATTTTATACCATGCATCTTTCTGGATGTATGCGACTTCTCATTTTAAGAGGCTGAAAAACATTCCTCCCTTCACAGCTGTTAAGGTGATTAGTGTGTGTGTGGTAGTTATTGTGTCTGTTTTTCAGTTTTGTACGGTGTGTAAGGATTTGCAGGTGAATTAAAGTGTAACAACACAGAATTTGTTGCCGTCTACTTACAGGCTTCTGGTTTTGTCTGTTATTCTATCAGTCCTGGAGATCATTAAGCAGTAAGGTGTAGCAGAGGATGGTCGAAACCACACTGCAAAATCCCTAAATTGATTCTTAACCTTTGTTTCTAACCATGTTGTTTCCACAGTAAGAAATCTCTTTGCATTGCTATTAATGGGAGCAGGAATATTAATCAGATTTGCCGGTTGTGCCTTACCCTTCATTGTTTTTTCTCGCTGCTCCTGCTGCTCCAGCTCCTGTGTTGCATACCTTGGCCCATCCCAAGTGGCTCCATAGCCCATCTGGTTTTCATCTGCCTATGAGAGGCCACCTCTATGCTCCAGCCTTTATGCCGTGGCTGGGGAGTCCCCACTCTGTGTGGAACCATGGTTTCAAGCCAAACTAGATGGGAAATTAAGAAGTGTTTTACTAACTATTCTATAATTCTGAATGCAAGGTTGATTACAGGGGCTGATTTACAGTTCTGTTTATGTGAGAGGTTGGGCTGTTGTACCTGCAATTCCTGACTTGAGTTTGTAACGATGTGTGTCAGTGTAAGAACACAAAGGTATGATTTCAGCACCGATAGGCATTGCCTGCTCTGGCTTTAACCTAGCAGCAGAGGTGTAAAGATAGGAAAGAAAATAGAATGCTTGAGGATGCAGCAGCATGTGTTCCAGCTTGGGTGAGCAACTGGAATGTGAGCCAGAAGGGTTGCCCAGAATAAGTGGTGGTGGTGGCTGAAGCCTGTGCTGTCGCATCCTTACTGCCACTTTTACTTAAATTAGTTAAAAACCTTTACAAAATCAGACAGACATACATGAAGATCTGTTTCAAAGGTTTCCTTCAGCTAAAAGCGTGAGAAACAAATAGCTGGTTGCTTGCATTATTAGAAGACGTTTCCATAGAGCTGGGCCTGGAGAGAGCTCAGCTGTTGGCCCCTTAAGCACCTTAGCTTCTGCACTGATGCAAAGCTCTGTCCTCAGGTTAGACCAAGTTGATGTTAGGCATTTTCTTACAAGTCAGGTACATTTCCAGCATGCAGTGAAAGAAATGTTTGCCATGAACTTCTCTGAGCTCTGCCAGGAGTAGTAGCGTGAAAGCAAGTTTAGTACTTTCTTCTTTTAAAAAAACCCAAACAGAAAGCAAAACAGTTGTTCCTTGGGAGAAGAAACTTGACTGTGATAGCGGTCACAAGACAAAATGGATACCAGTCCGCTTATGTACAGTGTTTATGAACTCTACCTGCAGATCTTCTGGTGTTTTGATTCAATTTTCAGTTTGTACAAGCCAGAAGTGCAAAAGAGACAGCCATAAGTTGTGTTTAGAGAAACGTACACCAAAAAGGAGGCAAATCTATTGGAAATGTGTGTGTTGCATTCTTATAATTTTAACATGTCTGACTTCACTTTGCAGATACCTACTTGCAGGGGTAGACAGTTGCAGGTACTGTCTCCAGTTGTGCTATTGGAGTATTTTGCGCCGGACCAAGTATCTGTGCTGTAGGGGTGAGATAGTGCTGAGAATGGACTAGATAATCTGACGTCCTTTCATGGGTTTTGGTAAGCTTTCTAGCAATTACGTGCTTTGTGCATCTCCCCGATTCCTCCTCCTCCTTCCTTAAGGTGTAATGCTGAGAGATGCCTGCCAAGCTTTTGCAAGAAAATCTGGGAAAATGATCGCAAAGCATAAGTTGCTTCCAGCTGTCTTGAATGCTGTTGTTGGTGGAGGCTGGAAGTACATGAGGAGAAACGCAGTGTGCTCTGTTAGAAAGGAGGAAATCTAGTGGCAGGCCTGGGCATCTGACAGCCAACATGAGGGTATGGGCCATCCTTGTGCTACCTGTTGTGAAAAGGAGAAAGACAAGGATGAGGTGAAGAGAAGAGAGCTCTAGGCATGGTGACTAGACATCCTTATGCCCTTTGCCGGAAGATTCATTATCCATTGTCAGATCTCAAGGAAATTGGAAAGAGGGGTAGGATTCTCAGAGATAACTCCTGCAAGTGACATGGCTGAACTGAGGAGTCGAGGGAAGCTGGTGGTCCCTCCGGAGGGGCAGTGGCCAGCAACTGGCTGCTGAGTGCTGCATGCCAGCCGGTGAGGAGCACAGTGCCTGGGGAGCTGAGCACATGGGTCCACATGCAGTCAGGTGTCATTAATTCAGCTGTTCCTGGAGCAACTTGTTTTAATTAAGTCAAATTTATGTCTGTGAACACATTGTGCAGGATAAATCTTTTACTTGTGTCTGGTTTGGTGCAGCAGCCGGAGAAGCTACTCTGGGAGCATTGCCCTGCCTGTTCTCCACCAGTGGGTAAGAGTGTGCCCATGTTTCCAGAGCATCACTCAAGCCTGATTCTGATAAACGAGTAATTAAACAAACAGCCTCGCTTTTATTGCTCAAATGCAGCAGCTGGGCCCAGTAAGATGCTTGGCTAAAATGGAGAGACGCTCATTCCATTTACTAATTGATTTTGCTGTTGAACTTCTGTAATGGTTTTATTTTCAGCTGTGTGTAGCAATAGAGATAAGAGGGGGAGGGGAGAAAACAAAGTAAAAAGCAAGGTAAGCCATTTTGTATCTCCTTTCTGGGCTGGCTCCCCTGTGGAATACCCTGTGAGTGGGCTCATCTGTGTGTAGGGCAGGTTTGTGTGCACCTTCCTTCCCAGTAGCAGGGTTCTGGTGGGATGGATACTTTGCCTCTTGCTTTTTCCACACCCTATGCAACTGGCCTCAGGAGTGGAGCAGTGCTGTGGTTTGGCAGTGGGGTGGGTTTCGTGTGCTCAGGTTCAGTGGCTCTTGTTACACAGTGGCCCTTGGAGCTTGTGGATTGCTTGGAATTTGTGTGAAGGCTCAATGAGCAAGTCTGCTCCCAAGAAGTGAAATATTGCCAACCTGCTCCTGAAGTGGCTTAGAAACTCAAGTTTCACCTTAAGCAGAAATAAGCTTTTATTCCTTTCTTCTCTTTCAAGTGAGTAGTGAATTATCATAGCATACAGTTGGGGAAATGAACCCATGTGGAGTGTTTAGTATGTGCTATGGGTGAAAATGGTGGAAACTCCTTCTACAACCACATGAGTTTCCTTCCTCCCCATATCCCTCTGTACTTGATGTCTCCCCATCGTGGTCCAGGAGACTGCTTCAGCTACAGTCCCGCTACCCTCCATCCCCAGTCCTGGCAACAATTTGGGAGCCACTTTTCCTGGGTGTTGGTTTTGATGTCTGTCCTTCCCTGGCTGTGGCAACTCTACAAGGTGAGCATGGGCACTCGTACCAACTACTTCTGGCTGTGCCAGTCACTGTCATAATCTCAGCCCACTGCCTGGGTGGCTGCTGATTATCTCATGATCTTTGGCCCATTCTCAATGCCCCAAGTATGCAGGATCATGTGGGGCAGATGCTGACATCTGCAGATGCAATGGACATGCCCCTCTCCTTAAGCATTGCCTAGTCCTAGTTAATTAATGTGTCTGAGATCTTAAACTGTTTTCTAAATTAAAATAGGATTTATTACAGAACCCGACTGTGGTGCCATCTGCATCATAGATGGTGCTGTGTCCTTCACTGCTTATCCTGGACCCAGCCGTGTTTCTAGTTATGTACGTGTGCAAAGCAAAGCAAAGGGATGATTTTAGCAGAGGTAGGCAAGCATGCGTTAGCTTCCGGTAAGTCGACATAAAAGTGATTAATTTGGGGGTGAAATTGGACATGGTGTTCAGCAGTGGCTTACTGCATGCAACATCATAATGTTGCGTTTCAATATCTTGAATGCTTCATTTGTTAGACTTAAATTCTGCGCGCACAAGTGTATGCCTCTGGTCTCCCAGCGTTGTGCTGGCCTTCCCCCAGCGTTGCTCTCCTGCTCTTCTTGCAGTAGGGCTCCACTTAGAGCACACTGTGCACTAAAGGCTGATTATTGTCCAAAGGTAAAACTTGTTCCCTAGGTTGGTGTTTAGCTTAAACTGAAAACTCCAGGCAACCTTCTCTCACCACAACATTTTTTGGTCCTATTTCTTTTTTCTTTTTTTAAGTTGGTATTTCATGTTTCTTACCTGGCTGAGGCATAATCTGTTCTTTTTGCACCAGTAATCTTGTTTGTTCATTGGCTTTTCTCTTGTTGCCCTTTTCAGTCCTTCTGGAGGTGAATTTTGGGCTTTTTCTTTCCCTTCTCCATTTTCCACATGCCAGCAGTTTTCAGGTCAGAAACCCATTCTGCAACAGGAATGAGGAGTTTCATTAT
Source organism: Lathamus discolor (assembly GCF_037157495.1). NCBI lineage: Eukaryota > Metazoa > Chordata > Aves > Psittaciformes > Psittacidae > Lathamus > Lathamus discolor. The sequence goes on from NC_088885.1 coordinate 66,348,193, forward strand.
TACAGAAAGGATTTTTCTTTGTGGAGGTCTTCGTGATTGCCATCCCTGGTCAGAGTTACAGGGCAGAAGTAGAGGAAAAAGGAGCAATGGGAATGTCTGGTCTACGCCTTTTTGTCCTCCTTTTCATTGCCTTGATCTTATGTATGTATTTTTGGTCTTGGATCCGAGTTTTTACCCAGTGAGATTTGCTGTAAAATCACAATAGATTGTTTAACAATTAAGTTACTTCACAGGATTTTGGCTTTTGTTTTTTTTTTTTTTTTTGTGTGTTTCTTTTTTTTTTTTTTTTTTTTAATCTAAATTTCATAATGTTTCCAATCTGTAATCACTTTCTACCTCTTCATACTTTTGGCACCATAACTTTTTGATGAAGTGGCTTGGAGCACAAGGATCTCTAATGTAGGAGGTAAATATTTTCTCTTCCCTTTCCACATCTGAATGCCCCAGCTTTATTCATGCACATTTTTTTCCTCCTTTCTATCCAAGACTGGCTGTAGAAGGTAAACACTGGGAGAACTAAATGAGATTATAGCATCTCTTTGGTAACCTTCCTTAGTGAATGGGCAGTTGATGCAAAGCACTTAATGTATTGAAACCTCTAAGCAAGCAAGCTACTAGTTCAGCACTTAAGAGTTCAATTCCCAGATAATAACATTTATTTATAGGGAATAAAGAGTTAGTTCTGCGATGGCAAAGTAGATATTGTCACTCAAAGCATGGTCTCTTTATTAACCTCAGATTTGTATGGTTAAGTAATTGTTGTATTAGTAGCATTTCTTGAGTGGTAAGGAGAAAGAAAAATAAGACAGATGTCTGTGAACAATGTGCTGCTTGTTTATTTATCTGTAGTAGGCTTGGGCTAGTAAATTGGCCCACTGTCGCAGGGCTGTGAGCAATAGTGAGCTGGAGCTCAGCTGCCTGAAGCTTGAGATGCTGCAGCTCACAGGCAATGCATGTTATTTCTTCGTGTGTACATCTGTCCATCCTTCCCTGTGCACAGCAAAAGGTAGGGGAAAGACTTGCACAAAAGTGCCACATACTGAATTCTGTTTTTCGTAAATAAGCCAGCTGACAGAAATCGTTGATTTCTGCTATTTGTTAATGCGTGTCTTTGACTTTCTGTGGAAGCAGGGATGTATTTCTCCAGAACAGAAACGGACATCCATTGAATGAATGCATAGCTTGGTAGTAACTCATGTAGAATGCTTGGATGTACTTTTTTTTCTTAGTATGATATTAGTTCAGATTTTGAAATGAAGGAAAATTCTGTAAATATTTCCATTTCTACTTTGTTCTTCCAATTTCCATAGCATTTTAAATTGTAATAAATTTGGTATGGGGCTAAAAACTTGTTATAAAATAAGACAGGAGAATATTCGTAAAAAGAAATATTTAATCCATCTTCTTCATGGCCATTTTCTTAAACCTGAAGTAAATACGTTGAAATTAAGTGAATTTCTATTAAGCAGGCTCTTCTTTTTTCATGTCACGTACTGAACAAACAATTGATGGCGTATTTCCAGCTGGCAGAGCTGTTGAAAGGTAGCTTGCGACTTCAGCTCCATTTTTTTTTTCCCTTTCAACATATGATTGTGCAAGTCTAACTAAATTCATCGGAGAGTAAATATTCATTCAGTATGTAAAATAAAGAATAAATCTGCGAGTTGGATTCACTGAGTAAACAGATTATCGCTCTACAGGGTTTTCTTCAATACAGTGGCTGCTTTAGATGCACAGATTTTCCAAAGCTGATGTGATTATCAACTTGCTATCAACTGTTGCAGTCAATACAGAGTCGCATAAGTCTTCTTTTTGCTTTTAAGGTTTTTTTGGGGGGAGGATGGGAGGGGAGGAAAAAGGGGTTTGCACAGTGAGTATTTTCTAATGCATGTACGGAAAACCAGCCTGCTTAAATCTGTTGTCTTTTTCAGAAATAGTGAAAAATTTCCTTGTTTTGGTGGCTGGTTTTTTTGGTTGTTTTTTTTTTTTTTTCCAAGTAAGGTACTTTGTCTGAGGCTAATACTGGTGTTTGCATTTGCTGCTGGTTGTGTCTTGATCGTGTTTTCCCAAGCATTAGCTGCTTGTCTGAGCATTAGCAGCCTTCCTCTTGTAAAATGGTGGGAGGTGATAATCTGACCCAAATAAACCAGTGACAAACTGCTTGTGTGGATGAAATCCTGACTGTTCCCTCTGGCAATAGCTCTGGTACCCCTGGGGCTGTTGTGCACTGCCTGGGGGCATCCTCGCATCCTGGGAGGCTTCAGAGGGCCGAAGCAGACTGCATCAGTGCTGAGGATGTAGGCCTGTGAGCACAATTGGCTTCCCAAATCTTGAGCAGGGACTTACTGTCAGACTCTGTGTTGGGAGTCGCAGTATAGACCATGCTGGCTGTGGGGTATTTTTAGAGCAAGGTGCATTTCTCTAATGCTTTCCCTGTGAACATGGTGAAAACAGTTAACATCAACCCAAACCAAACCCTGTGACTGATTGCCTGTGGTTTAGTGTAGTCACATACCAGAGACCAAAAAAATCACTGAATTGCTCTTTCCTGACATGTACTCCTTGAATGGAGTTGGTGTAAATTTAGTCAGTTCACTTTGTTGAGTATCGAGAGCAGTGTGATATGTAAATAAAGCTTTATCAGACGAGATAGATTTAAAATTCCACAGTTGGCGAGGAAGCGTTAGCAGTATAATATAATACAAATATTTACACAGTAACTTCTAAGTCTTCAATAAGTGCTTAATATTTGAAATATGTGTTGTGAAAACATTGACTGATTAAGCTGTACCATTGCTGCTACATCTGTATGCAGCAACTTGCAATGGTTAGGATGCAGGAGTTGCGGGGAGGAGTAGGTCACCTAGCAATGCAAAGGCATTTAAACAGGTCCCACCGTTTGTTTGTTTTTATTTAATTAGGATTCAGCACTGTCTGCTCTCCCAAGGTATATGTAGCTTCATCCCTGTGTCCTGGTGGAGCTGCCACTCTCAGAGGCTCTTGCATTCCTGTAATGTGACTGGATGTAATCATGTGCCTGGTGCATCTAAGACTGCTTCAATAGCAAAATCAAGCTACCAAGTTTGTGCCTGCCCACGACAGGGAATGTAATCATCACTAGTCTGTTCCTCCTCCTTGTATCTGTCAGGGAGATTTGATAAGGAATTGCAGTGGATTGGGATGATGAATGGTATGCCTGCTTGCAGCATCACAGGAGTGGTGCTGGGCTCTAGCCAATCGGCTTGTTTTGCTGGGAGCGGAGGCTGGCGGCAGAGGAGATGCTCTCTTCTGGTGGGTGTATCGGCCTTGCCTGGTCCAACATTGCCTTCAGCCTCCAGCTCCAGTATTACTCATGAGTGAGCTCACAGACCAGTGAAATCAATACACTGCAAATTAAAATAAACAGAAACACAGCTTCTAAACTTGCCTGGATGATTCTCTGCTGCCACCTCATTTGCCAAGAGACTGCAAGAACTGATCCATGCCTGAAAACATATTGCTGCTCTTCAGTTCTGTCTTTGGGTTTGTCTCTTCGTTGCTTTTTTTCTTCCTCTTTTCTGGTTATTCTGTTTCAACTTCTGCAAGTGAACTTTCTGCAAAGCTGCAAAACAGTGGTTTGGTAGGTTCTTGAAGTATGAGGACCAGATTGAGTTTATTGTAGGTGGGTGGGTATGGCCTGTCCTACAAATTACAGGCTGGATCCCTGTCTGCCTTCAGAACCATTAGTTCACTGTGGCTTTGCTTGATGTTACGTTAGATATGATTCAACCAGTTCCTGGACAGTTTTACCATAACCCTGCTGTTGATAAGTTCTGTGCTTCCTAAACACCTGTGACAAGTTAGTTTTGCTTAAAATGGTCCTCTTCCACAGAGAAGCTGACAGACAGTTTCCATCCAGCTCACATTCTTTTCCCAAGAGAGGGGTGAAATGATGTGGCTGGTTGTGCAGGAAGCCCAGCCCCAGTAATGCAGGCTAATGCAAACAGCCAGCACCTGACACTAATGATGTGTGGGGAGGTACCTACCAGCTTGTGCTTCTGCCTGTTCTCTGTGCAGCTCCCTCTGTCAAGGCTGGAGGTAGACACTGCTGTGTGGGATGGAAGGGCCCATGGAGATGCCCTGAAATCCTGACACAAACAAGGTGATTGCAGTGACCTTACCTTGGTGCAAATGAAGAGGGGTTGGGATTTGCAGAGGGATGATGCAGTTCTCATAGTGTTGATGGTGTTTTTGCAAGGCTAAGAGTAAATAATCTTGAAATGAGCTGGCAGTTTTATGATTGGGTTTTATGAGCTTTTATGATGTTTATAATCTGACATTGAACTTGCAGTTTAAGAGGTGGAAGGTTTAAAGGAGCACAGTAGCAAAGGTGTACCACTGAATTACTTATGGGTGTAATTTTAACATATGTCTTGGATGTTTCCCTGATGCGGTGGGTTTGCTAAAAATATGGGTGATGCAGTTCACAGTGTGTGTCACTGAGTAAAACTGACTCTGTCTTTATCACGTGTTCAACATAGTGAAGAATTGAACAGAAAATACGGTTTTGTCCCCTCTAGGGAATGGTGTGGACTAGAGGTTACTAGTTAGTAACTTGTGTAGTGTAACTGCCATGTGTAGTGTAGCTGCCTAGGTCCAAAAATGCAGTCTTTGTGTTTTTATTTAAATCCTAGCCACAGAAAGAAGTACTGTATGTTGTCCATGCCCACTTGTTTTCTTGGGTGTTTTTATGATACCAGTAAAAATCTGAAGTCCCCCCACAATCTTTAAACTGGGATTCTTAAATTAAGACCTTTACCCCATGGTACTTTTGAAGAAGATGAATAATTTTGTCTGCTCCTTCTCTTGTGATTCTGCATCCTCTTCTTTTGGCGGATGTGTGCTTCAGAGGTCCTGCCTGCCGATGTTTGCATGCATACAGTACAAGCCTATTCTTACTTCAGCTACCCATTTCTGTTCTCCTGCGTTATCTTGTATTGCTCTGAGGGGCTTGGTGAGCAGCAGGTTTGCTGCTGGCTAGCTTCTTGAGGTTTGTATTATGCACAGTACTGTATTTATCTCCTGGTTCTTTGATTTGTAATGTTTTGCCTTTGATTGCTGCAGAAGGTATAAACAAGCCTGTCAAAAGCCTTGTTTAGTGCGCAGATTCTGTGGGGGTGGCTGGCAGCCTCAGACCCTAAAATAGATCTAGCAATGAACTGAACTACTTAAAACCCTGAGAACTTAATTTGATCTTTCTTGTTGCTTTAAATATTGGGACTGAATGAGGATTTCTTTAACAGAACAGAAGGTGAACATGTTGGTATGTGACAGTAATAGAAGGGTCCAGACCTACTGTCATTGAGATGCTCTTCTGCAACCAGAGACTGGGCTTGGCCTCTGGGTAGGGGCTCCTCTACTCCAAGTCTCCATACGAAGGGAAGAGAGTGCTGTATCATCTGAGTTTACAGCATCTGTGGGGGTCGGGTCATTCTGAAATGCTTCCCTAGATCCTGTTGTGGGATAGTCACTTTAGGAAAACCTAAAGCAGTCACTCACGTTTTTTGTCTCTTTCATGCTAGCTTTGTGAAGGAAGAAAGAAGGAGCCACAATACCACCCAGGGGTTCTTTTCCTTTCTTGTCTTTCTTTCTTATAGTTTCTTTTTCTCATTTTTTTCCCCTTTTTCCTGTAGCACCATGCAGTTTGTAATATCATAGCTGGCGTTTTCAGTTGTGGTGGTGTGAAGGTAACAATGATTTGGCTTCAGTGTGCCGTAACAGCTGCAGAATTCATTGGAGCTTAGAAGCCTGTGAGTTATAGCTGTGATGCCATTTACAGCTTTTATGGAAGAGCTCTTAAATTTGTGAAACGTGTTACTTTTTGAAGTGCATTATATTTGTAATTTGAATTCTCTAAAATCCTGTCTGAGAAAAAAAAAAAAGAAAAAGCTTTGAAAATCCCCCTCTGCCCACTAAAAACATGGGGAACTCTTACCAGGCGGGGAAGCAAGTCTCTTAAATTGATAGAACATGTAGATGGATTTGTAAGTGCTAAAATGTCAATTAGTGCACTTAAAAGCTTAATGGTTGTCTTTGATGTGCTTGTAATATCTTCAGTAAAGTTTGAATGTTGCCATTAATCAGGGAGCAGAGGAGGAGGAGGGAATTGAACGCTAACCCAAACAGTGGTGGAGGGGGAGGCGCTTGTTCTCTGCAGGTCCCTAGCTGCAGAAACTGTGCCAGCGTGGGCACCCTGCCTGTGCATCACCCCTGCCCCAGCGCTCTGCTGTATGGCACCCACCCAGGCTGCCTGTCAAGAATCCACAAAACAGAAGGAAAAGTCATTGTGCCGTTGTTTTGAAAGTTCTTCTGTAGACTTGGTGTTTAAAAACAAAGACAAGGAAAAGACAATGGGAAGGTTGAAACTTAACGGTTCTGGTTTCTGCCTATCAGTTTAACTCAGATCCATCCTGTTGTTATGAAGCGCACCTGTGTGTGAAAAAATCATTCTGTGCTATTAGAAAAGCCTGCTTCTCCCCCAGAAAAACTGCCAGGTGCCCCTTATCTTAAGCATTTAAGAGAGGTGTAGTGTGGCTTTACAAATCAGGCTGGATCTTAGGGTTGCAAGTAGACTTTAGCTGTTTCTCCTACCTCACATTTTAAATTATATCAAGAACTGAAGCTTGTGTGTGGCAGAGCAGCTTCAGCCTATTTCTGTCTGAAATTCCTGACTTCGGTACCCTGAGCCATCTGCTGCAACTTCAGCTTCAGGTAATGGCCTTTACCCTCCTCTGGCACTGGTTATTTGGAACAATGTTTTGTGGGTCTTCTGGGAAGGTACTGGATGCATTAATCTGATCTGTTCCTGAGCAGTTGCCTCACAAAGCAAATGCCAGTTTATTTGCTTCCCTATGCTGCTAAAATACCATCAGTTTTTTGCTGGGGTAGTATTTTGGAAGTCAAACACATTTAATACCAAAGGGTGAGCTTGGTAAAAGCATAGAAAAAGCTTTAGAGCATAGGTTTTCACTGATTATGTAGCTTATCTTCTTTGCAGAAAAATTGCTGATGTAAACTAAACTGACCTGAAAATACACTCAGAGTAGCTTTAGTCTCTTTGTATGCCATCTTCAGTTGACTTACGAGTGAAGAGTTGTAGATTTAGTTTACTTCTCCCAGCTTCAGTGGAAGCTCCCCTCTTAGCTTTAAAGGATATTCTGCCACTTGGGAATGTAAACAAGGACAAAAATTGTCTGATAAAAATCTCATTTTTGGGGTAGTACATCAAGCAAAATCAACATGTTGTGCTCTTAGTGCAGTATCAGTTTGTATTGACAGGAGATTGTGTCAATACGATTTAGTTCCACATCTGGTTGAGTAAAATTGATTCGGGCCCCACTATCCTGAGATTTCCCAGCAATAGGTTTAGCATGTTTGGCTCTATCACTGCCCTTCCTGGGTTTAAAGATGGACCAGATGGGTTGTGTTTTTGTTTGGTGGGGGTATTTTTGGGGGTTGGGGTGTTTCATTGTTTTTCAAATCACTAATGTACTCCTAGAAAGGAGATAGATGAGCAGATATTTTCCTCTTACTGGTAAGGCTTCATTATCCAGGCACCAAAGAAATCATGTAAGTTCTGACCTCCTGTTGTTACTTGTGAGGATAGACGCTGTGCACATCAACACTACTCCAGCTTCTCTAAAATATTGATACCACTGACCTTTCAGACACTCTGAGATGCCAAAAACTTAGGTCACTTTCAATTCCTGTCAAAATATTGAAGGCAAATGTATAACATACCGGTTATGTCTTCCTCTGTTCCCTACTACCTTGACATTATTTTGGTATGCAAAGGTGGTTAGTATTTTTAAGTAAAGGTTCAGGCTTTCTCTTTGAGGGTGGGAAAAGGTCTTAAGATAATTGTAGTGTGCAGCAGGATTGGATTAGCCATATTAAACTTTACATCTGTAGGTCTTACTAGCAGACATTTAAACTGCAGAAAATGCTTTTTATTGGACTGTATTCCTATGGTTGCATACTGGAGCTTGAACACCTTATAAAAAACATGAACTGAATCAAAATGAAATTAATTAGAAAGAATATATTTGAATTTAATTATCTTGAGCTGCTGAATACTCTTTGTGTATACTGGGTTTTATGTGTCTGAAGTGTACTTGGTGGAGAGTTTTAATTGGAACTGGAGACAGAGTAAAGAATATTTGGAATGTGAAATTTATAAATGGCCGCAATTTTCATCTAGGAGTGCAGAGGTTTTTTGGAGCTCACTACCATTTCTCGCTTTTCTTTTTCCTTCTTCTTAATAAGCTACTTTCATGTTCAAATTAATACCAGATCTTGAAAAATTCCTGTTGTGGTTCTTGGGTCTTCTGCAGCATGATCAGAGTTGTCAGATCCACAGCTGCAGGAGATATTTTACCTTTGTGTGTTTAATGGCTCGTACTGCTCTGTTCTTTGACTCTTTGACAGTACCATGTAACTGTAAAAGTGCAGGGCTGTGGATGGCACGGGACATGTGGCTGCCTTGACTACTGTCTCAGATGTCCGACATGCCAAGACTCAAAGAGATGGTTTGGCAGCTGCCCAGCAGCCTTTTATAAAGGCTCAGTTGGTGGTCAGAAACCCCGGCTGTCGGAGTTGTGTTATGCAATAAATTGTTTTTCAGCAGAAGTTTCTAATCCAATTTCAGCTGCAGTTTTGTAGTAGTCTGTAATCAAAGATAACTATACATTATTTCATGGTGTTTCAGAGAAGTTAAGGTGTGCAGTGTTGAGTGTCCCCCATCAGGTCTGTTTGCTTTTCTTTTAAGAAGGATTTAGGGTTGTTTATCTACATGGGAAATGATGCTTAAATTAATTTGGTTTCTGCCTGGGAGGCATGTATCTGTATGCAGCATTTCCTTTGAAAGGTATGACTCATAGAATCATAGAATAGTTAGGGTTGGAAAGGACCTCAAGATCATCTAGTTCCAACCCCCCTGCCATGGGCAGGGACACCTCACACTAAACCATCCCACCCAAGGCTTCATCCAACCTGGCCTTGAACACTGCCAGGGATGGAGCATTCACAACCCCCCTGGGCAACCCATTCCAGTGCCTCACAACCCTAACAGGAAAGAACTTCCTCCTTATATCCAATCTAAACTTCCCCTGTTTAAGTTTTGACCTGTTGCCCCTTGTCCTGTCACTACAGTCCCTGGTGAAAAGTCCCTCCCCAGCATCCCTATAGGCCCCCTTCAGGTACTGGAAGGCTGCTATGAGGTCTCCACGCAGCCTTCTCTTCTCCAGGCTGAACAGCCCCAACTTCCTCAGCCTGTCTTCATACAGGAGGTGCTCCAGTCCCCTGATCATCCTCGTGGCCCTCCTCTGAACTTGTTCCAACAGTTCCATGTCCTTTTTACGTTGAGGACACCAGAACTGCACGCAATACTCCAGGTGAGGTCTCACGAGAGCAGAGTATAGGGGCAGGATTACCTCTTTCGACCTGCTGGTCACACTCCTTTTGATTACCTTTCAAAGGTAATTCAAGGTGTGTTTTAGGAGATGTTCCCTTTTTTTTGAAGAGAGCACCAAGTAAGGAACCCATTTACCAACTCGGAGCTTTTGCTTTTGCATAAATTGTCTACAGGTAATGGTCAAACAGGAAATTGTACCTTGTCAGGCTGTGACCTACCTGAAACACTGAAGGCCCTGTCCCTCTAACAGATATACACCACCATCCCCACCCCCCACTCCTGGTATTTCCCTTTCACTCTCCTGAAGTAAATAATTTATTGTGGAGAAATGGAGTATGGTTCATCTGAATGCAGTGAGATCTTTGGGGTTTACAATAGTTGCATTACAGCAAAGTGGTTTTAATGTCCTGAATGCTGTGTGTGATGGCCCTCTCTTTCTTACGTCGTGGTTTGGTGTCATGATGGGCTGACATTCCTCCAAGCAAGGGCTGCTGCTGAAAGGGGTAATCCTGCCTTTCTCTCTGCCCCAGCAGTACCTCCCATATGGCCATGTGGTCAGTAATAAGGGAGCTAATCTGGCTGAAAATGATCATTTTTCTTGTCTTGGGGAGACTTCAGCTCTTTTCCCCTCGCAAGCTGGTTAAACGGCCGCGTAAGGGCTAGTGCTGGCATCACAGATAGGGCAGGTGCATCCCATGTGGTGGCGGGTGAATTCATGTAAGCCGGTTATGAAAACTGCTCTGCCAATTTGAGTAATTATCTTGCACCTTCACACCTTTTTCTTCAGCACCCTGCCACTCTGTTTGTGGCTTGCTTCTCTGTGCTGCCAGCTCCCATCAGAGCCTGAAACTCTCATCCTCTGCTTGCAAAATGGTTTATTAGATGTCTGGCCTAAGAAAGTGATAGCTGTGGCATCACTGCTCCCTCTGAGAGGTGGTTCAAGTTGAAGTCCTGCTGTAAGTTGATAAATTTGGAAACTTTAGATCTCTCCTCTGAATCTGTTTATCTCATCAGACCAACATGGGAAACAGTTGATGTCTTGTAAGCTTTCACTAGTTTCATATTGAGTAGTTTTTCTAGAGGTGCAGAAACATTGCTGGGTCCTCTGAGTTTTGTAAAAGAAACTATTACACATGAACCCACTTTATATTAGGTATTCATTTAATGTGTTCATTATTAGGCCCAAGATAAACTTAGGAACTATTCTTTAGTCCTCAGTTCTGGGAGCCTATATGAAGACAGTAGCGATTTATGTGTGGAAATTTTGACAGTAACTCTCTTACTCTAATATATTATTGCAAGAGCAAGTTGAAACTCATTGGGCTCAAAAGTGCCCAAGGCCTTCAGTGACCCAAAAACCAGAATGCTTCTCTCCTGTGCTGCTCTTAGAATTGTGTCTGAAGGGAGGAAAGGCAATCCCCCTGTGCAGCAGGAGACTGCAAGTAAGCGTAAACCAATGGGAAATTGCAGGGAATGAAAGCTGTAAGAGAAGTGCTAAAGCAGGAAGAAGAGAGATCTGTATTTTCCTCCATCATTTCTTTGCTGTGTTAAACATTGGTTCTGCTAGTCAGCAGCTGTAATGTAATGTGAGTTCTTTGGGGAAGTTTTCTGGAAGCATGAGGGAAAAAGTTGCTATAATTACCAGATACACTTAAATGCTATAACAGAACCATTAATAAAGAAAATTTCCCCTTTCTTCGTGTTAGTTAGCACATTTTTAAAACATGACCTATTTTCCTAAACAGACAGAACAGATTACATTTTCCAGAAGGCATGAGTCACTGTACTATAAAGTCTCCAAGCCATATCAATCTTCATCAACTCCAGCCATTCATGAGGTTTTATTTTTTCTCACTGAATATAAGCAGTTTGTTTTAAATGAGAAACTGCTACATCCTCTCTAGATACTTAAGCTTGATTAAAAGGTTAAATATTAAATAAGTGTGAACTTTATTCTGAAAGGAGAAGGGAGTGGAGGGACCTTGATAGTAAGCAAAAGACTGCAAGGATATTACTGTGGGTATATATGGGTATATCCAGTTTGCACAATGCTGTGCTTGGCTGCAAGAAGTTCAAGCAGCATGATAGCTGCCAGAAGGACCCCCAAAATCTTTATTTATATAGCTTCAGAGTCTGGTTTCAAATCATTACCCTGGAAGTTCAAGTTTTTGCTGAGAAGAGCTTCTGCCATCTGGTCGTGGAATGGCCCACTTGTGCTAATGGGTTTTCCTCTGCGAGTACTATGTGCTCGGGGTGGTGAGAAAGTGGATGGGACTTTGCGATACAATGGAGATCTCTGCCAATGCAACAGGGGAAGTGCGTGTGTTAATACAGTGCTTTGCACTTTCTCTTGAGGTTTACGCTGTGCCATATGTATACTGAGGAAGTGGGCTTTGTAAATGAATAAGCATACTAATTGCAGTTAGCAGTGCTAACTCACCCAAGACTGCACAGAAGATCTCTTTCATCCTAGGGAGGTGTCTAGGTTTTCTGCCAATTTCTTAGGCCTGGCTTTTAGAGGAAAACCAGGTAGAACTGTTTTTTCATTGATAATATACGGCCAAAAGGCAAAAATCTGTTGCAGGTCTTGCATCTAGTAAACAAACATTTCCGTCTTGGTCCTTCAGCTGCAAAGTAATTTGTATGATCTCTGAAAACGTGTTGTCTGTTTTTCATGCAAAAGGCAGATTTTTGTTTTGTTGCTAACTAAACACAGAAAAAAACCCCACCCTTTGAAATAGTTCTCCTTCAAAAATATCCTTGAGGAAAGGGTAGAAGCTTGTGGTTTATTTTTCCCATTGCTTCAAAATGACCTTCTTACATCTGCGGGAAAGACTCTCTGGGGGCTGTTGAACCATGAAAGCATATTCATTTAGGGCATTGGGTGCCACAGTGATTTTAACCGAGTGCTGGCTGCAGTGCTGGAAAAAATAAAAAGAGGGGGTTTGTGTTTTGTTGTTTTGCTTTCTGCAACCTGGCATGAAGAATGGGGTCAGGAGATGCGTGCTTGGGAAAGACCCAAAGAGAGAGCTGGAAACACGCCAGCCACACTGAGTCATAACACACATGCTTATAAATATCTTTGTTCCTTACAAAGTCCTGACTTTTCAAATAAAACCATCACTGCTGTTAAAGTATTTACATAAAAGTAAAACAAATAGTGTGGAGCGCTGTGTGCATTCTCCCTTGTTCCAGTCACTGTGAACTGTGACTCCTGTTTGCTTAAGGCAAGGCTGAGCCAGGCTAAAGAATGCCGTATCTGGCGATGAATGAACGAACGGAGAAGCTGGAGTCATGTGTACGTGTATGCTTCTGCTGTTTCTCATGGAGCAAAGCAGCATGCAGCAGTGCCTGCTACTTCAGGCTGACGTTTCACCTATGTGGGAGGTGGCATGAAGCCTGCTTCTCGCTTCTGTCTGCTTTGCTTTTTGGGGTTTGTGTTATTTTTAATGAGAAGGCTGCGTGCAGGCCATATATACAAGCTAGGCAGCTGAACTGCACTGAGCAAGCGCCTAAGCTGTAGATGAATGGTGAAAGGTATAGGTGATGCACATTTTGATCTCATTGCAAATATATACACATCATAAATTGACGTGTACTATGTCTAGGTACCTATATATGTGCTTATATTTATGCATGCATTATATATTAATATGTATATATTTTAGTTTGCATACACCCACATTAATATATATGTAATGTATGTTAAGTGCATTATATACCTTTAATATGCACATAGCAAAACAACACATGTATGCTGCATGTGTATATATGTATTTCTTCCCACGTTAGCAGTATGTCACAGTATCCTGTTGTACTTTTCTACAAGCATCACCTCTACAACTTAGAGCTGAAAGCAAGTTGCCAGCCAGGCAGAGGCAAGCAGCCAGCTAGCCAAGCAGCTGCAACCAGAGAGCTGCTTTACTATCTGTGAGGTAGCATCCTGTGCAGGAGCATACTGCGTAGATGAACGGAGGTTGTGCTCCTCTTCCCCATCCCCTTGGAGTGAACTTGTTGCTTGGCTGCCCTGGTTGCTGAAGTTCAGCTATAAATGTACAATGTGTGGTTCCCTGAAACACTGTAACAAAGAAGGTGGCATGATTTTTTTTGGGTTTTAGCAGATTACAGGAAATGATGCACTTCTGTTTCTTAATTCTGCCCCAGGGCTTCCCTGGTTGCTTACGTCTGTTACTTTTTTTAGTGAGTTCATAAGACAATCTTTCAGTCAGATTGAGAGGCAGAGGCCATCTTGGCGGACCTGCACAGGGAGAGCTGTGGGCTTGTGGTGATGAACCTACAGTTTAAGACGTTACTCAGTCTTTTTTTGAGTTAAGTCAATAATGGACAATCCATTAGTTCCCTGTAAGTCGCTTCAATGGCTAATTACTTGCACAGTTGCAGAAATTGTTCTTTAATTATTTCTTACCTTTTCTGAATTTGGGTTCCAGCTGTTGGATGATATTACACCCCTCTCTGCCAGCCCTGGAGCCATCTATTATCAAATTCCTACTTCCTATGGACATATTTAAAGACAGCAATCAAGTCAGACCCTTTGAGGGGCTTGGGTTTTTTTGTTTGTTTGTTTTTGAGAGGTTACTTAGATTAAATTCCTCAAGGTTTCACTCGAGGATATTTCTGAACAGTTCCGGGTGTGTGTGTGTTGTTTTGCTGAAGTGAGGTAACTCTTCCAGTTGGTGGTGCGAGTGCAGAGCGGGGCACATGGTGGCTTTCCCTGCACTGGGGTGCTGAGGCAGAGATGATCTGACCCATGTAATTATGGTTAAATGTGTCGGGAGCTGGAGCTGCATCGCCAGCAGAGCAGCAGCTCAGCTGGGCTCCGAGTCAGCTGCTCTCTGGCTTGCGGCTGCTTTTGTGCCGCAGGCTTAGGGGAAGATGCCATCAATGGTTGTGAAACCTTTTTATTTCTCTTGCATGGAGGGAGTGTTGGTAGCAGCTTAGCCCCTGATTTTGCTGACCTTGGATAACACAGTGTTGGGGAACTTGGGGACCTTTTTTCAACCAGAGTGATGGGTGCGGGGAAAGCCCGCAACAGAGCAGTGTAGGCAGAGCAGCGGCTGCAGACTCAGCACAACTGGCCTGGTGGGAGCTTTGGTGTGGAGGGACTCCCCCATGTGTGTTTCTGTTGACAGTGCTGCTGTTACAGGGAGGGATGAAGCCAGTGTGGTTCATCTTGAGTTTTACAGCTCCACGAAGTGAGTGTGGTGCGAAATGTTGCTGTGTTGCTTCAGGGGTGCTGAAGGAGGTCTTTGTTCCTGCCTCCTGGGACCCATCTCTTTGCTGGTGGCATTATGGCCGCACTGGGGAAAGCGGGAGGGGGCATCTCCTGCAGCAGGGCTGGAGCCTTGAGCTGACAGCAGGAACACATTTGGAGGCTTGTGTCCCTCAGAAAACTGGGGGCTGGGTTGCACTCCGTATGTTTGCATTTACAACATGTTGTCTGGGGAGAGGGAGATGACTTCAGGCTGTTCGCAGAAATACTTTGAGAGGGTGGCCTAGACCATAGGCCCATGTTGTGGTAACCTCCTTCCCTCCCTCCTGCAAGAGGGACTGTAACTGGTGTGTCCCAGGGCATCGGTTGTACCTGGCAGTGGTCCCTTACCTGCTGCAGTCGGCTGCTTGGTCAGCACATGCCAGTGTAAAGATCAGTTCTGTCAGCAGGCTTCACCCCCTCAGTACTGAAACGGTGAACGCTGCCATGTGCTGCTTGCTGTGAGCTGTCCTCACAAAGTGGGTTTAAGTGGGATTAGTTTATTTGTGTTCTGTTTTCGCTGTATTTTTTAGCGGGGATAAAAGGGCCAGTGGGGTCAGGAGCCAATGGGTGTTTTCACGCAACAGGGTCTGGTGGAGGAAGGGTTTGTCTGCAGCTTCAGGACAGGCCTGGTGTTTCACAGGAGAGCAGCCTGAGTCTGACAGGGCCTAAGGAAAGTGGCCTGTCTCTGAGCACACCTTACGTTAACTGGGCTCAGTCCTGACACACGTCTTGTGTGTGCCTGGCTTAAAGAATTTGTAAGAATATAGGATAATGGTGGTGTTACTTCTTGTTGGTGTTTCTGTGTAACTTGTCTGGGCTCAGAGCCTGGGGTGTTGTGCCTAGTCAGGTTGCTTTTCATCCTCTTCCTCACATTTGCTGCCCATTATATTAGCGAAATTTGTACAAATGCTGGTGAAGGGAGCAAGCTGTGTCTGCAGGCCTGTGTTCGTAACGTGATGGCTGCTGGAGGTGCTTATGGCTGTTTCCTCTCCGAGAATGGTTCCCTTGGGGATTTAATAAGTAGTTTCTGGGAAAACAGAAATGTGTGATGTCCCGCCAGGCCCTTGGTGGTGGGAATGTAAATGGGGCATCTTTGGGCAAGCTTTGTTAAAATCGTGCAGGCTGCAGCCCTCTCGTGTTTAGTGTCGCTTCTGGTTAGAGCTGAAGTTAAGTTGGCAGCAAAATGGCAAGCAGTGGTTGCTTGCATAAACCTCTGTTGACAAAATAGCTGGATGTACTAGTCCTTTTAAACTGCTTGCCTGGAGATGGGTCTTTTTTTCCCTTTCTGGTTGCTGTGGGTGTTGAGTTACAAAACTTGCTTTCTTGGCCCAGAGCTGCCTCTACTCTAAATCTACCTGGGCATAGCTCAGCCTTCTTCGAAGTATAGTAGTTTGTCCCTTATGCGAAATGTACATCCTGCTGCTGACACACTGGCTGCTTTCACTGTGCTCATTGTGTTGCCCTATTTTTTTTCTTCTTCCCAAGTAATTTGCCATATAAGGTTGAATTGGGGGGGGGGGGGTGTTGGAGGAGTGGAGGGAATGTGATGTTTCTGATCACAGTTCAGCAGCTGAATGCCAGTTAAGTCACTAGAGGAGAAAGAAAAAGCTATCAGTGGTCACCCTAAACTGCGGTCTTTTTCTTTCTTTATTTTATTTTATTTTTTTCCACCGGTTGATTGTGTTGGTCACTTCTTTGACACATGGGATGGTATAAACTCTTCTGCCTCCTGGTGGGAATCGCTGATGGGGCTTTTGGGGTTTCCAGTGCTGCATGGCAGTATGCTGTGGTTACATTACCTAAATAAGGCCTGCCTAGAAATGTTAGTCTTTTTGCTTGGCAGTGATGTCGCCCTTGAGGAATTCAAGGGCAAAAATGCTCAAATTATGATTTTTTTTAAAGACACCAAGACAATTATAGGGCTTATGAAAATATTACCTGATCTCGCTTATGTCTTTATATCAATTTGCTGACTTAATTTATTTGAATACTAAAGGCTTTGGGGAAATGCTTTTCCAGGGAATTAATCTTTTAACTAAAGCAAGTACCAAGTATGACATGTATTCCTTTTGACAATATAACATTTGTCTCCTAATAATAAAGTAGAAAGCATATACCCTATGGGCCAAATTCCACTTGGCTTTACCTTTAGTTAAATTAAGAATAACTTCCGTGTTATCAATGTACAACTTCATTGTAACATTTTCAATAAATGCAAATCACTAAACCAGAAGGGAAAAAAAAAGCAGATTCCAAAGCCAAGAGGCACAAATCAAGGCCAAAATGGCAACAAGAGAAGTCTGCTCACAAAACTTAACCTCTTAAATTTCTGCAACATTTCGATTTAGTTCGGTCCTCCCCCAAATTATCAGAGAGAGCCCTTCCTGGCTGGGATAAACTTCTCTGTAAGCGATTCCTTATGAGGATTTTAACAGATAAGTTTTGCCTTCTGTCTTAACACCTTGTACAGGGCTACTGCTGTTTGCAAGATAAAGCATTAGAGGGACTAATGCTCTGGCTTGATGATGATAGTTATATTTCTGTTCTCTGTTTCAGCTTTTTTTATTATTAAAAATAATCCGTGTAGCCCTGGGCTTTGGGGTTTTGTTTGTTTTGGTTTAGTTTCAAATGCACGCAACTAATATCTCTTCCATTTCTGTCTCCTCTAGGATGACAGCGATGGGATTCCCTGGTCAGAAGAGAGAGTGGTGCGGAAGGTTCTTTATTTATCTCTGAAGGAGTTCAAGAACGCACAGAAGCGGCAGCATGGTGATGGCATTAGTGGGAGCCTCAAGGCAGTGAACGGTGAGCTGCCTCTGCGGTACTGCTGGAGGGACTCCGTCCTTTTCAATGTATTGGTTCTGTTGTAGGGAGGAAGGAGACCAGTGCACCGTCGGGCATGCACTGTACCCTTTTGATCTGTGCAGAAGAACTTGTTTCTGAAGTGCGTAAAATGCCCAGGTTCAACATTCCATATGTTTCAGTTTTGGTGAACCAGTTGGGATAGGGATTGGGGTGGAGGGTAGGTGTCGGGCAGGAAGATAAGGGACAGGATGTCACTCAGTAGAAGAGGAGGCGCTTCTGGTCACACTGCTCCCTGATGTGCTGAGTATATTGACAGAGAAGGTATCCATTTAAATATGATTGGGTTCAGTTGTCTTGGGGAAGGGCAGTCAGATGGAATTTATCTACTCGATGTCATTTGGATGCAAGTAACTGGCTAACCAGGATCTGTATCTCTGGAGTGGTATCATTCCACACTGTTGTCCAGAGGTGAAGTAGCACAGGGCTTACATAAAAAGACTTAGAGGATTGAGAGGACACAAATGCTGGAACATTGGATTTGCCTAGTTTAGCAGTTCACAGAGTGGTTGTTTAGAGGTTTTAAAAGGAGATGCAGACAAGCCTTATGGCAGGAAGTTGAAAAGAGTTTAATTTTATTTAAACCTTTGGCCAGTTATTATCTGTTGCTCTCCCTTCCCTTACAGCTTGCTTTAAAAAGCCATGGTGTCCTGAGAGGTGAATATAAACTGTGTCTCTCTTAAGATTCACTCTCTGACACAGGACCCTTTCCTGAAAAGGCTTTGTCATGCTGGCTTGAGCCTTGAAAGTGATGACTGGCAGGATTTAGATTTCTGGGCAGGCTTATGGTTTTCTCTTTACCTACCAGAGCTTATTTGTTTCTTTATGGAGGTTTATGGCAGTTCCTTTTAGGCATGTGCATAACTATATATGTGCTAATGCATTAAAGCAGCAGCTGGGTGCTTACTTGGTAGGTTATTCATATTCATATGTAGCTTGACATGGCGAGTCAAATTTCACTGCATGTTCGCTGAGTGCTATTGCTGACAAGACAAAAACCTAAGGAAATGGCTGGATGACTACAGGCAGCATGATGAAGTTACTGTATTGCGTAAGCAATTGCAAGCTCCTTAATGTGATTAAAGAAGACCTTAGACTTCTGAGTTCAGTAATAATATCAAATACTGATCTGATGGGAAGGGGCATCTATCTTTAAGAGCAAGCCATTAATAAGCTTGGAGGTGTTCACAAAACAGTGCTGGCTTTTTTCCTTCCAACATCTCTGCATCATTGATCTCCTGTCAAACACAATTGCTCTTGGAAAAGTTTCTTATTCCATTGTGGGGGGTTTGTTTAGTCAAAGGAAAAAAGTCTAAAGGCGTGAAGCACAGTAATTGTGTGTTAGGAGGCTTTGATGGTGTGCCAGGTTACAGGATGACTGAGGTTTGTATGGTGTCTAGTTTCTCCAAAGCTTAGATAAAAAGTGAGTTGGCTGGGAATGCTGTGTTGATGCAGGTACCAGATACAGACTATGCCACCAGCTTCCTGTGCTAGGGGCACAAGTCGCATCTTCAGAGCTTGCCTCTCCCATTGAGAACTGTGGTGTTTAGTGCTTTTTCTCCTTTGCAAATGCAGGTGATCAGTTCTTTGGGGTTTTGGTGGTGGGGTTTTTGGTTGGTTTTGTTTTCCAGTGTGAATGATATTCTGTGTTACTCTTTCTGTTTGCTTGAATGATTTTTCAAATGTCCTGTCTCAGTGCTGCTCTATTTTAACATCATGGTCCAAAAAGCTGGATTTTTTAAATCCACTGATACTTGGAAGAATGTTTCATTATACAGAGAATAAAAAGTTTGCAAAAGGGAAGAGGATTGATATTGTACAGTGACATTAAGAAAATCAATTTGAACATGCAATTTGTTCATTAAATCGTAAAAAAAACCAACCCACTGTAGCCATACATTTACAAATCCACAGGTCTCTGCATGCAGAGGAAAAAAGCAGGTTGTCCTGAGAAATTACTGTGCTATTCTGAATTTAGGGAAATATAGTACTTTAAGGGTGAGCCTTAGATACGTGATTTCATACTGTTTGAATAAGAAGTATTTCCTTGCATTTGTCCTTTGTTATAACATGCAGCGCAGAAGCAGTGTTTCTTGCACGTTATTCCTAAAAGTAGCATGCAGTTAAATATAGTTTTATGTAAGTGATATCTTTATTAACATTAAGCACCCATAACTGTTGGGGAAGGCATCTGGGGGGAATGTAGCTGCAATAACTTGAAGTTAAATGTGTTCAGTGCCTCTGTAAAGCTGAGCCCCTCTGAATTCTGGTTAGGGTGCTTTGCCTTGCAAAGTGTAAGGTTTGTGCTGCTGTCCCTAGTGAGCATTAAAGGGTATTGCCTCTTCAGCTGTTGAAAGTCACCTTCTAGTACCTGGCAAATTTTAACTGTTTCCAGGAGTGGAAAGGAGGGGTCTGAACAGGGTTCAAGGTCTCTGAGCTTCCTGTTCATTTTGGAAATGTGGTTTGGTTTCACATACTTCTGAGAGTTCAGGGGCCCACAAACAGCTAGGTAGCAGGATTTGATCTTAGTGCCACCATCTGTAGTGCAGAGAGTTTCTTTGTTCTGGTTTTATAACTGTCATCCCTGAAATTTATTTATTTATAGACTTGTAATATGTAATTTGTTTCAGTTGAAAGTACTTATTTTTGGCTATAGAGGAAGGTAAAATGCCAGCCTCTTGCAGCTGATGTCTTTATGGATTTGAAGTGGCTGAAGTTGTATAAACATGCTACAAAAGTTGCTTTGCCAGCGTTTGCCAAGCTACAACTAAACGTGTATGAAAATGATTGTCAGTGGTATTTCAGATGGTGAGTACGGTAGTATTGTTAATGATTTTGTAGCTGGAATAATAGTGCCTCTTTGATAGTGAGAAAAGCAAGTTAATTTTAAATGTGAGAGATGAACCCATTAACAGGAGTCTTTTCTGTATTAAAGTTTCTGCAGGCTCTAAGATGTGCTGGTGGTGGCACAGAGACAATTAACTTTCATGCCTCTCCGAATAATAAAAGCAAAATAAAATTTAAGATAAAAATTCAAGTGATGTGTGGAGATTACATGTATTATAATACCTTGGCTGTCTCCACCTCGCTATTAAAGATATTTATTATCATGAAAACAATCCTGCCATTTTCAGTGTGTGGCTAAAACCCTTTTTCTTAAATATCCCTGATTAAAGTAGTGGGTTTTTGTTTGGGGATGGTGGTATGTTTGCAGGTCTCCTTCTAAGCTTTTTATATCTCCTTTTCACCTGATAATTTTTGCTTACATGTTTGTGCTGCCAGTTATTTTTCATTTTAACTGTTTTTCTGCTTTCTTTACTCTTATTCCCTCCTCCCAGCTAGAACGATTTCAGAGAAAGACAAGAAGGTGTATTACGGCCATTGTATCGATGGATATATTGCATGAATGTTTATGGTTGGGTGGAAGGTGTCCCTGCCCATTGCAGGGGGGTTGGAACTAGATGATCTTTAAGATCCCTTCCAACCCAAACTATTCTGTAATTCTATGTTGACACTAGTTATTTGCAGAGTACAGAATGACACCCTACAGTATGCCTTTGTTTGCTACGAGTTCCTCTCCAGCAGCGGGAATATAAAATCTGAGAGAGGTGCTTCTGCAGGTTGTCAAGAAACCCTCTGCAGCCCTAAATGGGATACTGGAACTCTGATTATGGAAACAAGGTCATGTACTGGAAAACCCAGAGGGACCTCTTTAGTGATTTTGAGTACTGCTGCCTGTCATTTGCGTTAGATTTTAAGAATAGGGATTGGTGTTTGGAATAGTGATACCAGTTTTCAAGGATCCTCATCTAAAAGGAAAACTAATTCCCTTGGGAAATTGTTTTCTTCTCGTGTAGCTTAGAATGCGAGATATGGCTGTAAAATGGGCAATGAAAGATGCAATTATTGCTTGTGTTCTGTTTATGAGAATAAATCCAGTATCCTCAGAAGATATTATAAAGCAAATTTTTATGATGTAAAATTTTACATTCCATTTTCAAAACTTGTGGTAAAGAAATTAGTGATAGGGCTAGTGTTTTGTAAGTGGAAGAAGTGCCAAAGTTTCCTTGTTTGTTGAGGGCGGTTAGTTAATCTACAGACATGACAAACGAGACTTTAGAATCATTCAAGCAGATAGTGCATTTTCACAAGATATACTTTGTCCTAGAAAGGTGTCATGGCAATTTGCAAATATGCCAGCTAGGTTAAGGTTGTGGCAAAACATGAGCTAGTTGTGGAAATCAAATGCACACAAGGGAGTGCTTTGGTTTGAGACAGAAGTTGGAAGTCTTTCTCGTTTAGTAAATAGAAATGAGTAAAACCATGTAATTTTGCTATTCTGTGAGATTTCACATTGCATTTAGGGCAGTTAAAGTAATTTGTTCATTTTATGTGTGCTCTTTAAACAGAAGGAACAATGTCAGCGCTTTCATGGAGGTAGCTGTGGTCCACAGACAGCTGTGACACCCCTTTCTCCTTAGTGCTGGTCTGCTCCTGCCCTCAGCTGTTCACGTGCAGAAGCTAAAGTGGGTTTTGTTGGAGTTTGCTGGACTTCTGTTGCTTTTTCCAGAACTGACATGTCTCTGCAAGTAGAGGCAGGAGCCTCTGAGGCAGCTTGTTGTGGGACTGTGGTGCGGGACTCAGAAGCAGCCTGCTCTGACGCCTGAGTCTGCCCACCCCTTTGCTGCTGGACTGGATGGCCAGGCTGGCTGGGGCAGGCAGCAGTGCTGTCCGGAATTAGCTAGTTTTGTCATTGCTGCACAGATTTTAAAGTGTTTCCTGTTTGCTGCACAGGGGTTTCTGTCTGTATTCCCCAGTGGGCCGTGCTGAAATAGGTGTCCCCAGTGTAGGGTGAAGTGGGGCAGGATTCATCTGTCTCTGTTTTATTGGTGAAACCTCTTTCCCTGGCCACATAGGTAGCTCCCCAGGCATCGTGTAAAAATTGCAACAGATGTGGTATAAATGCGTAAACACAGCTAAGCCTGGTCCTTCAGCTCAGTGCCATACATTATTTGCCAGAAGCCAAATACGTGAGGGTGGCAGCAGCAGCCAGCAGGGCAACCACTTCTCTGGGCTGAGGCCATGGATCTTTTCTTCCCTTCCTGCTTGTGCAGATGAAAACACAGCAGTCCTCAGGGAAGTGCTGTTGTCTCATCTGCGCCCCTGTGAACCCAGAACCACATGCCCTTCCTTCCTCCCTGATGCAGACACATAGGCTGGACTACCAACCAGCCTTTAATTTTGAGCAACAAAGTGGCCCTCTTCATTCACTATGATGGTTCAAATGTACTGATAACTTCATCTCTCTTGTTTTTGAAGGTTACAATTAAGTACTGGAAGGAGGTTTTATGCTAACATTTGTCTGGGGAGCTTTTCACTCCATCAGTGATGTGAAATTGCATTTGTTGACAGTGGGTAATGTCTGTCTGTCTCCTAAGCTTTAGGAGAAGATGGTAAGTGTGCCAAGGACCCTTGTCTGTAAGTGGATTTTTAACATGCATTTACAGAAGCAGAAATGCCTCTTTCAGCTTTGCAGTATTTCCTCTTTACATTCAGAGTAAACAGCCTTTTTGGATAGTTTTAAACTGTGATTATAGATGTTTTCACCTAAAGGCTCGGAAAATAAGCATTTGAGCAGATTTGTCATGACATTCAACATCATTTTCACTTTGGTACTTGCTGTCAAGTGAATATAAAGATTAAGAAATAAATAACAGGATGTTGGGGTTGGGCTCCATTGAAAATCTCCAAATCTCTTTTCCTTTCTTTTTTTTTTTTTTTTTGTTTTGTTTGTTTTTTTGTTTTGTTTGTTTTGTTTTGTTTTGTTTTTAAGAACAGAATTCATTTTTGAGCCTGCCAGGGTCTCACTTGTTCATCGGCTGACACAGGCTCTTTTCACCTTTTCCATCATCACCACTTACAAAAATTCTGCAGACCAAATTACACCCGTGGTGATCTCTACACAATTCGATTATGTCCAAGTTGTGCTCCTGTCTCAACACAATTTCAGTGTTTGGCAAGACTGCCAGAAAATTTCCTCTTGCAGGACTCCCATCATCCTTTTTCTCTCAGACGTAACAGAGGGGGATATTTTTTTAACCAGAGAAACAGAGGAATTGCATAATAAATATTCTTAAAAACTTCATTTCATGGCCCTCTAAAAGGAGTTGCTGTTGCCCCTGAGTGCATTTCTAGTCAAGTAATGTAGTCTAAAAATAATTTTACCTCCTTGCATATTGCTAATTGTAAGTGATGGAAAAAGAAAATGGCAGCGAAGAATCTGCAGAGGCGCGTGCATAATCTGTTAAACTCTGGAGACTGAGTTACTGTAGGTCTAAAAGAAATAAGGTGAGGAAAGGTGGGCAAGAGGTGAGCAGAGGCTAATGGGTCCGATTCCTTTCACCTCCTGTCTTGTGCTGGCTCTGCCATTTGATTGCTCGTGCAGTACAGCTGGGTCAGTGTACTAATATACAGAAAACCAGCCCAGTAAAATAATTCTAAAAAGTTATTGTTTTCTTATAGTTCAGTAAACTACACAGTTTCGTCAAGAGGTCAGAGGAGCACTGAGTGCTTATTTTGGGGAAAATGGAGAGCCAAAGTACCTTGACTGAAAGCTGGAGGAGGAGGGGAGACCATATACACCACATTTGATAGTAGCAAGCTTCTCTGTTAGCACAGTCATCTTGTCTAACCACAGCCTTAGGATTGATGCAGTTGTCTCACCACAGCCTCAGATGCTAGAGGGGACAAGAGTTGCCAGAAATAGGAGCAAAAAGGATGCAGCTTAAAAATTCATTGCAAAGTGCTTTGCAATTGTAGGTGTTAGATTTATGTATTTCTTAACCAAGACAAAACCCACACACAGAAACAACACCCCCACCACTGATGTACTAGTGAAATTCGTTGCATAGACTGTGCATGTGGAAAAAAACCTGCCTTAACCCCACAAGGGACAACAGTTTCGTTTTCCTTGAGTCAGGTTCATTCTGCATAGCTGCTGCCTTGGCTTTGTTGGTTTGTATTAACAGTCTGCGGAGCACCCTTGAGTGTAGACAAGGAAACTGCTTCATTCTGTCTTTGGCAGCCCTAAAAGTCACCAACTAGCCTAAATTTGCACCCTGGCATCTTTTTGACTGGTACGTGCAGCTGGAAGGATGGTGGTGGTTTTATGCGGTAGGATTGTCAGCTCTGACAAAAATTGTACCTTTTGCAATTCTAGTTTGCTTATTTTAGAAATGAGAGTAAGACATAGCTTTAGCAAAGCTGCTTTTTTACTGTAGTCTTAAGTGAGATGCGCCACTTTGCATTCTAGCTTAACCACTTCTTTGTTTGGCAGATAAAGAGGCTTAAACTTGGGTTTAGTTTTGTTTTGGTATTTTTACTGACTAGATTTTTATTTGGATGTTAAAAACCAGAGAGATCTGCTTAGAACATTGTCCTTCAAACTGACAGGCTGGGCTGGATGAAGTTCATGCCAATGATCTGCTGAGATGAGAACTGATGGTTGGTGCTGGCCATTGTTGAGTTGTTAAATTGCTGTTAAGTAATAAAACCAAAGTTAAACAGCTGTTAAAGGTAATGTAAACGATTAAGTTCCATGCCATTATTTGCCTGGTGGAGATTGTGCTATTGAAAGGGCTGGAAAACTTACACAAAATGCAGACATGAAGTGGAGAAGGCACTGCAAGCAGTAAGCTTTGCAATCCAGCAGTATGCTTAGACAAAGTGAGCACAGTGCTTCTCTGTTTAAGAACAATATTTCTCAGAAGGCGTGGGAGTGGGGAGACCACTACCTCTTTCTCTCTGATGCCCAATGCTCATCATCGTTATTATTTTAGGGTTTAATAAAAAGTTCTCGTGGAGATCAAAGGTCTGCAGGTAGGATTATGTAGCTGTTGTAAAGAGGGTTTAAATTGCAGTGTTCCTGTTGCTCTCCTGTTTTCCCTGATTGGCAGAAGGAAACTGCATTTAATAACTAGTGGTTTTAATTTGAAGGACAGACAATAAGGAATGTAACTAGAAAAGCAGCATTGAAAGAAAAAGTCAGTCGTTGAAATAGCATACTCTGTTAAGAAAACAGGAATGCAACAGGGAATAAAATCAGTATCCCAAGTAATGGCAGAGAGACGTTTCAGTCATACATGGTCTGTGTAATACAGTTTACTGTGTTCAGTTCCAGGGAACTGTATTTTCTGAAACTGTGCTTAGCTTTGAATAAGGCTTTTGCTAGTCATTTCTGCACTATAGCTTTGAGCCATTAGTGCAAGATTACATTTTTATGGAGCACTTTCAGAGTATTAGAGGGAATACATTTTCCGTCTTCAAGGGCCTGTCTTGTGTCTTACAACCTCTACAGCAGTTTTTCCTTGATGTGGGGGGCCTCTTAGAAGGGGCTTGCTGTTTGAAAGAGTGGAAAGAGTTTGAGAACTATTTGGGTCCAGCAGGATGTTCTTAAGGCCATTAGACTGTTTAATCAGAGCAGATGTGTGCTGTAAACCTTGTCGTGTTAACTCTTGCAGTAAAGTGGTTTTAAAAGTAGAAGTTAGTGACAGATTGCTGTAACTGCTGATGGGCACGGTAGCCACTTGTGCAAGTTGCCTGATACAGCTGCAAAGGCCACCTTATTTTTCACCTCAAATACCTGTCATTAACTGTATTCCCAGACTTTGACTTGTTAAGGGGATTGACTGCCAATCAGAATGGACTTGGAGATACTTGTAGTGACATGGAATAAACCAAAAACATCAATAGATTTGTATGTCATTATTTCAGGTGTCATCAACGCACATTTGAATGTAAAATTTATGCTGTGGAAAGCAAGAAGATCACTTGCCTTTTTGAGCAACAAAACTTAAGGAATTGCTCACGTTCATTTTATAGCTCATAATAGCCTGGGATGTTGGTCTGTGCTCTGAACTCTTGCCTCCATGTTTTGGTTAGGTTTTGGTGGGATCTCTCTGACTGAAAATCTCCAAGAAACTGCTGTCTTTTGATTGCTGTGAATAATGAGGGGTTCATCACATAGCAGATACTTCCTTCCCAGAGCCTGTGGGTGAATGTTTCCCAAAAAACCAAATATAGCTCAGCACATACACTGTTAAGTCACAGCAGATTGCTTTGCATTGTAATAAATGCATATGCATTTGAAACTCTTATTTGTGTGTCTGACTAGCACAGATTTATTACATGCAGTTAATGTGATGTTGTATCCAGAATTAGTTGAGTACATGTTTTCAATAACCTGCCTTTGATGTCCTTTATTTTCCACTTTAAGTGAATTTAATACTGTGGAGGGGGAGTCTAGTCAAAGGTGTAGATATAGAAGCCTTGTGCTTAGGGTGATGGGATTACAGTGACAAGCCTGATTTGCAAGTGTTTTTTGTGGTATGGATGAAGGAGTTTCCAGTTCAGAGAGCTATAGGCAGCTAATGTGCTACCCTTATCCATCCTGTTTTCTCCCTTCACAAGACTGTTAGCATTGCAGTTGCAGCTGGGACTGTGTGATGTTTCAGATCTGTCCACTAAGAGGCTAACTCATTCCAGATAAGCCTTGAACAGGCAACATTCATTTTTTATATTGCTCAGAATTTCCTGTGCTTTGTTCTGCATCTGTTTGTGAAAGACTGCGTTATCTTGAAAGCCTTCATCTTGTTTTCCTTATTCAAGCTATACGTTAAATGGAAAAAGGGATGAGCTGGAAGGAGTCCAGCTAGAGCAATCTGCCAAGGATCCCATAGCAGGACAGAGCTGAAACCTCTTCAGCTGACCTCTGATGCAATTCGGGAAGCCAGGAGATAAACCACTTTTCCTGCAAAAGATTTGGCCTCAGCCAGCTGCTCTAAGTAATGCCCGAAGACTGCATCAGCATTTAATTGCATTTTTCTCCTCATTTGCACATCACTCACTTAGCTTCAGTAGTGATTGACCTTATTAATGTTTCAGTTCAGCCTCTTCCTAGTCTTCGTGTGCATGTGTGTAAACATACTTACCTGGCAGGGGAGACACCATGATCAAGCAGGTGGTTTTCCCAGGGCGAGGCTCATCCCTTGCACTCCGGGTGTGCTGACCCCTGCGATTTCCCCAAATGTGGGAAACTTGACTGCATAATTTGTGGTAGTGGGGCACTGCATTTGTTTGTTTTTTGGGTTTTTTTGTTTAAAAAAGGGGGGTGCTAGTCGAAGAGAAAATGAGCATGAGCCAGCAGTGTGCGCTTGCAGCCCAGAAAGCCAACGGTATCCTGGGCTGCATCAAAAGGAGTGGTGTGACCAGCAGGTCGAAGGAGGTGATCCTGCCCCTCTACTCTGCTCTTGTGAGACCTCACCTGGAGTATTGTGTGCAGTTCTGGTGTCCTCAATGTAAAAAGGACATGGACCTGTTGGAACAAGTCCAGAGGAGGGCCACAAGGATGAGCAGGGGACTGGAGCACCTCCTGTATGAAGACAGGCTGAGAAAGTTGGGGCTGTTCAGCCTGGAGAGGAGAAGGCTGCGTGGAGACCTCACAGCAGCCTTCCAGTACCTGAAGGGGGCCTATAGGGATGCTGGGGAGGGACTCTTCATCAGGGACTGTAGTGACAGGATAAGGGGTAATGGGTTAAAACTTAAACAGGGGAAGTTTAGATTGGATATAAGGAGGAAGTTCTTTCCTGTTAGGGTGGTAAGACACTGGAATGGGTTGCCCAGGGAGGTTGTGAGTGCTCCATCCCTGGCAGTGTTTAAGGCCAGGTTGGATGAAGCCTTGTGTGGGATGGTTTAGTGTGAGGTGTCCCTGCCCATGGCAGGGGGGTTGGAACTAGATGATCTTGAGGTCCTTTCCAACCCTAACTATTCTACGATTCTGTTCTATTCTATGATTCTATGTGTTAGAGGTAAATCACACCTTGACATACTCTGTTTCAGCCAGGTTGCCTCAAAAGCAGGTTCTTCCTAAAACACCTCTCTCAGACAATGGTTGTCATCTCTGATGCTGTGAAAGGTGAAAACATTTCATGCCCAACTGTTTTTCAAGATGTTCTGTTTACTGTGGCTGCAAAGCACTCTTGTGTTTTTTTCATGCTTGCTGTTTATGTGGAGAGATTGAAAGAAACTTAAAAGTGATGAAAATGGCACAGAGGGAGTAGTTTTTTTTCCTTTGTTCACAACCAGGGAATTTTCTTTCTGCTTCAGGGCAGAAATGCTGTCACAATGTAGCAAGAGGGTGCTAGAGCAATGGTAAAAACACATCCTTTCATGCAGGACATTGAGAAAAACCATCTGGTTTGCGCTGATGGGTACACATGCAGGTGCACATGGAGAGGGTTGAAGAGGAATTTCATCCCCTTCTGGGATTTTTTTTTTTTTTTTTTTTGACCTTGTTTCAAAGCCTCAGGCTTTCCCTAAGTCTCTGGCTCTATATGCCAGGAGGAAGCAGGAGGGTTGCACTGAGCACTGAGGCATCATACAAGAATGGGCTGGGGGTGGGGAGACATATTCCTCTTACACACTCTGTATGCAGGGCTCTGTTTCCCTTCCCTTCTGTTTGTTCATGTGGCACATCTGTCCAGGAACATACTGTTTCTCTTCCAAGAAGAAGAGTCCCAGCTCCTTCCTTTAACATGACAATCTAGTTGACAGGACAGGAAGAAAGTAACTATAATTTTGCCAAAATTATAAAATCTAATGCTTTTTGCTGTAGTTGTTCTGCCACTTTGCATCCTGTGGAGTGGGGAGGCGGGTGGGAATCAGCAGCAATTACCTCTAGGTGGAAGCTGCGAATAAAGGATAGAAGCTACCAGAATGTGTCTTGAATTCGAAATCTTCTTGAAACACAGTTGTTGCTACTCTTCTTCCCCCATCCTCAAAATCAATTGAAAATGGCCTTTTGTGCAGCCACAAGCTCTGCGATTAGGGACTACTTGTCAAGTTTTATTTAGATGGAAACCTGTCCCAGAAGCTTTACCTTGTCTCATTGTCCTGCAGGGATGAACTTCAAATGCCAGTTTACATTTGCCTGGAACTGACCTTATGTAATTGAAATGAACAGGGCTGTCTTATCTAGGTAGATAAACACAGACCATTTGCAATTGTAGATTTAAATGCACTCTTTCATAGATTGCCTTTGCACAGTATGGCTGTGGCCTTGAATATTTAAAGTCTCATTAATGAGACCAGAATTAAAGCGTAAAAGTTCTTTGTGAAAGAGAGGTTTTTAGCTGCAAGCTGATGTTGATCTCTCCTAGGCTGGAGGAAGACTGGTACAAAGTCCTCTTTATGCCAGAATGGAAGGTACTCCAATAAAACTGGCAGGCAAAGTCCTGAAGGTTGATTAACATCCAGAGCATAACACAGCATTATATATAAATACTCTGCTTATAAAGTAAAATAAATGGGCCGTTAGTTAAGGCATTGCTTGGTGCAGAAAACCACATTTCTTTCTGTTATGGATCTATGTGTATGCCGTTAACGGCCTGGAAAGAAGACTTCTTTTAGAGTAATTGTATGATTGGAAAAAGGAGTTCTTAAGATACTGTCTGTGAA
Organism: Lathamus discolor; assembly: GCF_037157495.1. Lineage (NCBI taxonomy): Eukaryota > Metazoa > Chordata > Aves > Psittaciformes > Psittacidae > Lathamus > Lathamus discolor. Next base: position 66,378,291 of record NC_088885.1, read on the forward strand.
CTTGAATATTGAGGTTTATGGGGAAGATAGTTTTGCAGTCCCTCAGTGTCCCTGGCATAGTTGGATATTGAGATAAAGCTGGATTACCATCTGGCTGGATCAAAAATTATAACTGCTAAGGAAATTTCTATTTAAAGCTTCTCAAATCATCTCGGACCCAGTGGGGGTAGTCTCATGAAAACTAAGTTTGCAGGGAAACTTACAAAGGAACAGACTGCTAAGAAAGCCAGACTGCTCTTCAGTTTGTGTGTTCCTATTTCCAGGTGAAATTCTGCCAGTACAGACAAAGGACTTGAAAACTTTATCAAGGTTTTAGGAAAATAACTTTGGGCTTTTGTTCAGTGACTGCTTTCCCTCCCGACCTAGGTTGACCAAGTTCTTCAGGCAGCAGGAACCAGAGAGTAGACAGGAGATGGTCTTTTCCCTGCTGGCTCTGAGTTCCTTTAGTTAGGTTGAAAGCAATGGAAAAGTACTGTTTTGGTGTCCCTTTGTCACAGACCACTTCAGTTCCCTAAAGCACTAAGCATGATAAATAGCACTTCAGTAAGTTGTCGGTTGGTGTTCTTTAAAAATGAATGCTGTTCTGCAGCCCGAAGGAATAAGTTAAGGAAAAGCAAGAACTCCTCATCTTTGAGGTTTGGGAGCAGGTGCTAGTGCCAAGTTCAGCAGGATTTTGGGAATTCTTCAAGTATAAAGAAGCAGTAAGGTGCCCTCTATAGGAGCAGATTTTGTCCTGGTGTGGCCTGTTAAGGACCAAAAGAATATTTTGAAAGGCAGTACCTGCTTTCATAGAGAATGTCCTGCTCTAACCCAGGTGGGGACATCCTAAATGCAAATATGACTGTAGAGGAATTAATCTGCTGATGTGTAGGAAACTTTTACTGTTTATGTTGGAAATGTGCACCCTTTTCATTAAGAAGCTTATAGCTTGACTGCATGTAGTCGAGGAAGAAATTGATTATGACCCTTCTGATGGAGACCTTAACATGGAGCTCATGCCTTGGTTAGTGACAGGATTTCACTGCATGAGCTCACATCCATTGGAGAACTGAGAAATATGCTGGTGTAGTATTTAATCAGAAACTACAGTAAAAAACAAAGGGAAAGCTACTGGAACCTCACAGGTTGCAGAGTTTCCCATGGTGCGCATTTTGCCCCTCAAAATTTGCTTGAAGTACTATCTATGTTTAAGACCACGCAAGCTACAGTTTTACTTTACATACTAACCAGTGATGTGCAGCAGATGTTCCTGGACACATTTCATGCCATCTCTAGAAAGAGAGCATCTCAAGCCTGCGTAGGTCCCTGAAACACTGACGCATGGCTTCCTTCTGAATTGCAGAGAAACTGCTCTCAGTCCAAATTAAGCTGTGTCTGCTGCTGGTTCCTGTCTTGAGGGATATTCCTATTTATACCACTTGCTCTCTCTGAAATGTAGGTCAGGATATTTAACTTATGACTGCTCATAGGACAAATAATTCTCAGATACTTCCATGTCAATACCAGACAATTAGGAGTACTACCTCTCTGCCTGTGCTCTTCATCTTTTGCCACCATACTTTTTCCTCTGTATTAACTGGAAGGAGGAAAATCTATTTTCCTGTTTCTCTGTGTACTTTTCCTCTCCAGCTATTTGTGGTTTTCATTCTTTGTCTTCTAATTTTCTGTGCTCCTTTTGAAGCAGGAGGGTCTGTTCCTGCTCTGTCCTATGGTGCAAGGACAACTCCAGGCTGCTTGCTGCAGGCTCAGTGTTGGAGCCATGGAGATCATGGATTTATTTATTATTTCCTTCTCCCTGCCCTGCTCCTCCCGCAAACTCCTGGGCCATCCAGCCTAATGTGAGAACAGATTGGCCTTAGTATTTGGAGAAAAGATCTATAATAAGCACTAGGGACATGCTGGTAAAAAGCATCAGCATGGTATACCAGCTCTGTTGGAGTACTGACTGTACATTAAATCTCTAACTTATAATTAGCTGTATTAAATTCCAATTTTCTGAAAGGAACCATTATCAAATAACACTCTGTTTGAAATCTCAAAGAAACATAAGGAATGAAAGCTTAGAGTCCTCTTATGCTTTCATCTTTCAGAAGCAATCCATATCTCAACATCTTGACCTACATTTTCTTTTTGCCCTCTCCAAGAAACATTGTGTGGATTTAATGTCTCAGAAGGGAGGTAAAGATTTTTTTATGCATGTGTATGTGTTGACATAGGAAGTTTAGGGAAAACAGTGAGGCCTTCATGTCCCCAGTGACTTAAAAAAAACAAACACCCAACCAAAAAAACCACCCAAAAGTGTTTTCCATAATATCTCTGGGGCAGATTTTAAGTTCAGAAAGAAATTAAATGTAAAAGTCCACCCCATTCTTTTACAGGCGGTCCACTTTTATCTGTCTAGTTTCTGCCAAAGCTTTTTCTGATTTTACTAACCAGTAGAGAAAAAAATCTGGATTCTCCTTTCTTTTATCCTTCTTGCTATTTGGGATCTAGTCATACATTTTCTTTTTACTGTTAAATGGGGTGGGGGTCTCTTTTTGATGGGAGTGGAGGGGTTGGGGAGGAGTAGTGATGTGTTAAAATGATGTTTTCATTCACACTGATTCTCACCTTCACTGTGTAGCTGTTTGGTGTTACTAATAAATGGTTTTACATGAGAGTCAAACCTTGATCTGAGTGGCCTGGATGTGCCAAGAAGCAAAGGCTGTCAGTGCATCAAGCACCTGGTGCAGGTTGCGGGCTGATCAGGGTCACAGCTTTGATGACAATTCCTGTTCCATGTACCGCCCCTCTTCCAAAACGGAGTACAGCGTCCCTGCAGTGCTGCTTTACTATTAGATTGTTCCATCCTCTCCGGTCAGGAGGGCAGATAAAATACTTAGGGAGTGGTTCACGCTGTCCTCTCTGTCTCATGCTGCCACCTGGGACTATGGTTTTGGAGAAAACTGTCTCTTACTGCAGGATAAATGTTGCTGTAGCCTCACCCCATGTGGGAACAGGCAGAATTCTCCCATTTTGTTCAGCACAGTTTTGTTAGGTGGTTTTGGGGGTATGAGGATGTGTGTGTGTGTATGTTAGCACTTCTAACGTGCAAAGTGCTAAGTGCATGCTAAGTGTTAACACTATTTAATAGTCTTTGTAGCTTGAGTTGGGCTTGATAGAGATGCCTTGAAACAGTGTGGGGAGGAGATGTTCTAACCCCAGGAAGACTTCCGTTGCCTGAACTGTTCCAGTTTAATATATCTCCTTTAGCTTTTTATAGGGTACAGTGAATGTACAGAAAGATTCCAGTTGCCAGTTTAGTTGCCTTTTTATTTTTTCCTCCAATATTGTCATCTTGAAATAGTGTGGGTTTTTTGAATACCAATAACGTACTTTTGGCCCTAAATCAGTTTTTTATTTTTTGTTGTAGTAATACAATGGCAAACTTAAGCATACACACAGCCTCCTGGGTGTATTTCGAAATCTCCCTTATGCGTTAATACATCCTGCATTTCTATGCTGTTCCATTGCACGTACCTCCAGTCCCTCACCCACGTTTCCCTGATGCTGTACTTGAAATACGCTACTAGGTATCAGCCTTTGGTTGCATGAATGGATGGAAGGAAAATTCTGTGCAAGAAATTCTTGGCTGGGGGGCAGGAATCAGTCTTATTAAAAAATTTGCAAGATAATACTTTATCTCCTTTGCTTTATTTTAAATACACATCACTGTATAGTCTTGTATAAGTGTGTGTTGATGGTCATTCTAAGGTTTCTATTAGGTCAGGAAGCAGCTAATGTTGTTTTGCTTCCCCTTCTGATGCCCTGAAATGTGAGTAAAAAAAGCTGTTTAATAGCAGGCAGACTATTTCATGATGGTGGAATTTCTTTAACTCCTCTGGGGGTGGTATGTCAGGAAGTCTCCTTAACATTTCAGAGCCCTTTCTCCAGCATCAGGTTTTCAAATGGCTAGCCCCCTACCCCAGCTCTCATCTCTTCCCCTGTGGTTTCTCATAGAGCTCACAAAAGGGAGGTGAAAGTAAGGTTAAGCTGCTGGTCTCAAGAGCTAGAAATACAGATGGAAATTGCTTGGCATATGAGAAGTGTTTCCTTAAAGGCTGTTACAGTGCTGATGTTTCATATGCAACACTTTGGAGAACCGCATTAATGCTGGAAAAAAAATCAGTTATCCCCCAGTTAAAATGAGAGCTGTCTCTGTGTACACTCTGGGAGGTGGCTGAAGTTTGTTATCCAATGCCTTTAAGCTTGCGTTGTGCTTGCTTTGGCCTGCATGTCATTCGTGCAGTGAGATGCTCAGAGCTCAGCTGACAGCCAAACAGAGGCTCTTCCTGCTTTGCTCCCTCCTTTGCTCCCCGGTCACTGCAGCGCTGGAGCAGTCCAGGAGGGCATGGATTTCTCCTAAGCACCTTCCAGCTACAGACTTATTTCCAGTGTGTTTTTTATCACTGTGCGTGCCCAGCAGGTAGATGGCTGCTGTGCATCAGAGAGACGCTTGCTGCCAACCCCTGACACTGCTGTTGGCATCGTGAAGGAGGTGGGCTGGATCCTTACCTTAGGCAAGGCTTGGTGTTTGAGTAGAGGTGAAATGTTCTTGCTCCTGTGCACACCTGTGGCAGAACAATTTGTTCATTCACATCGGGCTTTCATACTGCACTTGCGAGTTCAGTCTGCATTGGTTGGCATAAACGTTTTACTGTCACTGTCATGGACCTCCTCTGACAGTAACTCTGCAAACTGGTTACAGGGGGGTGAGTCAAAATGGCAGAGTAGCTCTTCATGCTAAGCATGAAGTGTACTCCTCCAACCTTTAATTTAAGAAAGTGAGGAAATGACACTCACTTGCTTGCCCCCACTTTAAAGTAAATAGAGTAAGAAAGAAGGAAATCCCTTCTCCTGGGAAGGAGTGAACACAATTGTGCAAGTACTGATTTCATAGAAAGATAGGTGGGAGTTTTGGTGTGTTTTATGGCATTTAATCAACCTGGTTTTGAAAATATCTTTGAAATATGTTTGCTTACTGTATGTTAAAAATCTTTATTACTGTATTAGTGCTTCACGCATGAAAATCACAAGTAGTAATTTTTTAAAATTTGTAATTCTATAATCAGTTTCTCAAGCTAGATGTAAAACCAGTGAAAAGGAGGAAGGCATCCCAGAAGTTCAGAAGCAGAGTTTTAGAAGCTTTCAGGTGTTTGAGGTCTTGTGTTGGTTTCTGGTGCCTTGTAGCTGCTTTCTGTGAAGAAAGGAAATAAACAGTACTCTGGGTAGGTGGTGTCGAGGGAAAGGGTTCACTCCCAGACAGAGCAGCTGCTGGTTTTGCCCCAAAGAGAATCTCCTTTCCCTACTAGCAGCGAGGCACTGAGCACTGGATGAAATTCAGGGTTAGAGACAAAAGCCTGGGAAACCAGTGGCTTGAAAAAAAGTGCATGAGAATTGCTCAGGCAGCTTTCATCCCTCCCCTTCTGGGATGTCACAGGGCCCTATGCTGGTGTGGTTGTCAAGCCTATACTAAGGCTCTTAACAGGTATGTGAGTGCTCACGCTGGCATGGAATTGGGAATTTGGCTGCAGGCAGCGCCGGCACGTGGTGGTGTTGGGTTATGTTGCGAGAAGCAGCGCTGCTTGGGGTGCCTGCGGTCCAGCCAGGCTGCCCTGACCTCCTGGGGCAGGGAGGGCTGTCTGGCTCATTGCTGAAGAGGGTTGTAGGTAGAAGTGGTTGTGGCCTATTTTTATTTTTTTAAAGTCAGGAGATATTTAATTGTGCTAAACTTGGAGCTCAAAATTCAAGTGCTTAGTAGAAGGAGGTGGCATGCCAGAAAGAAAAAAATCCTTGTTAGTGAAAGAGGTTGACAAAATCCTTGTTAGTGAAAGAGCTTGAGTCCTAGAGCTGGCTGATGGATGATCTTGGAATTAGGGAGGGCATGTTGACCAGAAAGCTACTGAAAATGTTGAGCGAAAGTAATTAAAATTGTTTAATTCAAGTATCTGTCATATATAACTAGAGTTCTTGTAAAACACCTAGTGTTTGGCGCAATTGTTTTTCCCAGGACAGGAGAATGACTTTCCCCTCCCCTCCTTTTCTTTGGCTGAAAGTTCACAGAGCATCTCCAGTGCAGAGAGCTGTATCCATACCCATGGCTGCTGGCTGTGCAAGAAGGTCACTTCCACTGTGTCACCAGGCTGCGGGTTCATACAGCAAACAAGATCTTCATAGCTTGTGTCACATCGGGGGAAAAGCTATTTCTTCTCACTGTCTGGAGAGCTGCCCGTGCTCCTGGCAAAAGTCATGAAAGGCAAATCCTCAATGGCATGCATTAAAACATCAAATGAGACAATGCGATTAGAAGTGTGTCATTCAGCATTTGCCTTTCACGACTTTTGTCACAGAGGGGCAGAATTAGAGACAATTAAGCAGAGGATAACCTCCCCAGAAAGGATTTATGACACTTCTCTTATCCTTTCCCTATCCTTTGTACAGCACACTGCTGGACTAGAACCCTCCTCCTGTTCCAGAGTCTGATGTTTTGCTCCCTTTTGAGGTGTATGTAGAAGTCAAGTCCTACATTTATTCTTCTGACTTGGTTTGCTTGAGAAAGCAGTAACTCAGGCTGCCTGTTCTTGCAGCCTCCTATTGCAAACAGAGGACTGGCCTGGTCCTCTGGAGGAGCATGGAGGTTGCTGGAGTGCCATGATGCAGACTTAACGCCTACTGCCAGTTCTCTGCACCCCTCAGAAAGGCTGAGTTCCCACTGAAGAGTGCAGCTGAGGGCTGCCCTGGGCTTTGCCCGCTGCTTTGCATGGGGGAAGAAGCTGGCTGTCCATGACACTGGTTCTAGAAGTGAGTCTTTCATCACCTCATTCTGCCAAGATCATGAGTCTGGCCTGTTTGTGTGATCCCTCACTGCAGATCACTAGGAACCGTGCTTCATTAGAGAAAAAGCACATATTGAATATTCATCAAGACGCTGTTTTAAGTGTTGTATCCAGTTTCATGCAGATACCCTGCTTTCAAATTATACAGGCTGTAAGGGTTTCCTAGAAGTTGTAACAAATGCAGCTCAAGCCTTGCTAAGCCTCTGGGGTTTAGCTGCACATCGTTCCCTTTTCAGGCACCCAAGTATTCATTGTTAGCAGTGAGACACTGCATGCCTTTTTATTTCCCTTGTTGTTTTATTTGCACATTCATATTTTGTATTTTCTTCCAATTAGCAGGCTCTGCCTTGCCCCACTGTGTTTGCCTTCACCTTCTTTCTTTCTCCTCTGTTTATACTCTGTGGAGACACAATTGCTAATTTTTACTTTCTAGTGTAGAATAGCTGTTGTCTGGAGACCTGCTCTTGGCATAGCTTTTCTTCTCATGTTGCTTAAAATACCAGAATGCCTTTTTAAAATTATTTTGTATTTTTACATGTCAGTCTAGTCCCTCGGTGCCAAGCTATGGGGATTTTTGATGTGTGGATTTTATTGTTCCTTTGTCCACCCATTCCTAGTGGAAGCTTAACTCTGAAATGGGGTAAGGTATGTCACTGAGCCTAAAAGCACATCCCTGTGATGCTGAGGTGGGGAGAAATAACTGACTAAATGAGTGGGACTGCCAGTGCTGTTTTACAGTTAAGATGGATCTGTAAAAGTGCTTCAGAAGGGGGAAGAATTGTCCTTCCTTGGTGCTCATGTGTAGGTGACAAAGACCTAAAATGCTGACTAGCTTGCTTTACTTAATTCTTTCTTACCACAGTAATCCATGGTCTCTCCCTCACATTTGTAAAGAAGAAGCAAAAATACTTGGGAAGCTAGTGCAGTAACCCTTCTCCAAGTAATTGTCAAATAGATACAAACCAAATAAAAGTGGAAGGGACAAGACATTCTAAAATGAAACGCTTGCTTTCACAGGCATATTGAGGGTTTTCTTTACTCTCTCATCTCATGGGATGTTACCCCACTAGTCCTCCATTCAGCCATAAAATTCCCCAGAACAGGCAAGAAAATAAACAAGACATAATGGTTTTGGCATAAACCCCAAAGAATAATTTATTTGGATGTCACTGATAATCTTGTTAATACCTGAGAATTTAGACTTTTCTTTCTCAGTAGTTATGCTGATTTTTCTATCACTAATATCCATGAACTAAATAGAGATAAATTACACTCGTGGACCTGCTTGTGCCTGTGATTTCAAATAAGACGCACGTTTAACTCTGTTTGCAGATTGCATGTTATTACCAAACAAGAGAGAATGTCCTGTAGGACAGATGTCCCTGGCATAGCTGCAAATCACAGGGCACTTGTTCTCCTCAGGGAGAGCTAAAGCCACTCTAACACCAAAATCAACACAAGGCACACACCGCTGAGGGGTTTTAATAACTACCCGATGTTGTGCTTACTGTCTGTACCCCTCCCTGTGTTTCATCATGGAGGCAGATCTCACTAACTTGGTTCTGCAGGTGGGCGAGCTGAGGTGTGTGTAGGGGTGGTGACTTCTCCAGGGGCAACTGCTTAGCAGTGACTGCTTTGTTCTTGGTGATAGTGTTCCCTTGCTGCTGCATACGGCTTCATGCCTTCTCCACACGCACCTCTCTGAACAGCAGAGGTCTATAGCTTGGCAGTCGGAGCCCTTATGTTCATCTGAAGCTTTCTGACTACAGTCAAGAGGGGCTAGGGGACAGGGGTGGATGCAAACTGCATACTTCAGATACTGTGATTTCATGGCAGCATGCAGGAATAGTATGTGGTGCTCATTTCCCCAGTGCTAACAGGGAGTGCTTATGGTACTTTAAAATTCACTGTGTTTCCGTTTGTCAAAACTCAATGACCTTTACACAGCCTGGTACCTATTTACTACAAAAGCTGCTGCTCTACCCTTATCATACAGCTCCAGGAGCAATTGGTAGATTGATAGCACAATGGTACTGATATAACAGATAGGAAGCAACTGTTAGGGTGGTGGCCATCAACTCTCTTTCCTCCTCTCTTTTCTGTTTCATTCAGGACAGCCCTGGCTCTTGGGTCTTGGGGCAAAAAGACCCAAATTCCTTGGGTCCTGTTCCCTCCCCCCCCCCCCCCCCGAAAAAAATGAGGGGGGGAGGGAAGTCAAGGTACTTACTTGCGGTTTTAAACTCTGCCTTAGCTCTGCATTTGTAGGAAGGGGGTTTAGGAGAGATCTGTTCATTCCCCCAGTTTTTTTTTGGAGTCTGCATTACCGCTGCTATCTCCTTCACCTGTGTATGAACACCTACCCTACTGCCCATCGTGTTTCCTCCCTCATACAGGCCACACCAGCATGGAGCTCAGGTTGATTGATTCTGTTCTGGTTTGTGAAGAATAAGGTGCCAGAAAGTGGTCAGGTGATTCCCTGGGGGAATCTGGGGTTTGGAGTTTTCACTGTATCCTTAAAAGCAGAGAAATGTCTTTAATCAGAGAGGTGTGTCCCTTTGAATAGATATATTTAAAATAAGCCTGGAATAACAGGTCTAGACTTCAGATGATAATTAAATTATGTTAATTTTTTTTACTGTTATACTCTTGTTTCTGTGAATTTAATACCACCCCCATCCAAAAAACAAAATGAAACACCCTTAAAAGTGCTGTGTTGAAACACCAGAACAATACAATTTCAATTAATGCTGCTAACAGGTACTTGATAATAGGCTCATATGCAGGAAACAGTCACATAAATGTCTTTGGTTGCTTAACAGCGATTTTGGATGGAGATGTAATGGGAATAAGGAGCTTCTTTCAATCTGTATTATTTAATCAGTTCTCTTTGGTTATCTTGTCTTTGACAGGCTGACAAACACATCTTGTGCTGTAATGTCATTCATGCTTGGCTTCCATAGTAATGATGTATATCTACATATAAAAGCACTCTTCTAGTAATTTCTGAAGACTGTACAAGCTATTTGCTAACAGTTTTTGGCATAACAGTACTGCTTTATGCATATGCTCTGTTACGTACCACAATGAACCTAATGTCCGGTGGCTTGTCATCTGAAAAGCCCACGTACTGTTAATTACCATCATGGTGGCAACACAGCATCATGTGGTATAAACGACTGTTTCATGCTGTGGCTTTTTTATTTGGAGACAGAAAACTGTTGTGGTTGTTTTGCATTACCAAATGAGATCAAAATAGCATTCTCTTGACAGCTATCCTTTAAATAAAAGTGGACAAGGAATTGGTATCTCTTATCCCATAGAAAAATGTCTTGGGTTGTTTTGTTTTTAAATTATCTTACTATCATGAAACCCCAGTTCCTTTAGTCTCTAAGACAACCACAGCATGAAAATAGGCCTTATTTTTGAGGCGTGTTGTCTGTTTAATATGTAATGTGATACCTTGTCATGCTGTGACAATGTGACAGATGGCATTTGCACTATAAAACTAAATTATCTTTTGTGCATAGCTACACAACAGCTAAATACAGTAACTGTGCTCAATGCTGATTACTGCAGAGTGCAGATGTTTTAGAGATACTGCTATGTTTTAACTTGGCATCAAATGATTAATGGTTTTATTTAACGTGCCTACCAAGATTTTCGTAGTGTTTCAGCATATAGTCTCGTATGTAAGGTTGTTTTTGGTAGAAGATAAATTTAGGGTTACAGACAACGGCATGCGAATTTATATTGCATTGCAGATGTTTGTCTTGTACTTCTGCAAAATGGGTCAGGACTACTCATGAACGATATTTTGCAAGTAAACTTGTGTATAGAGTTATAGCTTACAATAAACTCTTAAGTCCTGTGGTTATTAGGTTGAAAGAAAACAAGATGTGTAGCTGAGCCATTCGTTCATTTTATTTTGATTTTCAAACAGAATATTGCCCGCATGTAACTAAGGGCTACAGTAAATACTTAATGCTGAAGGAACTGATTTTTTCACCCTTCATACTTGAGGCATAGAACTCATGTTGATGGTCTTCTGTGGTGCGGTTATGCCCAAGAGTTTGTCCATATTCAGGTAGCACAGACCTTTCAGACCATGGTGTGGGATGGTCAATGCCCCTAGCGTTCCAACACTGCAGTTAAACCCCTCACTTTCTTGCTTAAGTGAGTGACTTCAGCAAGTGACTTAAATCACTTAAGACTTAGATGACTTAAACTTTGACATCTGTGGCAGCACTTCTAAATGGGGACAGTGCAAAGGGAAGAAAATAACTGCTTGGTTGATTGATTTTTATTTTTTAAGTTTTTAAAACAAAGCTTTCCTGTACTACTTCCAAAACTGCACAAGCTGAAGTTTGGACAGGCACATTACGTAAACAAAGCTGTAGCTCTGTGCCTACATATCTGCAATCTGTGCTATTGCATGCTCTCATAAGGTGTCCTTGCCCGTGGCGGGGGGGTTGGAACTAGATGATCTTGAGGTCCTTTCCAACCCTAACTATTCTGTGATTCTATGATTCTATAAATATCACTGTCATCCCCACACAGTGAGAGTGCCGCTTCAATTAATCCACTTTTTAACTTCTTGTAACTTGTGTTTGTCTATTTTGCCAGTTGCCCTGGAAAAAGCCTTTGTGCCACCCCCAAGTGGTTCAGCTTGCAGGGATCAGGGAGGAGCACAAGAAGGGTCCTGCGGGGAGGCAAACCAGTATCTCTTTGCAGTGGGAAGTGGGTGTACCTGTGTGGTGAAGAAGCACTCAGGAACAGAGTTACATATTTCACATATAACTGAGATCTGCAGTATGTCTCCCCTATGCCATGTGGGTCTGCTCATGTTAGGTGCTCATCCCATAGAAAAAGCTGTGAATATGGTCATGTTGAAATTCCCCTTATTTAGTCCAGTTAATGCTTTTGATATCTCTGGCTTGTGTTTGTGTGGTGTTGACTGCTGATTTTTCTCACATGATGGCTTTGTGGGCTGCTTCTCACTGTGAGAACTGATGGGAAATACAGTTGATTATCACTTTTCTTAAGCCTTAGGACCGGGAAATAGTGAAGTGAAATAGGTGTTGCTGTCTTGTAAGAATATGAAAATGTTCCTGCTCAGGTGCCTGGTTGTCATTAGAGTAAGTGATGTAGAAACACTGTATTGGAAACATAGTGTAAGTCCTTTCACTCAACCACTGTGTTCAACTAAACGTGATACCGAGATTTGTTCAGATGCTTCCCTTTGGTTTCTTGATCATTTAGTAACTTTAATAGTGAAGAACATACCAGTAATCGTAATCTCATCTATTCTTAAAACCAACTAACTAACCCCAAACCATTACTTGCATTTTTTCCTGTATTCCCTTATGTTGCGGCTTTCTGCTTCTCTCTTCCTTCTCTGTTTTCATCCTACGTATTTATACTTCCGTGGTGGTTTACTGTATTGGTGCATTCCCAGGTACTGTGACTTTGCATCATGTGTTCAGGTGCTCCCAAGACCTGCCCTGTACATGCCTGTCATCCATCCCTCCAAATGACCAGAGATGGGTTAGATCATGGCTTGAGCATACAGTTGTAGATTGCTGCTAAAATTATGTGTGTGTATCACCAAAAATGGTAAGGTTAGTGAATCTGTACTAATATAGATTAAGTCCTGCCTGCACTGGAATAGTAAGTCTTACTTAGTAAGCTATTATGAGAAGCAATCTGCTTGAGTCAATGCAGGCCCCCTGAAGTAAGCTCATTTAAGCAGATTTAACTGTTCTTTACACACACTGTTTTTTGCGAAAGGGATGTGGCTGTTGCTGGAGAAGGCTCAGCAAGACATCCTCTCTTGTTAGCAGCTACAGTCAAGCAGCAAAGGAGATAGTGAGCTGCAATGGGAACAAGATGGTGCGTGCTCTGCAAAGGTTGTAAAGCTGTGATATCCATATTCCGTCTGGGTCATCCTCGAGGGTACAGTTCAACTCATTGCAGAGCCCTTCCTGCATGTGAAAAAACAAACTTGTAGCCACAAACAGATTTGAAAACTTTCAGTGTGTGTAAGGCAAATAAAAGGTGGTGATAGAAATCTCTTCAATAATGACTCGGATGCAGAAGGCAGAAAGGACTTTTCTGCTTTCCCTGCTTGTAACAGTACATGCAGTGCTCACATTTGCTGCTTTTTCTCAATGCAGTTAGAAGCTGATCAGTGGATAAGTGCAAAATTTTTTTGTGTCTCCTTAAGCAGGATGTAACTAAAACTGCAGTTTGCTCTCACAGCTTATGTGGAAGTTTAAAAAAGAATGCAGCAAAACTGTGAAGCTGACATTGATGTGCCTAAGATACATTTTAGAAAGGATGTTAAGATCTCCATGGTTCAGTTTTAAGCTACCTTTTCTAATTTCTAGGAATTAGTAATTGGCCTTTCTCTTAAAGTATCTAGTGTTGGTCGATTAGAGCCAGGACAGTATATTCAGGGGACCATAGATGTCATTTGATACATGAGTTCCTGTCTTTCTGACTTAATTAAATAATTCTCTATTACTGACTTGGTTAAAGCAGTGTTTATTCAGTGACTTTGAGCTGTTCAGTGTTTCAGTTCCCCTTAAACTTTGGCAGCAAATACGTGCTGCTTCACTCTCTATATAAATTATTATTTCACGTAAGCCATTTTAATATGTGAAATCCTACACTGACTTCTAATCCAAGTTGCTGTACTTTCAAATTTAATTTTTATGAGGTTTAGTTTTAAAAAAAATATTAAAAAATCTAATTTGACTTGTAAAACAAACACTTTATATTACAGGGATAAAGTCTATTTTTATCAACCCTGATTTATTCTGCTTAGTTATTCAGGACTTGTGGTTGGTTGTGGTTCCAGCTGCCAGTGGAGGAGGGAGAGCTGGGCCTGGGATGAGCCTAGTGGACATGGGACAGGCAGCCGCTGGCAGCTGAGGATGTCACTAGCTACAGGCTTTGCCATGAGCCAGGGCTTGTGGCGTAGTGATCTGCCGGTTGGAGGGCACAGCCGTGGAAAACCAGTAGAGAACTATTCGTCCCTTTGATTTTATTTGGCTCTTGATGGCTTGCTGGTTCCTCGACTGTTGCTGGGTGCTCTCAAGTAGCCAGGGTTAAAGAGTGGTTCAGCTCTCCAGACTATGCAAATGTGTTTGGTTGCTCTTTCCTTTTTATATTTACTATTGCGGCACTTGGCTTTTAAGAAACATGAATGCCTGCTGCTTCCAGTAGCTTGATTGACTTTGGAGAGTCAACCTCTTGTGGATTGACATGTGCCAGACTGCTCCTGCAGTGCACCAGCAGATCTGTGTCCCATCCGATTCCAGCTCATGGTGATGGGGGTGCATGAGTGTCACTTGGCCACTTGGCACAGCTGTGGGGTCCCCACACCATCCTGGGGCCTCCAGAGTCTTTAGAGCTCCCAGCTGATGCACAGAAAAGAATGTGATTTATTGCAGTTGGAGAGAGCAGGAATGGCATTTGAAGAAAAAGGTATCTAGGGGCAAACTGAACACGTTTGATATAAAAATGATTGAGTGGCAGTAAAGTTTATAACAGCCTGCTTCAGCATGTGTTTGCTCTCCAGTGCTTGGAAGGAAGCTGTGGACTGTGGCTGTGCCTTTTATCACTTCAGAGTGGATTTTGCAATTATGCTGGGCTTGAAAACCTGTAGAACATGACACACTGCCCATTATTTATCAGTATCTCTCAGTTGTTTCATACCTCTGTTTTAGGATACTTGGTTTAGTTAGTTTCAGCTGACAATAGCTAAATTCAGTTATCAGTAATATTGCTGTGTTTTGGGATGGTGCTGGTTATGATGAATAATAGTAGACCAACCAATATTTTTCCTTAAGGGACACAAATTATTCTTGTCTCCCAAGTGCACTGATGACTTGGCAGGGTGAAAGGATGAATAAAAATTGCCTTCCACGTGCATGCAAGTTGACAACCTGAGAGCTGATTTTCTTGACTCACGTACTTCAGGTTGCTGGGTTTTACATATGGCAAGTCTCCAAAACAAATATTGCTTTTGGAAAAACCTAATCAAATCCTGCCATAAGAGTTAAGTTACTGAGTATCAGGCCTCAAATGATATGCTTGATACAGACTCCTCTGGAGTTCAAAAATTGTAAATTTTATCAGCAGTCGTTTCATGGAAAAATGCAAAGCCAAAGTTGAAGCTTTTTTTTTTTTCCTTTTTTTTCTTTTTTTTAAGAATAAACTTGGGCACTGAGGGCTTCTAGTGAGGGTGGAATCAGCATAGGAATATAATCTATTCAATGTTTTCTGAAGGTCTCCTTCATTTCCATGGGAATGCTTTGAAGGGTTGCTATTGCCTCGCATCTCATCATTGTGTTTCATTACAAACCCTGTTGTGGTATCATGTGCTGATACTGAAATCTGTATTATTTGTTGGGTCACAGTTTGAGAGCTCTTTAATGGAAAGGAAGTATTGAAAGGTATTTAACAAAAAAGGAGTGAAAATGTAAATTGGGTCATTTCATGTCTCCCTGCCAGTTTTAGGCTGGCTAGTAAAGAGATTTTTAATGCCAAAATTGGTGCTTAGTTTCAGCCTTTGCGTTGTGGGCTTTATATTAGGAAAAGAAAAATGGAACTGCCAGTTCACTGCATCTTCCCCAGAAAACATAATCCAGGCTTATGTTTTGTAGGTAAGTATTTCTGAGACAGTGTATAAAAGCTGCGGCATGTGGCCACCATGTTGCCACTTCTGACTCCAAGCCGAGAGAAGTTTGGTATAGTTCAGACTGAGTAAGAGCAAACTTTGATGGGAAAAAGAAGAGAGTGATATGATGTAGACTTTGAATTAAGCTGTTTAAAAATGGGTAATCAACCAGAGAGATTTGACTGGAATCTGAAAGGTTCAGAGCCCACTGGCAGACAGTGCATTGCACACAGTCTTAGTGCCCCAGTGAGCAGTGAATGGCTGGGCGGGGAGGGAGCGTTTGGCTGTGGCCAAGGTGCCTGGGCTTACAGCAGGCAGCTTGCCAGAGGAGGTGCCTTGCTGTTGCTTTGGTTATGCTTCAGTGTCTCTTTGAAGCTAGGTTTGGTTGAATGCTCAGTTATGCAATGAGTAAGTGCATTGGTGGCTCTAAACAGTGATTTTCCAGAGAGCAGGCCTAAAATGGTGTAGTGCTGATGCAGCTGTGGTGGGAAGTTCTGAACTGCTGTTGTAAGCAAGCATCTTTGGTTTAGCACTTACCAGCCTTGCTGCCTGGGATATATTGGAAGTCATTGGACCCCTCAAGGTTTTCTAAGGTGCAATTACAGAAAGGGGGACTGAAATGGAAGAGGAAGGTAAGTCCTAGCAGTGTTTCTCTGAGAAAATAAAGCTATGAAACAAATCTATTTAATGCCATTTGCAAGTATTTTGTTGGAGAAATGAGAAAGCATTCTCCTGGATAAAACTGCAGCTCCTCTGGTAATAAGTTTTTAAAACCCCAAGTAAATACTAAGCTGATAAAATTGTTTGTAATTTCCCTCTCTGTCATCCAAGAGCCTACTGAAGAATATGTTACTGTTGTTTGTAGGAGTCATACTGTATTGTAGTTAGAATAAGCAAAATTTATTAAAAGTTACGCTTGTTTAGGGCCCAGTAGTGTCTTCCATCTGTGTGACTCTGCTTTCTGTAACATTACTCCAGAAGAGAAAAGTTGCAAAAGGAAGCTGTGGCAGATATTTTCCCTGCCTTGTGTACCTTTGCTGTCAGTCCGGAGTTTTCTGTAGATGAGTGACACTTGGACAAAAGAGTTGAGAAAACAGACGTTTGATGTTCACCCCTTTGGGATTGAGGATTTTTTGGTTTTGTTTTTGAAGGATCATAAATTGCAGTAATTGGAATGAGCAGAATGAAGAGCAAGATGATGACAAATTGGACCAAATGACAGCTTAATTTTATATTGACCTACAGATAAATGCAAAAGATTCTCATCTATGCCAGTCGACAGCAGTTCTGTAAAACAGGGATGAGTTTGACTGAGCTCTGTCCTTATTGAATGAGGGATGTGACAGGATTATAAATACTATTGCAAACACACATAGTGTGGTTATTTGGCATCAAGGCCTTACAGTTAACCAAATCAGAACCTACAGTCGGCAGGTTTTTATCAGAGTACCTCTGTACAAAATCAGTGTATCTCTTTGCAAGATGGTTGCATTGGGCGTCAGCTCTCTATTGTTAGTGTCACGTGTGACTTTTTATGAAATCCATTTGGCACTGTTAATGCAGGTTTTGAATATTGTGTACTACTTTGTCACCTTTGCAGGACTTCTCACTAATGGCCAATCTAAAGGATTAGGACCGGGATCAGAACAGCTGGAGAATGAGAAGGATGATGCATCGCAAGTGTCCTCAACGAGCAACGATGTTAGTTCTTCAGATTTTGAAGAAGGGCCCTCGAGGAAAAGGTCAGTAGTGCATTATGATTAAAATATAGCCTTCCTGGTTTGTTCCTTTTTGCTATAAGGTTGTGATTATATTATCTGTAGGGTATGGCTGCACATACTGCCCTACCGTAAACAGGTTCCCAGTGTGGCTTCCTTCTAGTTACAGTGAGGGTATAGTAAATTTTGCTTCATCCATTGGTATAGATGGTTCTTCTTGTTGTTTGGGAAAGCATGAAAAAGCAGTTATTTTTGCAGTAGATGATTGCTAAATAAAGTACCGTAAGACTCTTTCGCCTCTTGCCCTCCCTTCTCCTCCCCCAGCTTTGGCCTCTCAGGGGTGTGTCAATATGTACGTGTGTAATTTCAAGAAAAGCATTGCTAAAGTAGTTACTGGTGTTAGTTTTAATTTTCTGTGAATGAAACCATGTGAAGTTAAAAAGGGTGAGAGAAAAGAATACTACAGATGCTTTTGAGAAGAGAAGCTGTATGGTAAGGCAGTGTCATGGGTATCGGTTTCAAAAGACTACTTCGAGATACTGCTGTAGCAAGTTACATCCTCTTTCCTAGAAGCTGGTTATGAGGTCCTTGTTGAATTCTTACAAGTGCTAAATGAACAAATTGTGGGTTAAAATTGTATGAATCCAGCCAATCTATTATAGAAAATATGCTGAGAATGCAGGAGGCTGGGAGTTGTCCTCTGTATGAAGTAAGAACTAAACCAGGCTGTCTGAAAAATTACATTTAAAAGAGAGTAACAGAAAAACGTTTTCTCAGTCTTTTTCCTTCACACTTATCACATCCTTGTCCCAGGCCAAAATGAACCTTAAAATGAAGTTTTCTCTCAAACAAAGGAAGTATTCCTACAGGCAAGTTTTCTACACAACCTTACGATTCCCCTGAGAAGCCTGATGGGGTGAGGAGAGTAGTGCTTTCCTGGAACCCCCTGTTAGTGTTCCTGCATCCCCCACCACTGGTCCCCACAACCTTTTTTACCCCCTGAGCAATAAACTCTGCCCTTTGGGCAAAAAAAAAGTCTCATGCCCACTTAGCTCTCCCAGTGTATCAGGATAAAATCTGTTATCTTCCATACTGGTAGAAACGTAAGGCTTACTGCATCCTACTGCTGGTCAGGGGAAAAATATTTGTGTGTTTACTTTTGGCTTTATGAGATAAAATGGATGTTAGAAAATTATTTCTGCTTACAAATTTAGGTGAAATCCACTGTAAGTGTGATCCTGGGAGACAGTGGTCATTGTTTCACACTACTGTTGCTTGCATGTTATTTTAAGGAACTTTTGCTGCCTTCCGCTTTGCTTTGTCCCCATGTTCTTCAGCCATCCTGACACAACTGCTTGCAGAGCCACACCATAAGTAGTTTGTTGAGCTGGTTACAATTAAAAATAATAGTGACTGGAAGATGGATTGAGGCCTTTTTTTTTTTTTTTTTGAGGGTTCTTTTGTTTTTAACCTGCATTAAACCATCTCTTGTTCACAGCACAGCTGCAGGAGCAGCCGGCAGTATATTTGAGGGGACATCTCCTTCCTCTTGCGGCTGGCAAGGGCCAGAAGGGCATGTCCTTTTTGCTGTCCCTGTTCCTTGTGCGCTGCATGATCCAGCTTCAGAAATAAGTGGGATTGCTAAATTACTGGTCCCAAGAAACTGCATTTGAGTGTTGTGGGGAACATTTTTTTGAGGAATCCTTGCTAGTTTTTGGCTGTGGGAATTCAGACACTTGGGAAGCAGCTGGGTGGTTCAGGCCTAATAGCCTGAACCTTTGGTACTTTTGGTACTTTTCAGATTAAAACAAACAACAAAAAAAAAACCTACTCCAAAAAACAGAAGCCAAGATGAAAGATATTTTTATGGCTTTTGTGGAAGTCAAGGCATCATTTCCGTTCTTCTTCATGCATCACTGAAATAATACTACGTTTCTTGCTGCCTTTGCTGTGGAGGAGAATATTCCTGTTCGTTTCCACTTACACCCAACACAGACTTTTCATCTGTTTTTTATTTTTCCTCCCCCAGCTTCCTCTTTGCAGAGAGACATCTTCTGGGCTCCTTCTCCTATGCTGCACTGCAACATGTTGAATGTTTTGATGTAATCTTTTTACTCCCTTTTAGTTTGTTTTGTTTAGCTGAATATCTAATGTTTCCTCAATCCAGGTCATCTTGGCATCCTACATCCTGTGGCAGGTATATTGGGTAGACAAAGGATATGAAGGAGGATGAGGAGTAGGGATATGACTGAAGTGGGATCTATGCGTTTGCTGCCTCAGCTCTTCAAAATCAAACTTTTCAATTGTCTGTTCACAGCTGTATACACAACTAATGGCACTCTTGTGCTAAAATACACATTTGAACACTAACTTTAGCATGTACTTCATGCAGGCTTTTTTTCCCTCCACAAAACAAGTATTTGTCTTCTCAAAATACTGTGCTATATAGCTGGTGGTATATGCAGTGAAACGATTTTAGGGATTGGTGCATTTAGAGGAGCGTTTGTGTTTGTACTTGCTCCATACAATACAAGTGAGTTTTGAGTACCAGGTTTCCTGCAGTGTTTGAATGGAGCATTATATGTCAGTTGCTATTTATTTTTTTATGGCTTGTGGGGTTTTGGTGGGATTTTTTTTGGGTGTATGGCAGGAATGTTTCTTTTGGAAACTTGAACTTCTCATCTTCTAGAGGAATAGGTTGTGTGTATTTCATACCAGTGATGGCAACAAAAAGAGTAAATGTAATAAATAAGGGTGGCTCTTGTAAGGGACCCCAGTTTGTTTAGTAGTCTAAGGCTCTGGTTTGACCTTGCAGCTCTTCAGTGTAATGGCAGGCTGGTACTGTGGATGTAGACAGTCTTCCCAGTTTCTTCTTCCCTCCTCTTCCCAGCTGACATGTCTGGCAGTCTCCTGGCCCCCAGGCTGCTCAGTTCAGTGGACTCATTTGGCAGCATTCTCCTCCCTGCTAGAGCAGGTCACATTATATAAATAGAATAGGGAGATAGGTTCATGTATGTGTGCACCGTGTGTGTGTTTTTTAATTTGCATTATAGGTGATCCAGGCTCTTAACAGTTTCAGAGGCAATTTGCGCAAGAGCCTGGATGAACAGAAAGCTCTTTACTGTGAGGGTGGGGAGGCACTGGAATGTATTGCCCAAGGAAGTTGTGAATGCTCCATCCCTGGTGGTGCTCAAGGTTGGGTTGGACAGAGCCTTGGGTGACATGGTTTAGTGTGAGGTGTCCCTGCCCATGCCAAGGGGGGTTGGAACTTGATGATCTTATTGTCCTTTCCAACCATAACTATTCTATGATTCTATGATTGTAAGTGCCAGTTCTCAGAGCAAGCTGAGTGTAGAAGAGTTAGCTACCAGTTAGCATTGGCTTGTGGTCTCACTGTGGCAGCCATCCCTGATGTAGAGTTTTCTCTGGTCAAAACTAGCCGGTAGATGCTCCCAGCAAGTTACTGGTCACAGGACTTGGGTGTATATATGTAGGTGCTGACAGGCATCTGTGGGGGAGGGTAAACCCCTACCAGCCTGCCTGTTGACCCTTGAGGAGACTACTGCTAAGTATTCCTTATTTCACATGTACATGCCAAGCTGCTTAACACAACAGTAGAGCCCGCAAAGCAAGCACTGCTTCAGGTTTATCACATCTATTTTTCAATTTTTTTCAGTTTCAACCCCTTTCATTGTAACATAGCTTGATTGAAGAGCTACACGTGCCATAAAGAAAGGATCATGATGGGAGGAAAGAGATTGCAGTTCTGGTAAAAGTATGCTGATTTAAAATGCTGCAGATTTTTTCAGAAACTCACGTAGATATTGTGCCTGATGGACCAGGCTTTTGAACATGGTGGTCTGGTGTTGTTTAGCTTCAAATGGCTCCAACCAGTCTGTGGGTACTTTGTCAGTAATTAACACCATTTCTCTCTGGAGGAGGCTTCCTAAACAGACAGGTTTGCAGCCAGTGGGTAAAGTCGCAGCTCCATTTCTTTTTAAGTGTAGCATTTTAGATTGCAACAGAAATAAATCATGTTACAGTATTAAAATGTATGCAGTCTGCCTTTTGTCATGCTGAAGGTTTCAGCTGCGTTAGCTTGGTGGTGGTAAGGAGGAAAAGAAGTATATGTATGGCTTTGCCTCTGCAAATCTCCACATCAGTCAAAAAATTGTAAGCCCTGCTTACAGAATAAATGGCATTTGAGGGGAGATTGGCAGTGGCAGTAGTAGCAGGTGCAGGACTTCAAAATGCTCAGATTTGTTCGAGTTTACATTTGAAGAATAGAAAATGAATTCTTTGATCTGAGCTGTGTGTATTACTAGTGATGAGGTCTGGAGGGAAGCAGGGGGTTAATCCTGAGTAGTAAATATTACTTTCAGCCAGTAAAGAGGTGTCAGCGTTATTCTAACATTTGGCAAAAGCTAAGTATTCAAATATTTCACTGAATCTGTTGTGTAATGGATTGCTGTTTAAACCACGACACATGTAAGTGAAGGCAGTTGCTGGTTTGTTCTGTGCTTTTGGGAAAGGTGAACAGAAGCGTTGGTATACAGGCTTTATAAACTATGAGGTTAGGTGGCCTTCACCAAGTAAAGATCATGCATTTCAAAACCCAGGAAAAAGGTAACTGCTGAAGAAATGTAACTGCAGTGTAGCTGCACATTCTTGTTATGTATCTCCAATTTCCAGCTATGATTCTCAGTTGAGAGGGTCAATAGCTAACAGGCCAAATGTGTTTGGCTACTGTGCTGGATGCTCGTACATTTTTATGGGCAACTTTTAAGACTACAACCATTGGCAGTGAATAACAGTGGGCAGAGATGGCTATATGTTTTGCAGCAACAGCTGCTCACCTTACCCAAGAAGAGACATGTGTAGAGCAGACTTGATATGACAGTATGTTAATCTTCAGTGGTAGTAGGCTATTGCTTGCTTCCTGTTACTAATCAGGTGGCTACTCCTCTACATGGTCCCCTTCCTAGAAATACACACAGGGAATTGCCAAGTGCACAAATGTGTTTATCTTTTATTGTAAATCTCTGTTAATAGAAGACTGTGAGAAGTGGGAGGAGGTTGACTAAGGTTTACATTTTGGGGGTTTAAATTAATGTTAGAATATTTTCTTTGTTAAGGGGTTTGTTTAGTTTTAGAAATAAAATACAGTTGAAGAAATTCCCCCGCTAACAGGAGCAAGAGAATGGATGGAGGTTTCTCCCTGGCCCAAGGGTGTGCACAGCTCCTGGGAGAAGATGCTTAGTACAGTTCTGCCATGGGGGAGGTTGCTGGCCGCAGGAGAAAGGGACAACCCATTGGGGAGCAGTACCATTTGAAGCTGCCACAGCTAGATTGGCCAGACATTGCTTATTAGGAATCTTCTGAGGCCTTTAATTAATACAGCAGCTAACAGTCTCAAGCACATGACTGTGAGAAGTGTGGCTGTGGGTTACAGCAGGGTCAGTCTGTGGGATGTGCTTTTGCCCCTTGCCTTGTGCTGGCTCCCTGCTGCCTGCTCCATTTTGCTGTTTGTCTCTTGTAAACATTGTTGGAGGAGGAGGCGAGTACATTGGTCTCCTTTGGCTGGTGGCTCCACAGCTGCTAGCTGGCAGAGCTGTATTGCACCTTCAGCACAAAAAAAGCTAGTTGAGGATGGGCAAGCTTCTGCATATTAGGTAAGCTGCTAATTTGAGTGGTTTCTTTAGAGATACGTCCTTTTCAACGTGAGCTACAAAAGACTTTCAGCAGAGCTGTCAGTACATTGAGGGGACTCAGTTTGGTTTCTTTTCTTTTTTATTTTAATCAAATTGTTTTTCTAGTTAATAATGAACAGTCTTTTTAGCACTAGACTTTGCACCTTCTATGCAAGACATAAAACAAGGTCAGTCCCGTTCCCACGTACCTAAGCTTGCAAGGGATTTCTACTCTGTATTGTAGGTGATGGAGAGAGCGGTATATTGTGACTCAGGTGTGAAAGCAGGAAATGCTCATAATATCAAAGTGTTTTTCTAGGACCTTTTATAGTGAATAGCCTTTTCACTAATTGAAACACTATATAATGTATTTATGTTCAGTTGTTGCCTGCTACCTCAAAATATAATCCCATTTATCAACCAGGTGCTATTTCTAATTTCAGGAGGCTGTACGAATCTACACTCCTTTTTTGCTTATGAAGAACTGCATTAACCCACAATAAAACCAAAATGGCTGTAAGATTTATGTATAATAATTTTGATTCCTACTTCCCCCCTCCCCCAGGAAGTTCTGATATGAGTAGAATATATTTTTAGTGCCACGCATTTATATTTTAATAACAAGCCTTATAAACAAAACAATAATAGTCCATTGGAGTGGATTTGCATGGGAATAGTAAAAAGACAAATTACCTGCTTTATAATGCAAGTCAAGGAGATCATTCTATGTAGTTTGAAAGGGGAAAAAATCAGGTGTTTAATGGTCTTTCAGTATTTTCATAAGGAATAAAATGAGATTGTTGACATAGATTCTTCTATCCGACAGGCAAAGATATAACAAGGTACAGGAATCTGGGATTAAAGTAGTTTTGTGGGTAGACAGCTATGTAAACAGCTTGCCCGAGTAGCGACTTAATAATTCTGAAGGTACACTTTATAGCAGCTGAGAAGTGTTAAGCAATGTCCAAAAGAAACGTGCTTGTCCTCAACTGACATTCTCTTCAGAAGTCAGAGTTGCAGGAAGAGGTCTTCATGACCTTGAGCTTAGGCTCATCCCCTGAGAGACCAAGGGAACTTGCAAAGCTAGATCAGATGCATGCAGTAGTTTCTGCTGTTCTGTCTATGGCAAACGCTCTTTCAGCTGCTTGATAACCCATCCCTACTGTCATTCACTTTATTCATACGTCTCATCCGTGCATATGACAGGCCAGATGCTGACTGCTTAAATACTAGGAGAGGTTGCTCTGAACTGATGTAGGAAATAATTCACTCTGTACTGAAAGACACTTTTTCCAAGCAAATTTGTGTCTCAGTGTAAAAGAGGGTTTTTTTTGTGCACATAAGCTACAGTCTGTATAAGGCTCTACACTGATGTTTGTGTTAATGTAACTGTTTGCTGCATCTGGTTTCTTCTGTCATTTCCACATGCGTCTGCACTGTTGCTTGGCCTTAGCTTACCTTAATGTTCCAGTTTGGCTACTGACTGACAGCTCACCCCAGTGCCCATACTGCTGCCACTGAGATCTGGAGTAGAGTAGAAGAGCCACCTCTAATTTGATCCTTTTTTAGAACCTTCTTGACTTTGTGCCTCTCTGAAAGTTACATTCCTGTTACTGTCCTGCCCAGAGAGTAAGGCATTTATGAGCAATCTCTTTAGGTGGCATTTCAAAAAGACAGGTTGATATTAAAAATATTTTCCATTGAGGACTGTCTCTGGACAGCTAGTGAATGTTTTTTCTTCTCAAAAGCCCCTTGTTACTGCAGAAGAAATGTTATATGTGGTGGACATTCCCAGGGATCTTGTCATGTCAGCAGGATGGGCTCATTGCTGTGCAGCTGTTTCTGCTGCTGTTGCAAAGCCAGGCTGCCTTGTCCTCAACAGTGGAAACACAGATAGCTTGAAATACATATGTGTTATTGCTTCAGGTTTGTTACGCTCCTTGATTCCTCCCTGAATCCTCACCAAATAAAAATATTGGGGGAGGTGGGAGGAAGAGAAATGGAACCGAAACATTCACACATATTGCAAAAAAGTGTCTTTCCACTTATTACTCCATTCATAATTTCCCAGATTTAATTTAAAATTCAAAACAGGAAGGAAAAAAAAGCATATAATTGTATTTTGAAGATCACGGCAATGCTATGATTTTTTTTTTCTTTTTTTTTTTTTTCATTATGTTATCTTAAAGAATGGGATTCTATTTTAAAATCTTGATTCCTAGAAATTTGCCATACTGGTATTGGCAGTGGCTTTATTTTTTCTTTTTAAAGAAGAGATTGCTTAATGAGAAAACATTCAGCACCGTCAAGTATGGATAAGATTTCAGAATTAAATGAAGCAGACTCAGTTTCTTACATAAAATAGAATTTGAGCTTAAAGGGATGTCAACAGATAAAAATAATTGTAGCAAGAATAAAAGGCTAAGAATGGAAATGCAGAAACCTGTTCATGAAATAAAAGGCTGTAATATTTGGCAGTAAGTAGTTTGCTGAGACTAAACTTAGTAACAATTTCATGAAGTAAGGCTGCTTTTTAGTAGTCTTTTGAAGGATTAGGAAACAAAGGATATGGGAAGAGAAACGAGATCTGAAGATTCTTGGTATTTTCTACTTTGTAGTAATAGTGGGCTCCTAATCTTTTAATTCAGTCTAACATTTGGAATGTAAGGCTGATTTGCCAGAGAAAATGTTTCATTTTGTTGAGGTAGGCTGGCATGATTCAGTGGTCTGCATTGCTATAGCTCCTCCAGTCTCCAGACAAGAACTCCAAAGATCCTTCTGCTAAATGCCAGAAGACCTAGTTGTTCTAATTAATATTTAAGCAAACTAGTGATGGAAGCATCTAGTTTCTTTTATATGGACATTTAGAGGAGATCTGCCATGGGCTGTTTGCATATGCCATGTAGACAAGGTCCTTAGTGACACAGTTTAGTGGTGAACTTGGCAGTCCTTGGGTAATGGTTGAACTTCATCTTGAGCCTCTCTTCCAACCTAGTTGATTCTATGATTTCTGCTATACTTCTGATCCACGTGTTTTGTGTATGTGTGCTGAGTAGAAAGCTAGCCTGGGTGGGTATAATATTGTCCTGTGTACTCTGTGAAGACAGCGATATTGAAACAAACAGCTCCATTCCAATATTTTAAAGTGGAAATGTATCCAAACATTGAGTTTTAAATATATATATGTATTTCTTTTTTAATGACATTTTTAGAAGTATTTGAAGATTATACTGTATGCTGGTTTGGCATACACTAAACTATAGTAAATCTTACTCTGTATTTATTCCTGTGACTGATGTCCACAACATGTGAGCGAAAGGAATGTTCTTGACATGTTCTTCACAAATGGCAGCGTGAGCGTGCACTACTGCTGATTCACCAAAACTGAGACCCCACTGCAGGTGTTGTTATGGGTCAGAATCAAAGCACTTGTCCCATGGAGGGAGTGGGTCTCAAGACTCCCAGATGGATGCAAGAGGTGTGGGGTTGTGTGAGCACTGGTCAGAAATAGGGCAGTCCTCGTCAGCAGCACTGAAGCTTGGGAGTGTAAACTACCTCTGAACTGAACTTGAAAAGCACAGATCTTTTTTTTATGGTATCTTCTCTGGAGTGTTCTCCAGTCTCATCACAGATCTTTTTTACACCAAGTGTCATCTCTGGAACATTCTTAGGTCTCTTGCGTTGATAGAAAAGTCGTAGGCATTCTACATATATGGCCTAGCTTATGTTGGTATAGTGCTTTTCCTTTATTTTCTTGCATTGCTGCATCCAGTAGCAAAGGATTTCCTGAGAGAAGCTAACTTTTTGCCTGTCTTAACTTGAACATTTGTTTGGTTTTTTTTTCTTTTCTGTTTTAATGGTATGTTTATTGTTAAGTAATTTGTACAGTAATGGGAAGGTCATCATGTTTTGATTTTATACTTTCCTTCTTTGCCCTTCTCCCTTGGTATTTATTCCTGGCTCTGATTTAAATAAAGCTTAAGGGATCACTGACCATGTGGCAAATTATTTGCAAGCTTGGCTTTTTTTCCCTCCTCTTTTTTTTGTTGTTTTCATTTTTTATTACACTCTTATTTTCACTGGTAGCATCCTTCTTTTGGCTTTCAGACAAGTTCTCCCCTGAGTTTCATAGTGGTAGTTACTATGGAGATGACTGTCCACTCTTCCTCTTCTCCTCCCTTACCCTCCTCATTTCCTGGAGCTCGTGCAGCTGTTGCTTGTCTTTTCAATGAAGTCAGTAGATTTTGTATAGACCTTGTGTCTAATATCTTTTCAGTTGCAACATGTCATTTGCCTGCCACACTTTCATTTTCATGAAATCCTGTAGATATTTGTTCATCTGAAAGAAAAATTGGGGGTGTGAGTAGTGAGTGAGGAGATCCCTAGTTAAAAGGGTCACTCCTGGAGCTATTACCGGATTTGATCTTTCTTCTCAGTTGAAGAGCTGTTCATTGGGGTCATAATTCCGCAAAATTAATTAACTGGGACCGTGCGTGTGTGTATGTATGCTGAGTGTCTAGGATAGCTTTTAGAATTTATTTATTTTAAATGGCAGCTTTTGGAATTCAATATAAACATTCTGGTAGAAGTTGAAATTTCTCTGATGAAGAAATGAAAACTTGAGACAACACATCGTTAGCCTTTTAAGTTTGAGAGACTTTTCTTTGCACCTCATCATAATTTTGATAGCTCTTTATACAGCCTTATATATTCCAGCTTTAACAGAGAAACGTGGATGTTTGGGTAGTCCGCTATTCTGCAACAGATAAGATCTTTTCCTTTGCTGTTTTGGAACCCCTTAGCTTGGGGATGCCTTGTTTCACTTGATATCAGTGGTTTGCTGAATGACTTAGGGATTTGAATTGTGCTCTCCAACCACAACTACCTGGCCAACAGGACATTCCACCCTGAAAACTGGTGTAGCTGCACTGGAGTTTTTAGTGAGTGCTTGTTTCTTATGGTAGCTGCATCTTCAGAGGGTCTTCCTCTTTATCTAGGGAGATCTCGCCCTTGGTGATTATGAATTGCAGCGTTGCACTGTTTTCCTTTGGCTTGATGAGCACTGTCATCTATGGCTTTCCACAGATAGGAGCATACTGAGAAGTCCCTCTGTTTTACAACTGCATAAATACCCTGCCTTAGGCTGTTGGTCAGATAGTGCAAATCACTTTGCCCAAAGACATCACTTTGCCCTCCTGTTGGGAGCATTGGGTTGAAATTACAGGCTAATGGCCTGCTATGCAGTAAGGGGTATACATGATACAGAGGAGCATGTTTCTCCTGGAGGAGCATGTTTCTCCTGATCCCGTTTGTGCTGGCTCTGGCACAGTTTACCACCTCGCAAAAACAAAGGCAGATGGTTTTCTGCTAGGTTAGTGGGACTGGTCTCAGGGACAGATCCCCTGGCAACCTCAGCAAGTGCAGCATAGGTGGACAGGGTGAAGAACATGAAGAACACCTGGATCAGTTCAGCCCTGTCAGATAATGTTGGTCTTGGGTATAAACCTAAGCAAGCAAACACCTTATCTTGTGTGGTTCCTCTTCCCTTAGGAGATGAGGGAGAGACTCTGAAACCCTTTGCATTTTGTCTTCTGTGCTCTTTTATCATGCCTTAGATTATTCCTGGCTCTGTGACAATTTGTTCTGCAAGTTGTCAAGCAAAATGTGTATTTAAAAATAAATTACTCTAAAATTTTAATCAACTCTTTTTTTAGAAGGGAGTCTCATGCTTTTCTTTTGCATACGTCTAGTTTGCTGTGAAAGTGAGCAGCTGGGACTTTCTTGATTACTTCTATTTTTAGTGTCATCTTCTTTACACCTGCACGTTGAAAATCAGAAAGTTTTCTTAACAGGGATTGAGAAATCTTTCAACCCCCTGACTCTTAGGTCAGAAGCCTGAAGCCAAGCTGGCCTGTTAATTGCAGTATCTTTGTGTGCTTGGACTTGTTATGCTTGTTTTACGCTAGAAAAATTGACCAGTATTGATTTTTCCTGAAATCTAGTTCATCCCACCCGGTTAATTCGTCAGAGAACAAGACAACAAACCAGGTGTGGCACAGTTTCTAAGAACCTTGCTTTTATGTCTCTAGACCCATGAACGCCTCTCATTACCTGAAAATGAGATTGTGATTATTGAGTCATACCTAAGCAAATGTTACCATGCAGCCAGGGTTTGGTTTTTATCAGTTTTGTTCCATTTCTGTTTTGTAGAAATCTCGTCGTTAAATTTACTCCTGATACACATGCTATGCGCCCTACCAGCTTTAGGGTATTCAATTGCTTCCAGTTTCCATATGGACTTTGAAGTATACTTTAAAGGCGAATCAAATGAGAAACAGAAAAACAGGGGAGATAGCATTTGAGTTAAGGCCACGCTATTCTTATCAGGAGAATTAACTGGAGTAATTCAGGAAAAGGACACATGAAAAATAGGTTGCTTCTTCCTTGAAGCTTACAGTTGCAGGACCCTACTAGAATGTGTATTCAAGCATTTGTTCCTCTTCATGCAGTAAACCCACACTGTCTCTTAGTAGCCTAGTACTATATGTACAGGATAGGGATCATGTGTGTTCAGATTCTTGTCATACTGTGTGTCCTTGCACATTGCTTAGTCTGTGTATCTCTTTCCCATCTTCAAAATTACGTGGCAGATTTTGAGGAATTTAAGATTTGGAGTAGTGTTTGTTTATTGTTTTGAAGATTAAAGTTGAATTATTTATATCTGTTTTATTTATATATATGTATTTTTGGATTTATGTATTTATGTCTCCACTTCCTTGTTCTGAAATTAAATTAACATAGGTACTCATAAGTAAACAAAAAAGTAATTATCTCTGCGAATGAGGATTTTGAGTGCTTTATCAGCACAACTGCATTCAAATCCATTTTTAAATCATAAGAGTTAACTTCTGGATCCTCTGACAGGCAGTGTTTGTTATTGATTTCAGTAGGTCAGATGTTTTCCTAAGATGTCTGCAGGCTGAAGAATGCTGTAAATGAAGTGCCCATGGTTTTGGCTGTACTTGGAGTAGCCCTGCTTAATATCCTTCTGTTTTCCAGATTCTTCAGTGAAGAGTCTTGTTTGTTTTCCTTTTCAGTTATGTTGTTCTGTGTATGCTTGAGTTCTATACCACAGAATGAGCCATCAGTAAGTGATGGCATGTATTCTCTGCGTGCATTTCCCCAGGCTCTTACCTGGCTTGTGTCAGCTTGCTGCCTCTTTTGAAGCTGGTCAGTGTGAACTCTGAGAAATTGTTTATTGAATGGGTGGCTGCCCATCTGGGACTCATACTGGCAGAGAAAGACGTCCTCTTCACTCACAGGATTGTTTGTTCAAGGCCTTTTGCGCATAGTGTATGTTGGTGTTGAAAGTCCTACATCATGGAATCACAGAATGATTTGAGTTGGAAGGGGCCTTAAAGATCACCTAATTCCAGCTGCCCTGCCATGGGCACGGACAGCTTCCACTAGACCAGGTTGCTCAAAGCCCTGTCCAACCTGGCCTTGAAATTTCTGGAGAGGGCATGCATTTTCCTTTATCTGCCTTTTAACACCAATGTACTAATAGAAGCTCTTCTTGTTGCCCGTGACATCCCTGGCCAGATTGAATTCTGCTGGGACTTTAGCTTTCCTAAGCTGATCCTTGTCTGCTCAAACAATTTCTCTGTTTTCCTCCCAGGCTGTTTGTCCTTGCCTGCACCTTCTGTAGCCTTCAACGCAGGAACATCACATCATTTCCTCTGAAGCTATAGCTTACGTGCAGGGTTACTAATTCAGTGGGCATGTACAGTGTATATGCCACTCATAGTAAAAGTGGAATAATTTTGCCTTTGCATTTTTATTTGGTGCTAGGGGGTAATTCAATGAAAATAGCCCAGATAACAAAAGTACCCCATGTTTCCTAAACCCAGCTGTGTTCCTCTTATTTCCGTCATGGAGACTTCCAAATATGAAGCTTTACTCCAAATTATGGTCATTATTTTCAGCTGCTTAGTTACATCTTCTTGAGCACTGTTTCGCTATCCCTTACACCAAAACTGTCCAGTTTCAGGAAATTTAACTGCTTAGCTGTTTGGTGTGTGTCTTTCTTTCTTTGGTGTTACATGCTGTCTTCAGATCAAGGCTTCAGATTGATTTGCTTTTCTTACTGGGTTTCTACATACTGTTCAAAGCCCTCTGCCAGCCTGGGGATGCAGCTGTATGCTAATTTCCCAGTTTCTACAAAACACTGACAGGTCCTTGCTGTAATACTTGTTCTTCTTGTCATGGAGGAAGTTTCTGGTGTGGGATGGGCGAGAAAGGCAGGGTCTGGGCCTGCTGCTGTTTCTTGTTCTTCTCAGCTCTTGGAGAGGAAGATCCTTTTCTGAGGCAGAGCTCTGATGTTAGAAATGCAGCTCTCACATCATTACTTCTAATTTTTAACATGAAAAAGGCAAGTTAAAAGGGAATTTGTTAGAAGTTCTTGTTACTCTGTCTTATAAAAGGAAGTGTGAATGTAATCTTCATAAACCATATCTTCATATAAAAAATTTTAACAGCTCTTTGGGCTGAAGTAGGGTTTGATATGAGGACAGAACACAATATTTCAGTATCTGGGCAGATTTCCAGATGCTGATACTGTCTGGTTGTTCTGATCTCTCCTGTTTTCTGGGTGTGCTTTTTTTTTTTTCCCCCAAGACTCTTCTCATTGCTCAGGTACATGTCTTTTAGAACTTGACATTCCAAACTTAAAAAGCAAACCAACAAAAACTTCTTTAAGTGGAGGTTAGAGGAGAGGCACACATTCAGGAATCCTTTTTTTTCTATTATAAAATAAAATACCCTGTTAAGTCAGGCACCTTTTGTTTGGGTGGAAAATTATGGGGAACTTTCTACCAGTGTGCTTCCAGAAGAAAAAAAGTTTTTTCTACCAGAAAGTAGTGGTGCAAAGGTAGTGTATATGCAGAGATTTGCTTCCCCACTTGGCCCATTAATATTGTGTTTTACTTTAGATACCCAGTAGGCAGGGCTTCAAGGATATGTGTTGAAGATGCAGGGCAGTGTTATTAAGTGTACCAAATAAAATGTAGGACGAAGAAAGTCTTTTCTTGTTTTCCTGGACTTTTCTCCTCCAGTATTAATTAATAAGGGTAACAGAGTCTCTTTTGCTTTTTCCACTCATGTTCTTGTTTTTAATGTAGCTTGAAGTATGTTTTGTTCTTTTGAGGGCCTACTGTAATTTTAAATGAAAAGCATCAAACCCTTTAGTCCTTTCAACAGAAATCCATTTTCTGTTTGTATTCCTGTCTGTACTACTTTAGTGATCATTAGACAGTCCAGGATGTGTGAATGAGTTGTTGACTTTTCTGCTTTGTTTTCTTCCTTGTTTGTTCCCTACTCTGCTGTTTCTTTGGACCATCCCAACCCTTTCTACTGGAGTGTTTTTCTGCTAAGGTTTTATTCAACAGAATCTGCTTGGTCTCCCAATATAAGCCTTAATGAAAACAAATGTTTATGGCATTTCCTGAACATTAGGTGAGCTGCTATCTTTAATTACGAAGGCCTCGGAGATGGAGGAGGAAACCCACTGGTCTCATTTGCTGCATTGGCAACAAAGGGTCCTAGGACTGTTTGTGCTCAGTTCATTCAGTGTTCTCTGCTTTGCAGACAAGTGAGACTTTCTAGGCACTTGAATACAGTTTATTCTATCAATTAAAAAAGAACAAAACAAAACCTGTCTCTTACATTGCTTAAATACCTATTAAGCCCATGAACAGAATACTAATTTAGGTGGTTCTGTATAATGAGCTCTAAATTTCTGAGTCATGTCGGCAATGGAACCTTTTAACGAGGACGTGGAAAACCCCACAAAAAAACCTAATGTCAGTCTCAGTTCCTTAATTATTTTAATGAGTGTAGAAATGAAAAGCTCCAAAGCATTGTGTCGCAGTGATTATTTCCCAGATTGAATATCAGAGGGAGTATTTATGAAAATTTTCAGCTATGTTGCTGGGGTGGATGAAGCACGGAGCAGGAGGGTCTGAGCACTGGTAGTGCTCAACGCCAGCAGCACATCTCATCAGCTGACAAGTCCTTCAGAGTTCCTTAATGGGATGAGATGGCTTTTTGTGTCCACTCCTCCCCCTTGCCTTTTTTTCTCCCCTTCCCCTCACTTTATATGTATGCCAACACATGTAAACCAGGGTCTTTTAGCTGGTGCAGAAAGTGGGTGTCGCAGTGCAGAGCTAGCATCATGAGGTGCATATGTGAGAGTCGTTTAGCTCTGGATGGGTGTTGCTTTGCATTCATGTGGATTTTAATTAGGCGATGCACTGATGCTACCTACTGCACTGATGCACTACCTACATTTCAAAACATGGATGTTACTTGAGTATCATTTATTCTTCCTTTAATACACCCACGAGTTACTTGATTTTGCTACACAGTCCCTGTAGAAGATGCTGCTGAGTGCACACTGACAGCTTGTGTGCTCCTCCTGCATCGCAGAAAGCTGTCTGCTCATTCCTCTGGAAAATGGTACTGTAGTATGCAGTGCAGTGCTTTGCTGGAGGATTGATGCTCTGTTAGGAGGGCTGTGGGTATTTCAAGGGTAGCATTTGGCATTAGTTAATGATATGTGAAACATACCTTAATGCATTTATAATTGCTTTAAATTTTCCAGCCTCACACAATGAACATCCCACAGTGTGAGCTTCATTTTCTCCATAGACTGTATTATTTGTATTATTTGATAATGTGCTCATTTACACTAGGGAGAGAAAAATAAAAGCAGGGAACTTTGAGAAATGCAAGCTAATAAAATATAAGACAGTTGTATTTTCTGGTAAACAATGAACATAGTATAACTGGTGATGCTTTAACAGGCATCTTGTGATATCGATGAAAACAAACCACTTACTGACGTCTGCAGCAACCAGCCCCTGAGAGCTCTTCTGGGCCACGTGTTAGGCAGAATTGCTGGAGTTCCCATTGTTGAAAGTTGGCATTTTGAAAGGGTTTGGTGTTGTGCTTCTCCCCTCCTCCTTAAGGGACTTTATTTTTTCTTAAAGATTTGTATTTCTTACAGGAAATAAGGGAATAGCTGCTCTTTTCTCAGCTATTGCTTTTAATACCATCTCTGTTTTTTACATAGCTGATTGCTTGAGCCATCTGAAGCCCCCATTGATAACAGTTGCTCCATCTGCGCTGCTCTGGAACAGCATTTTGCGTACTGTAGACCCTTGCTGTCTCTCCTGAAGAGTCCTTGCATTCCACTGCATCCCACCACATGATGCAGAAACAGCTCGTGCTTCCCCAGGTCATGAATGTCCTCTGCTTCATGAGCAGATTTGCTTCAGTATCACAGCTCTTGCATCAAGTTGCTCTTAGCACTTGGCATACTTGGGTTTAGCCCATTTATTTTGTAACTGCTGTTACTCTACTCTGTTATGAAGCTGATTAATTCAGCCTTCTTATTTATACTGCTACTTGCACAGTGTTTGTAGACCAGTATTTTTTTCCCCTGGAGTTGTTCCTGAGATTCTATAAATTAAGGTGCCAAAGTTTTCCTTTATATTTCTTGTCTAGAAGCATGACAAGTTGAGGAAGGAAAGAGTAGCACTTTGGTTTATAGTAGTGTTCAAATGATTCATTTAAATAATGAAATAATGAATATCTTTTGGCACATCGTGTTTTCATCACAGCTGTTTAGATCAGGAAGATTGTTCTGGGTTAGCTATAACTGGTCTAAGGGCTGTGCTTTGTTCATGATTTTTCTTCACTAAATGGAATGGGGAGCATTGAGACATTGACAAAAAAAACTGAAATATGTGTAGAGAGTTCCCTGCTATCTGCTGAGAGGGGGCTGTAGAGGAAGAGCTGCCCTGACTTGTTGCTTCTCTTGTACAACTCAGGGAACCTCCTGGCCACTGTGTGGGGACTCACACCTCAGATCATCACAGCTTCTCTTGCCTTGTTGATAGCTCAGTATCTCCACTCTGCCCCGCTCCACCTGCTGGTTTTTGCCTTGAAATCTCCTTTCTTCAGGGAAACGATTGTATGTAATAATTGGCTGCTAAATCCTTCTAAAGGTACTGCTCAGTAAAACTGAGTAATTGTTAACTTGACACTCCTCATGCTGGGTGAAGATGACAACAGCTGCTTTGTTTTGCATCTGCACTTTGAGTGTGATGGCACTCCACTGCTTTCATTTGGATTAGAAAACTTTCTTTATAGGGCTGGAGCTGGAAGTGGGCTTAAACTCTCAGTTCCCTCAGAGGAATGTTTTGCAGGTACTACAATATCTGGTTCACAATTTTGGTAGGATGGATTCCTTACTAAGTCTGCAGGAGTGTTGAATTTTGGCTTTTGATTGTTTTTAAAGCTTTTCTTTCCCCTCAGGGGAGGGGAGAGGTATGTAAAATGCAGTTAATTATGATGGTTTATTATCTCATTAAATTATGAAATACCTTTTGCAAAGCTTATTACAGTAATATAAAAATCAGCTATTCGTATTTCTGATCTTTGTCTCTGGTCCTTCCTTTTTATTTCAGATAACACACATATGTATATGTGTATGTGTGTGTGCATGTATATGCACGTATAAAACATTGAATAAAGTAAAACTTACCTCTATAATTTAATTTTATTCAGTTTAAACCTTTGTGAAGCAGATCAGTCACGTCAGACTCGCTAAGGTCATGTAATAGCTATGAAGAGCGATATTGTTAGTGACCCAGCTATTTCGAGTGTAGCTTCTGATCTTGCAGCTTTATGTAATAGTGGAGCATGGAAGAGGTGGAACACTCTTAAAGCTGTCTGGCTGCAAGGGGTCCCTCATGGGAAGGGAGAACCTTGTAAATGCACAAAATTACAGATTAGTTTAGCATGTTTGGCAAAACTCATACCTAGATTTTCGAACTCAGTGTGAGACCAGGGATGTCTCTATCTGGTGTGTTTTTAATACTGCCTATATAGATTCAAAATGTGAAGTTGGAGTCACTGCCTTTTCCAAAGTATACAATTTGAATATTTAGAGAGACTTATAGCTTAAATTTCTTCGAAAGGCAAAACCTAGCTCCGTCTGCAGTAGAAAACCATCACACAAGACAGCAAGTCATGGAGTAGGTGGGCTGGAACCTGGGATAGAAGATTTTTGGATTTACTGCTCAAAAATAATTTAAGTCTTAGTGGTGGTGCTGTGCTGAGATTTCTAGATTGCTTATGTTAATGTAACTTAAGATGTAGCTCTTAAATTAATGAAGTTAAACTGGCACAAGAGGCTGTACGGACAGGCTGTCTTTTTCGATTTATCTGTCAACAAGGCAGTGGTTTAAACTCCTCTTAACCCATAACAGTCCATGTGGATTTGAACTGATTTAACAAAACTTGAATTAAATTGGGGCAACCTTGTGTTGCCAGTGAGGCCTCAGGAGAAGCATCTCTAGTTCTGCCTTTTGGCATTTTCTTCCCTTGGTAATGGTGTGATAAAAGATGCATTTATTTTATTTGTTGACTTTGACTTAATTCTCACCTTCAAGCTATTAAGATTTCCTTTAGTGCTAAGAGCAGTCGCTTACACAGTCCTTTGTGGTTGCATTTGTTTGTTATTTTGAACAGGATCCATAGCTACTGAACCCACATATAATATAATTTGAAATAGAGAAAGTACTGGGGGGGGGGGGGGGCTGTTTTATTAAATCCTCCACATATTTGTTTACCTGTGGCTCAGTGGTTGGCTGGGTATGAAAAGGATTGCATATTTTGTCAGATTTCTGCAGTTTTCTAGTGGGGCATGTTGTTAGCTGCGTTGCCGTACTCTCCTCAGTCATCTGGTCCTTGCATAATTTCCATTTTATTTTCAGGTAACTTCCACTTTCTTGAACACACCAACGGCTCTTTGCACTCCCTTGCTATGTTTTACTTTCTTTATTGCTCCTGGCAATATTGCCTGCTTTTGCTTATTGCTCAAGTGCTCTTTTCAATTTCACTCCTTTCATTCTTCGGTGGGGTTTCGCATGGCGTTTTCACCAATTGCCTTTCAGATGCACGGCTTTTGAGAGCTAAATGAACTGGTGCTGAGAGTTCATCAAATGTTCACTGCCAGTCCCAGCTGAAGTAATTGCCAATTTCTTGCAGCTCCTGTGTGGGAGCACTCTGCCACGACCTATTGCACAGCCTTGTGTGGCACACTGGCCTCAGGTCCTCATCTGATTTAAACAGGCATGGGTGCATGCACAAACCCTTTTTCATAGGATTTTAATTCCTCTGCCTGCCCTTCTTTGGTCAGTATCTAATTTCAGCCTGTAAAAGAGACAGAAAAGTAAAGTGATTTCATAGAATCACAGAATAGTTTGGGTTGGAAGGAACCTCAAAGATCAAAGCCCTGTCTGACCTTGCCTTGAACATTTCTAGGGATGGGACAGCCACTTCTTCTCTGGGCAACCTGTGCCAGTGTCTCACTACCCTTCCAGTGAACAATTTTTTCCTACTATCAAGTCTTAATCTATTCTCTTTCAGTATGTAGCCATTCCCCCTTGTCACTATGTGTCCTTGTAAAAAGTCCCTCTCCAGATTTCTTGTGGGCCCCCTTTGCCTGAGGACTTCCAGTAAATCAGTAACCAAGCGTTTGCTCAGTGCCGTTGAGCAGGAGGGGCATCACAGGGTTTTATTGATACCTTTTTGAACAGATTTACAAGACTGTGCTTACTGAGGTGGGGTTTGCTGCTGAGGGGCCTTCTGTCCACTGGCTCTGGAGCCACAGGTGATAGGGCAGAATGGAGGTTATTGATGGGCCATAGCAGCAGCAGTTTTGACTCCAGTGGGGTTTGAGAGATGGGCACAGCCAGCTGTAGTGATGGGCAAGAAACTCTCTCTTGCAAGGAGACTTGGTGAGAAATGCACATCTGGGAAAAAGTTTAAGCTTAGGTATGCAATCCATTACTGAGGATCAGGTTGCAAATGGAAGTACTAGGATGCAGTGAGGAGCAAGGTGTTCACTGGGGCTGTCACATTTGAGGTTTGGTGTTGCAGTATCACATTTGATACTGGGTATAAAGAGGTGTGGAGCAGGCTGATCTGTGTGTATGTACATAAACAGTATGAAGTACATAATGCCAAGTTGAGTTTCTAATGAAGCATGGTAAGAAGGCGTCTCACTGCCTGTCACAGAGCTGGCTAGCAGCAGGTTGAAATGTCTGGAGATGGTCTTCTCTCTAAGTATAAAATTAATTAAGCATCAGTGTGTTTAGACTAAGGAAGACATCTACTGAATGTGACCCTAAGGTTGTTGCAAGTGTGTGCTCCTGGAAATGACAACTGATCTGCTCTTGGGGCCATTCTTTTACTGCTGCAGTCAGGTGTCCCCTCAGGTTGGGCACTGGTATCAGGTGCTGTCCGGATATGGCTGATTGGTGGCAGGGCCGTATGAGAGCCCATACCTCAGGGACACTTCCAGAAGAGCCCAGTGCAAGTCAGTGTGCTGGTTGCTGCTGGGCAGGTCATTTTGTCCATGCGGCACCCAGATCAGCAAGAGCTCAGCACCACTGTTGGCGTAGCCAGTATCTGGAATGCCATCTTCTTTTCATTTTAATATTTGCTTATGTTGGTACAGGGAAGAGTAGTGGGTGATCTGCTCATGGGGGCAGAAGTGTAGGAAATCAGACCTCTTCCTTACTTAACCTGGTTGGTTGGTTGGTTTTTTTAATCAAGTTAAAAAAACCCCACAACTATCCGGATTTGTGTTCTTTACTGGAAAGTTTTCATGGAGACCAGGCTCCTTGTTGCAAAAGGATTGACAGCAAAGGGGACCACACTGGCATTGCTGCCAGGCACATTTTCTGTTGAAGTTTTACAGTTCAGTAACTAATGTTTCTCAGTCAGTTTAGGGTGATGTTAATGGAAGCTGCTACTGGAAAAGGCAGTCCTGTGCTTCCCTCCAGTCAGTTCTTGCCACCTCTTTTGTGCCAACACCAGCACTTCTATGTTTACAAAACCCAACCTGACAAAGAAAAAACATCAACCTATAAATTAATTCTCAGCTAGCTAGATTTGACTTCCTCAGCCAGCTCATTATGGGGTCTCAGGAACTCAAGTGCTGGCATAAGCAGGAACATGTGGCTGGAGATGAAAGGAAGAACATATACCATACCTTTTTTCTGCAGCAGCTTTTACTGAGATCAGTTTAAACCAAACTGAGCCTCCTTTAGTGTGGAAAGGTGCAGGTGAGATAATGCAATGGTTTGCTGCTCCAGAAAGGTATGGTCCCACTCCCATTGCCCTGCTCCCACCTGAAGAGTGTGTTCCCATCTCTTCCTGATCTGAGTTCACACCGAGATGCAGGACTAGAAGGAACATGACTTTCTTCTTCCATGGTCAAAACACTCTTAGTTTGGCTGGGTTGTATCATGAAATGTCAGGCATCCTGCTGCTCACATGCCACCATATCCTAAAAGGAGGGCGTGAGAGAAGATGAAGTGTTGATAAATTTCACTCTTCTGTGAACAAAGTCTTCTCAGAAGGACCATATTTTTGTCATTTCTCAGCCAAATTTGTGGTGTGTATGCCTGGCTTGTGTGTGAAAGTGTTTTTACTGTGATTACCTGGTATCAGAATGAGTTCAGTATGCAACTTGTCCTTTGACTAGAGTCTCCCAGGATGGCAGGGCACAACACACAGGGCAAGAAGCAAGAGATAATCAAATACTTGCTACTGCAGGTAAAGAAAGCAAGCCTGCAGAGAAGGCTGTAGATTGTGGTGGCACAGGAATTGTTACTGTAGTTTCCCTCCATATCATTAGTTCCCAACTACTTTATCTGGCATTCAGAAGCAAGAGAAAAACAGCATGTTTTGGCAGTCTAGCCAGCCCTCTCTCGTAGGGTTTGGTGTCCCTTAGAGAAGAGGTGCTGAGTGAATGACTCCTTTCCTTTTCAGACCAGTTTGACTGGTAGCAGGATGTGGCATGGCTTGAAAGAAGGCATGCACAGAGTTACTGGGACAGTTGACTGCATCTGTCTGATTGGCTTGCAAGAATAGGCTGTTTGACTCCTGGGGAGGAAGCCTGGAGAGGGTTGCAGTTTGCTTCCAAAAATGCAAAAATTTGCAGTGATGTGGGAAAAGAGACTGAAGAGTGGCCATGGCACCTGCTGAAGTTCTTTCTGTCTTCTATCTTCAGAGTCATGTAAGGTTAGTACAGGTTTAACATAACAGTGTACAAATTTCAAACCCCCCTTTCATGGCTGCACCCCCATCCACTCCAATAGCTCATTTGTGCGTTTCTATTCAGTAATGTTTTTGATAAGATGGTGAATGTGATTGTCTTACACAGAAGTGATCACTTTGCTGCTTATCAGAACGAAGTCTGAGCAGCAGATATGGGGTGTCTTGTGTCTTTATTTATTTAGGATTTTTTAATTACACGTCCTGTGTGTCTAAAAGTAGTTTTACAAGAGAAATGTTAAGTCCCTGGTAATAGCCAGGTGGTAGAGGAGCCTTCGAAAGGCCAGTCCCATGGGAAGTGCAGATATCTGGTTTCAGGTATGGTTAAATTGCAAGCTGCAGCCTCTGCAAGAGGTTAAAATGCCCACGACCTACTGACCGTGTGACTTTTATCACTTCCTGCCGGCAGATGGAAAATTGTATTTAAATGGTAGGGATTAATGGAGGACTTAATTGAACAGGAAGTTTTTCAGCCATTCAGATGATGGCTAAAATGATCCATACACTGTTACTTCTGACATTTCTGCCAGAAGTAATCTCTAATTTTTTTGCTAGTGCAAGTTGCTTTTAAGGCGATCGTGAAAGATTGCAAGAGTTGACGCGTTCATGTTTTTCTGAGGTTCAGGAATGAAATGATCTGTAAAATAACTTTTTTTTTTTTAATTAAAAAAGTCACAAATGCAGAGAGAAGGCTGTTCAAAGCGAAACAAACTTTCCTTCAGTTGCACAGCTTTGATCTTGCACCCTCTTGAGCTCTAGCAGTTGGTCAGATTATTGGAGAGGGAGCTGCTGATGTGTTTGGACATAATAATCTGGCATATCATGTGCCATTCAGTCTGAATCTGCAGCAGTTTTGAAGAGAAGCATGCAACAAAGAACAGCACTGAATTTATCAGGAGCTGGGGTTTTGGGTAGTGCTGGAGGGCGTTGCATGAGTAAGGAAGTGGAAAGTTCTGTCATCTAAACCGTGCTGTTTTTGTTTAATGTCTCCTGGTTGGGAACTGGGAAGCAAACAGGTTTTGCAGATGTCCCTCAGATGTCTGAGAATTCTGAAAATGATACTAGAGGAATATTGAAGTCACACAGTGTGTTGTGCTAAAAGTAGCTTTGACTTCAGTGTAATAAAGTAGTGGGCAAATGCTCAAGTTTTATGAAAATGGACAGGCTTTAACAATCTGTAGATTCTCTTCCATAAGGGTGGGAAATAATTTTATAGAGCCAAAAACACTTTTGAAAAAAAAAAAAATAAGTATCTGTGGTAGATAACAAGGTCCCTCTTACACATAAGTCAATGCAGACAGAGGGATGATATTGCAGAGTGGGTGAAGTGCAAGGGGAGACCATTTTGTGCCCCTGGGCTTGTCCCACACTGGCTTTACTTAGTACCAGAAGACTAAGAGGATTGCTTTGCTCTTCCACCTGCCAAGTCCCGGCACCAGGATTTTACCGGTTTTTTGCCTGTAGGTGGAGACTGTGCAAGTGAGCTGGGAATTGCATCCCCCACCCAGTATAGAAGGTGCTTGTTAGCATGGAGTTTACCTTGTTTAGTTCCAGCACATGGGACAGGGTTTAATATGAAAAAATAATTGTATTTTTGTGGTTTTCTCCTTGGAGAAAAGTTCATCAGGATGTAATACTTGCTCAGACATCTGCTGGTGATTATTAAAAACAAGCAAATGTGAACAATTTCCTTCCCCCCCCCCCCCCCCCCCCCCCTTCTGCTGGGGTTTTGTATTTTAGTTTTCTGTTATAAGGTGATGCTCTTCTCTGTGCAACATTTTATGTACATGGCATGAAAACAGCAGGCCTAGCCTAAAGTCAGTCCTTGGTGATGTGCTTCCTGTAAAACTTGCCTAGTATGGGGTGGTGGGTTTGGCTGAAGCTGAGAAATAGGAGTCTTGGGTCACACTACCAGAAAAGAGGGGGAGCCCCTATTTCTGGATGCAGGAACTCAAGTCTCCATTTGCCGAGCAGGTCTGTAGGTGTCTGTGCTGAGCTGTACTTGGTAAGCAGTTTGTAAGGTACTCCAGTGAAGAGAACCAAGCAGCAGATGGAGGTGAGAAGTGCTGCATAAGAGGTATGGCTCCAGAGCATGGTGCAGGAGCCAGAAGCAAGCTGTGCATAGGAGGGAGCATGGGGAGGAGTCAGACTGTTGAAGATGGCCATGCTGCTGAAATAAGCATTCATCAAATGTCACTCAGTACTGATCCACATTATGGTGGTGGCTCCCACTGTAGCGTAGTCCCATAGAGTCAACTTGGTTTTTCTAGTATCAGAAGCTATGTCTATGGAACAGTCTCTGCAGCATGCATATCTCATGGAACTGCAAGGAAGCAGAGGTATCCAGGCCACTCCAGAATAGACTGCTGCAGTACGTTCCCATTTCTTGTCCTTTGTCAGTGAGGATGGTTTTGCATTACTATGCACATTTGTAGCTTGTGTGAGCATATCTGGGCTGGCCCAGCTGAATGCTGTTGGCTGTGGTGGCAAGGATGTTGGCAATAACCAGGATTTTGTGAGGAGCATTTGTAGGGCCTACAGCAAAACACCTGCAGTGGTGTTGTTAGAGCCCCACGTGGACTGTTGGATTTGAAGGCTTAGCCTGGGTGGGTTTTTGCAACCTGCAGTGTGGTTTCAGTGTAGACATAGCTGGATTACAATCCATAGCAGTCAAAAGTTAACAAACCGGTGCTCACGTTCTTAGACTAGATGGAAGCTACTCCAAAATAGGAATTTTTAAGAACTATTGCAGGACAAAGGAAGGGTGGCACCACCTGTTCCCAGTATTCAGAAGGATCTCTTCTGCCATCTATTGCCGTGTACAGCTCACCACATGCCTCTATAGAGGAGAAAAAATTCCTGTCCAATCTCAGCTGGGACAACC
Organism: Lathamus discolor; assembly: GCF_037157495.1. Classification (NCBI taxonomy): domain Eukaryota; kingdom Metazoa; phylum Chordata; class Aves; order Psittaciformes; family Psittacidae; genus Lathamus; species Lathamus discolor. Next base: position 66,421,334 of record NC_088885.1, read on the forward strand.
GTGGAGAAAGTGGATTTCAAAGAGACATTGTCTTGCTGAAATAGATTGTCCAGATCTTACACTTACACAGGAATAAGTCTCTGGACCTGGATTTATGGACAGTCTGTAGAACAGTTGATATAGTGTGATCTGATGACAAAGGCAGTTAACTGTAGAAAAACAGCTTCTTGGGGGCTTCATTTATCTGCCATATCCTCATTTGGTTATGCTCCCCCTGCCTCTTCTCCATTGGCAGCAACTGATAAAAAAACCTCCTGTACTTGCCACAGCCATGTACTTGTACATGGGATGGGTAGAAGCTTTTGACATTCGATGGTAAATATCAACCTTTTTCCAGCTGCTGGAGTCTGAATCATGGAATCATAGTATACCAGCTTGGAAGGGACCTCAGGGATCATCTGGTCCAACCTTACTTGGGAAAGCATGACCTAGACTACCAGTGTTAGGGAATGCCCCCCTTCCTTGGGGAGATTATTGCAATTGGCTGATTGTCCTCATTGTGAAAGCTTTGCATCTAAGCAGAATCTCCCTGGGAGTAACTTGTGCCCATATCCCCTGTTTTCTCCATGTGACTCCTTGTAAAAAGAGAGTTTCCATCTTCTTTTTGATGTTTGAAGGCAGATAAGTGGATTTGTATTTGTATTGTGCTGGAATTGTGCCTTGGTAATTTGGGGTCCTGGTTTTGTTTGAGTGTGACAAGAGTTTGCAACCCTGTGTCCGGCGCTGCGGTGACATACATGGCATACAATAAGCATGGACTGTTCTTGCATCAGATCTAGCTAAAACATGTTGCAGCAGTAGGATGAGAGGAGATCCATGCTCCTGGAGAAGGGCTGCAAGCTTGACGGATTACAATTTTGCTTTTTTTGTGTTGTTTTTTGTTCATCTTTGCTTCTGTATATCTTGAGGTCTATGGAAGGGACTCAGGTTCACACTGGGAAATCCTACTGCTGTATCAGGGTAGCAGCAAAATTCTCTGACCGCTATTGATGTTTAAGGACAAAAATTCAGGGCGTTTAGTACCCAGTGTGATTCATCCCCCTTGAGGTTATCTAGACCACTGAAGCAACTGAACTGCCTGGATCCATAGCTGAAATCTAAATGCAGGTTTAGTTTTCTACAGCTTCTTCTATACCATCCAGAATGGGCCTCAGTCAAGCAGGCAAGGTCTGCGTCCCTGTGTCATCATGGCCACTTGTATGTGTGAGGTGGAGTATATATGAAGTGGAGTTGTCCAGTTCCTCCACAGTTAACGCGATGGGGAGTGGTAAACAGTGTCTTTAAGGCAGCCTTTAAGAAATCTTATTTCACTCAAGGCTGTCATGTACATGATTTTAACGGCCAGCTATTTCATTTAGTGGGTATAGTATCTCTGTTAAACTGCATGAAGTGAGGTGCTTTTGGAGACTGCAAATTCCTGATCATGCTCACTTCTTGTGATCAGTGAGCATGGTCAGGAAAAATAGGCGACCCCAAATTAATGATAATTTGAAGAGTTCTTAGCAAACAAGTTTTAGTTGCCGGCTTTACTTTGAACTTTAAGCATTAAGCGTATGGATTAGCTCAATTATCATCCATTAAATGTCATTCCCAAACGCCTTTCCATTATTAGCACTGGCGCACATGATAGTGACAAGGATTTCCCAGTTGTCCTGTGAAGAATGGTACCTCCAGCACCAAATTTTGCCTGTTCACCTTAGGCCTGCCTAGAAGTGCCTGTCACATGCTTGCTTTTGTTTGAGGTGGAAATTACATACTTGATAATAATCTGATCTCTAGCAGACGCCTGTCTATTAAAACCTAAATGACTTTTTGTTGTGGTGGAGTTTTCCCTCTTTTTTTTTTTTCTTACTTTTAATGAGGGCAGAACATACCTACAGCATATCACCTTCAGGTACAGTTACCTTAATAAACAAAACTGCACCCCCAGATGAATCTTTGCATATAGGCATGTTGTGCGCTACACCGAGTGTCACGTTGCACAGTGCAATTAAACCATATGTGTAAATTGTGTGTTAGCTCTCATGAAAACAAAAGATGGTGCACTTCAAACCTGATCTAAATCAGGGGTAGGGACAAGTAAAACTTGGAGATAACTACTTCACCAAGCCAGCAAAGTGTCATAGTAGGGAAATTAATAACCCAGGTACATGGCAGAGGAGAAATTAGAACAATATTAGCACAGAATGTTGAGCACAAAAGCAAATATCAGTGTGGTAGAGCACCTGTCTGTACCAGAGCTTTCCCTGTAATGGGTACTAGCTGCTGATGGATGGGCAGCCATAATGCTCAATTGTGATTTGTGCAGCTGTATGGGATAGTCGGGTTGAAAAAGCAATATGGGAAGTCCCACAGAACTTAGCTCAGCTATATCTGTGCAGGGTCAAGCGCACCACATATATGGTGCCCTGAATTTCTGGCGCCCAGATTGAGAGGCATAATAGTGGAGGTGTGGGAATTGCAAAGCGTAAGTGAGCAGCAACAAGAAACCTGAACTTTCTCTGTTAAAAGGTGAGTTTTGCTAGGGAATGGCTTCTCAAAAGCCCAACCTTAGGTCAGACCGTAAACAATTCTGTATTCCTGTCTACTCAGTGTTTAGTGAAAACTATTACCAGCTCATCACCACTTAGTAGTAGTAGCAATTTTAATGTGATTAAATGTCTGCGAATACTTACACTGCAGTTCCTCAGGAGGAGAAGCAACGAAAGCAAAGTGTTAAAATACTGATACTGCTTTTAGAAAGATAGATTCACCGGATGGTTTGTGTTGGAAGGGACCTTGAAGACCATGTAGTTCCAACCCCACCTGCCATGGGCAGGGACACCTTCCACTAGACCAGGTTGTTCAAAAGACCCATCCAACATGGCTTTGAACACTTCCTTTGCTTTAGCTTGCAGACTGCTCATGAGCAGCTCGGAAAGTGAAAAACATACTGCATTCAAAAGGAGATGGGAATTAATCATGAAACTGTGTCAGTCAAGCAGCTTCTTAAGCTATAGTTCTGATAGAGTTTGGAAATATAACTCTAGTGGTGATACCATAAAGAAAAAGGATATAAACATCAGACTACAGAAAATCAGGAAACAACAAAGCCAAAAATGAAGTTCAAAGAATAAATGAAAGGTTGTAAGACCAAACAGCAACCAAATATTATACTACATAACAAGCAGGAAGTTTTATTATAACCATCAGATTGCTGGAGATCAGAGAATATTTGAAAACCAGGTCTATTTGCAAATCTCTTCCCAGTTAAGATGTTTGGGTATGAGGACAGCCTTTCAACCCCAGAATTCACTATAAATAGGTTAGTATAAATACATATATATTATCAATTCAGTTGTGCTTATTGTTCTTTGTATGTGTTTTCTAGTACTTAAGCTTTGCTTTCTTTTAAGAGTTATGGAGTAATAAACCAAAAATAGTTAGATTTTTGTTCTGATGTACAACTAAATCTTGCGTGCTGATAATTTAATACTTGGTTTGTAGCCAGTGCAGCACACGCCGTTATCTAGAGTATTAACATTTACTAAATTTAACACAGACTACTACTAGCCCAAGCTTTGCTTTGCAAGAAGAAAACCACCTTTGTATAGTACGGGTTTTCTTCCTAAACATGTCATTTTCTTCAAGCTAAAGGAGTAGTGCTAGGATATTCTATTTTAAAAGATGTTTCCGAAGTATTTTCAGCTAACGCAAACTGTAGTGTTTTGGTTATAAAGAATGCAATTTGCTTAATATATTCAACTAAAAATAAATTCCAGTCTAAAAAAGCTTCAAAAAGTGTATTTTGTATTGGAGAGAAATGTTTTGTAGTCTATCCTATACATTTGAGGTATTTTTGTTGCGGAGTTTTAGTCTCTGGCCTGTAATTTGTTGTCTCAGACCTAAACAGTCAGTTCAGTAGAAGAGACGCATTCCAAAACAGTGGAGGTGAGGTTTCCTCAGGCTGAGACTTTTTTGAACTTTATGTCGTAGCTAGGTGTTTAAAGTCTTTCAGAAGCAGTAGAAGGAAAATAACATTCTGTTGGGAGAAGGTGAATTACTGTTTAGTTTGAATAGTCTGGATGTTTCTGGCTGCGTGTTGAGTGTTTATATGATGTTTAGATGTGGTATTATTTTGAGTTCTTCCATCATCTTTTTCCTTCTTGCAAAGTTTGAGTATTTGCAGGTCTTAAATAGTGCATACCCTTTTGGTGAGGACAGAGCGAACAATTTATTTTGAGAACACAAAAGGGATTTTTGTTGTTCTTTTTGGCACCTGTGCCAATCTGTCTTCTGTTGCCAAATGCATGCTAAATAGGTCATTCCAGCAGAAACTGTTGCATTAACAAGCAAAGAATGAAGCCCCACTGGTGGTATTATGTGTGTATAGAATTGTTTAGGTTGGAAAAGGGACCTGTAAGATCGTTGAGTCCAACCGTTAACCTATCACTGCCAAGTCCACCACTAAACCATGTTCCTAAGTGCCACATCAATGTGTCTCTTAAATACCTCCAGGGGTGGTGACTCAACCACTTCCCTGAGCAGCCTGTTCCAATGCTTGACAGCCCTTTTGGTGAAGAAATACTTGCTAATATTCAGTCTAAATCTCCCCTGGCACAACTTGATGCCATTTCCTCTTCTCCGTATCTCTTGTTACTTGGGAGAAGAGGCTGATCCCTGCCTCACTGCAACCTCCTTTCAGGTAGTTGTAGAGAGTGGTAAGGTCCCCCTTGAGCCTTCCCTTCTCCAGACTAAACAACCCCGGTTCCCTCAGCTGCTCCTCATAAGACTTGTGCTCTATACTCTTTGCAAGCTTTGTGGCCTGCTCCTGCATCTCAATGTCTTTCTTGTAGTGAAGGGCCCAGAACTGAACACAGGGTTTGAAGTGCTCTTCCCCAAGCCTGTAATGTTGCATGGGACTGTTGTGACCCAAGTGCAGGGCCTGGCAGTGAGCCTTGTTGGACTGCATACAACTGGCCTCAGCCCGTTGATCCAGCCTGTCCAGATCCCTCTGCGGAACCTTCCTACCCTCAAGCAGATCAACATTCCTGGCCAGCTTGGTGCTGTCTGCAAACTTACTGAGAGTGCACTTGATCATTGATGAAGATATTAAACAGAACTGTCCCCAGTACTGAGCCCTGGGGAACACCACGTGAACAGTTGCCAGCTGGATTTAACTCCATTCTCCACCACTCTTTGGACCTGGCCATCCAACCAGTTTTTTACCCAGTGACGAGTATACCCATTCAAGCCATGAGCAGCCAGTTTCTCCAGGAGAATGCTGTGGGAAGTGGTGTCAAAGGCTTTACTAAAGTCTAGGTATACATCACTCACACAAAATGTGTTTCTGAGCACTGATCACTTGCTTACTTATTCTGCCTTGCTCACAAAGGGTGCGTGAGTATAGCAGGCTGCTATACTTCGTCTGATGTAACTGTAGTGGAGGGAGCGTACCTCCTTTTTTGGCAGCAACTTCACACTTATATTGGATTAAGTGTAATGTGAAACCTACCCGAAATAATTGGTTTTATGCTTCTAGCAGTTTTCATGGGGACGTACAAGGTTATTAAGATGCATACACTCCTTCACAAGGGAACAGTTTTAAGTTGTTGCCCGTGTTTTGAAAGGTATGTGTTTTTCCTTTTGCTGGCCCCCTTTTGAAACTGGTTATCTTTACACAGATCTGGAGCAAAGGCTGCTTAAAAGTTTGGCTTTTTAATCCTAACCTTGATGCCTCATCCCAATATATTGTAGCTGCAGAGTAGCCTGTTTTTTTTCTCATAGCTCACTCTGTATACCCTCAGGCATTGAAGTAGAAGCCTGTGGAACACGTGTCTGTCCATGCAAAAGGCAGCAGTTTTTGCAGAAACTAAAGGAATCTGCAGTCACAAAAGAATGCCTTAATTTACTAGTGCTCATAAATTGAATGGGTGATACGTATGCCCTGTAACTGCTCACGGTTTTAATAAAAAAATGGTGTTTCATAAGGAGCAGGCCTGCTTTGGTGCCACTGAGCTCAAACGAAACAAGAGGAAGTACAGCAAACATCCACAGAGGTGTGAGAGAAGCATCTCAAACACATCTGAACATACAGCAACAAGTCTCCACAGCTTCCCTGGGGAAGATGCAGAAGTTCATGGTTGTAGCCTGGAGTTGGCTGGAGGGAAGATCTGGAGTTTTCACTGTCCTTGCTGAAATGAAGGGCCCCCACTCCATGGGAGGTAGTGAAGAGCTGGTGATGCAGCCAGGCCGCGCCAGGCTGTGTGCCCTGTAGGAAGTGGGCAAGCAAAGTGAGCAGGGAAGGCTGGCTAGCAGAGAGTGTATTTTCAAAGACGGACTGAACCGAAAGCTCTTTCAACTCACTAATGTGTTCAGGCCATTTCCTAATCCTCTTTCAGTGCTTTAGGGACCAGTACTAAGGATGGTGCAAGCAGCCCTGGCAAATCCTTGCTGCAAAGGGTTAATTTTGAACCATGAAACAGGCTTAACCTTTACTTTTTTGGGGGGTGGGGGGTTGGAGGGGTGTGTGCTTGTGGAGTCCTTCCCTATGCTTGTCTTTGATCACATGAGATCACAGCATCTAGCTTCAGAGATGCGGATAGTGGATGGTGTGTGGTTTTAACAGCCCAACTGAGGAAGCACACGGATAGGGAAAAATTGCTGTGTAGATGAGAGTAGCAGGCAGAGTTGCCTGCTAACCTTCATAGTCTGTGTTTTGCCAAGAGATGGTATATTTTGTGCAGAACAGAAGCCAACACAAATAATTTTTCTCCGGCCGTGTGTGTGGTTTTGGTGATATAAATGTAGATGGTTGAAATTAAAATCCCATTCGTCCTGTGCGGGAGTCCTCAGTCTGCTTGAAGGAATAGGAATTTGCAAAGCAATCTTGAGTGATTTTGGGGATATGCAGGCAGACCTGTACAAGACCTTCATTCTGGAAAGTTAATTGTTTATAGATATGGAGAAATACGTGTCCAACAGTCTTAGTTCCGATTTAAAAATTGCAAGCACAGTGATAAAAATAAACACCATGTTGTATTTGCCATTAAGGAGGTGCGAGTAAGTAGTAGGAATGGCTGGTGGGTTTTGTTGTTTGGGGCGGTGGGTGTTGAGTAGTAAGGACATGGACAGTTTTATGCAGAGTTCAGGGAGAAAATTGCTGTATGTTACTTTTCTCTGTTTGTCATTAGGGGACATTTATATACTTATACCAGTACTTCTGGGATTTTCATTTTTTTCCCCTTTTAGCCACAAAAATGCAGGATTTTAAAGCACAGTAACAAACCTCTTGCCCAACTATTTAAGTTTAGTATCCGTGAAAAAGAAGAGGTTTCTCAATTCCGTGTTTCAGCCACTCTGAAGGATAACTGCGCTTTCCTTGAGTCACAACAGCCAAGCCTGCCATGGAGTGACAAGACCTGGTTTTTCCTTCAGTGTTATTTGATACATGTTTCAGTTTGACATTATGTAAATAGTCTGCTATTAGGGAAGAAAATGACATAAAATTGCATCCTTTCTCAATGAGGTTTTAAGTTCTTTCAGTTGCTTCTCTGCCTTTTGAAGCTGTAATAAGGATCATAATTAGAATCCCAGTTGCTTAAGTGAGAAATTAGCATGTTCTTAAATGCTGAGCCGAGCCAGGTTCCCAGCGAGACCCCCTCCGGGTATCTGTCCTGCCCTAAAGCGCTTTCCCTAATACCAATTTGTGTTCTAGACATATTAAAGAAAATCATATTCATTGCCACCTAGCAGTTAATCAAAGCCTTCAGATAGGCTTGAAATAATTTGCTGCCTGACTGCCAAAACCACCTGCATCTGTTCACTCTCTACAGCCGTACCCAAGCATACTCTAAAACTTACCAGTCTATCACTCAGTACCAGGACTGAGACAAATTCACTCCATGCGTGTTCTTCATCCTTACAGATTTACCACAAATACTACTTAACCCCACTCTGGCCCTCTGCGCTTACAGTCTTCTAGGCTGTGGCCAAGGGAACAAAAATGTAATGGCTTTTACCTGCTGTTTTCCCTGCCAAAGATATTTTATCTTTCCCTAAAGGCTTCAATTTGTTTTTGTAGAACTAGGCACTAACATATATTCCTTATCTATTAATATATATCTTAGAATGTAAATAAGATTCTAGCAGATTGGAATAAATTAAATCCTTAATGGAGCTAAAATAAACCTAATTTGTAAATTAATTAAAAACAAGAAGCAAAGAACACTAACACTTAAAAAAAGTAGGCATTTTCATGGTGCAAAATACAGATTTAATTTCCAAATAAGTGAATGGTAAACTGTAATTGTATGATACACAAGAAAATACTTGGAACATATGAAATAGTAGTCACAGATTTTATAGTCAAGATGTTTTCTTTCTGGTTTTCCAAATTGTCACACAAGATAGCAAAGGGTGAAGCAAATAAAATACTGTCTTTGCAGTTGACCTGGCTACGAATATGATGTTGGTGGGAGATGGATTCAAATCCCTCTCTGTTCCCCATCCCTCCCCCTTTTTAAATTTTATTTTGAGTTCTGATTTTTTTATTTTTATTTTTTTTTTTTTTTATGTTCTGATGTCTCTCCTACAATTTTTGCCTAACATGCTTCTCATATGCTTCTTGTTTCCACAGGCCAAGGCTGCAAGCACAAAGGAAGTTTGCTCAGTCCCAGCCAAACAGTCCCAGCACAACTCCAATAAAGATAGTGGAGCCGTTGTTACCCCCTCCTGCCACTCAGATTTCTGACCTCTCCAAAAGGAAGCCCAAGACAGAAGATTTTCTCACTTTCCTCTGTCTTCGAGGTAGGAGTCTTGTAGCAGGCTAGGGGGACAGTCTCATTCAAAGCATGACCCATAGCACCATGCACCAAGCAGCAGCTAGACAAAAGTGCTGTACTACACTTGAATATATTGTGTGCATTTCAGCTCTCAGCAATTTGACCATACCTGCAGCAGGAGTGTTCAAGTTCATGGTTGTAAAGATTATAAAATGAGGCCGGTAATAGCACAAGGGGAAATTTATACTTAGTACTCTGTTATTCTGAATGTTTTTTTTCTAGCTCTCTTAAGTCCTTCCCATCCTCCTTTGTTTTGTCTGACTATGAACTGCAGAAGTGCTTATCTTGCCTGAGTACTTGTTCCTGCAAAAGGAGAAATCTGGTTGGAAATTCCCCTTCTCTACCTACTCACTGTCCTTTATTGTTCAGTCTGAGGGAGGCTTTTCATCTGTCAGTGGGTGGAGGGGTTGCCATTATTCTTAGCTGCCCCGGGAGCTGGATTGCTCCCATGGTGATAATTAAAACAGGTGAGCTCCTTCGCTCTGCAGTGAAGATGAGGCATCTGAAGTTGTACAGCAAGAAACCTGAATTATCTCACAGTAGCAGGTGCCTGAGCCTGGCTGGAGCTGTATAGTGTGTGTCTGTGGTCACTGGAGCGTGTCTGTGAGCCTGCATGTCAGACTTGGGGATCTTAGTGTGAGGTACGGCTGACCAGATGAAGCTAAAGAAGAAGACCTTGTATGAGTGGTCTCTTTTCTTGGGACTTTCCATGGCTCTGTGTCCCAAGTCATGTACTGAAGATCGCATCTTTCAGTTTAATCTTCCAGTTGTCATAATAGCTCTCATGGTATGTTTCTCTTTCGGCAGGTGCCCCCCATAGCCCTCTTTGCTAGTCACTGCTTCATCCTTGATGTGCTGGAACAATGCCTTTTTGTGGTTATTTTGTCCCATTACTTGCTGAAAGGGTGTGCATTTGTTACAGAGGGTTTGTCTGCAAAAGTCTTACCTAGTGCATTGAGTCTTTCAAAGCTTGTGTTTGAGTTTCCTCTTTTAGTTCTGAGATCTCTGTTGCATCTTTGGGCAACACTGGTCAACACCACCTATAGCTTCCTGTTGAGACTGTCTCACTGTAATGCAGCGTGTTTTGGTTTATTTTTTCTTCTTTTCTGTGAGATTTTAGGCTGTGATAGCTCTAGACTAGTATATAATTTATCTGTCTTGACTCTGGTCCAATATGGAACCTCCATCCTGTTGGGACTTCTGGTAAAGTGGGTGGGTGGAGGGATGGAGGGGGGTGGTTTGCTAGCTTTTGTGTTTGTTTAAAGGATCGTGAGGAGCAGAATTTCTAATGCAGCTTAAGTTGTATCACAGTCCTCTGAAATTTAATCTGTGGAAATGTATTTCTAATTTAGTCTGCTGTGAGGTTGATCAGTCTGTTGGCAGCATGTCATTGCTGTGATCTGGGCCAACTGCCACAGTTGTTGGTGGGAAAATTCAGATGGTGGGGGTGTGTGTGTATTTGTGTGAGCACACATGGCTGCATTCACACGCTTGTTTCCTCTGCTTGCTAACTAAGCATGTTATTTATAGCTTTGAAGGCACTTGCACTTAAAGAAAAGCAACCTCTGTGGGGATGTGACTTGTCCCCATTTTTATTTCCTACTGTCTCTTGGCATTCTGCTTTAACAATGCAGATGGGAAGGATGGGTACTTTTGTCCTCTTCCAGTACTTCGTTCAGAAGGTTGGGGGTTTTTTTTCTTTTTTTTTTTTTTTTTTGTATATTTCTTTTTCTTTCTTTTTTTAATTTTAATCAGTGACTGTTTAGCTCTTGCACCTGTAATTTCCTTCTTTGTTATTCATCTGTAGAATAATTGATGTTTTGTACTGTCAATTAAGAACTTGCTATTCATTCCTAATTTCTTCAGTATGCAGGAGTGCTCGTATATTTCAGACAACACGTGCATTCAGACGGCAAGATCCCAATTACAATTATAGTAAAAACCATGAGAGGAATATCTACTCTGAGTGCCACATATGGCATGTTCTTGGTCTGCTCAAACAGTCTGAAGAAAGGCAGAAAGGGGAAGCTGTCAGCTGTTTCAGCACCTCCACAAGGTTATTGCTCTATCACCCCTTTATAAAGCCTGAAAAGAACCAGTAAAATCAGGATTGGGTATCTGCTATATGGATTCATTTCTGTGGAGGTGCAGGAAGAGTGTCTGTGACTTGGAGGGAGAAGGAGTGGGGCTATTGAGATCAATATTAGCATGTTTCTGGCTGCAGTGTCTGGACTGCTTTGTCCTTAAGGAGGTCCTGGCTACCTGAGATTGTGCCCGTTTGGTCCCTAGGGAGGTTTAGCTTCAGGTGATTGTCTCTTTTGATGTGCCCATTGGGAAAAGGAGGTGGAAGCTGGTTCTTAATACGCTTACAGGAAGTTCCTGTAGCAGCCTGCTGGTACACCCAGCTCCAGAAAGGTCCCACAAGTGGCCTTCCAAGGCAGCAGGCTCAGTTTGAGGTTGCTCTTCTGGTAGTACCCAGTGAGCTTGGAGATGGAAGAGCCAGCAGCTTACTTAAACCCTGCATGCAGAAGACTTGTGTGGTCGTTTTTTTGGGTTTTTTTTTGGTTGGGTTTTTTTTTTTTTTTGGGGGGGGGGTGGGGTGGGGAGAGGTTTGTTTTGGTTTTGAACCTCCGTGCTATTATTTGTTGAAATGCTGAGGGACTCAAAATTGCTTGCATGATGGGACATGTGGTTGTTCTGACTTCTGTCCAGATGTCTGTCCAGCTGTGGCTTTTTGCACTTCCATGGTGAAATGTGACATACAATTATATGGAAATAAGAGCACATTCACAGGGTGTAAGTTCAGCACTTTGAAAATTATTTAGTAGTAAGTGTAGTGGCAATAAGATCCAGGAGAGGAAATCCCCATGTTTGTGGGGTTTTGTTTCGGTTTGGTTTATATTTTTAAAAGTTTGGATTCTCTTAGGTCTTAGTCCTTCAAAACATTCTGATGAAATAGTCGCTGCATTCATGATGAAAGCTTCTCTTCAGCAACGGAGTCTCCTCCAGGACTGGGAAAACAGTTTTGCAATCATGTCTCTGTCCTTGTTCCACACCGAGCAACAGTGTCAAAGGCACAGTTTAAATTTGTCCTTCAGATTCTTTTCAGTTTTTAAATAGAAAAATTTAAAAATCCTATCACCACTACAAGTTCAGGCTTAGGTACTCAGGGGGCGGGGGTATTTTAAGCAGCAGCAGCTGTATTCTGTGAGTGATGGAGCAGTACTGTCGTGACAATGTGGAAGAAAGGCCCTTGACATGCATAAGGTTCCATAGTTAGGAAAAGAAGTCCCGTTTAGATGGCCTTGTGCTAAATGCCAGAAAATCTAATGATTCAGATCACTTTAATTTCTTATTTTTAGCATCCTGTTATTTCAAAGGGAGATAATTTAACCAAGATGACCTGCTTGGTTTCATTATGCAGACTACTAGGGACTTTAGACATATTTTTAATTAGTTTGTTTTTTGAACTCTTTGATTTGATAATACAATGTACTAATTACTTCTTAAAAGGTAAGCAGAGCAGAATGAAAAAGCTGTAATGGCTGATGAATATCTGAGAACCCTGGAGTACCTCTAACTGACTACACTTGGCAAGGGCTCCCCGGCTTTCTATTATTTTAAAATTATTTTCCTTTATTTATTTATTTATGTATTTATTTTAATTACTAGTATATTGTGACCCAGAATTTTGAAGACAAGGAAGGGAGTAGGGCAGGTATCTCTGAAGTGTTTGTCTGCAGCATTCTTATCTTTAAATAGGTTCTTTGAAGGAGCCTGGATGTCCTTTGCTGGAGCATAATTAGTATCTTTCAGCAGCAGGTGTAGACATAAGTGTGTCATCTCCATGCGGTTGTACAGCGGCTTTCATTTTTGCTATATTTTCTGCCTCTGATAAAATTTTTTGTTAATAGCTTACATTACAGAGCATTAAGTTAACTTTACTCTCTGTAATTATTTACAGGCTAAAAAAATTGAAGAGAGAATAATATAAAGCTAAAAGGGGAAGGAGAAACAACTCCCAGTAAGCAATAGATCTTTGGCAAAAGGTGATAACAGGAAAGCTATGATGAGGAGCCTACATTTTAAGATGTTTTCCCATGATCAGTTTTCTTATAAAGCTGGGCCTGTGGGAGATGCATGCTAGAGAATTTCAGGGATTCCTAAATAAAGATGGTTTAATCAAGATCTCACAAATTGAGTTTTCAGGCTCTTCTAACAACTGTTCTGTAAAACGTGCGAATGTTCGTTGTCTTTGAGTACTGCAAGGACTTAATAGTGGTTTGATTGTTTATCAGAATTGAGCAAACCCAAAATAGAATATCTCACTATAGCATGTTTTTCTGAACTTGAGTAGCTTCTAAATCTCAGTGCCCCAGTTCTCTTGCAGCTTGCTCTTAAACAAGTTTTTGATTTTTGTTTTTAAACACCTTTTCTGGGTGGTAGGCTTGTGGGCCTTTGAACCCAGGCTTCTCTCTTGAGTCTTAGGAGAGGTTGCCTGTACCATTAGATACTTGCAGAGGTTTTCCATTACAGCAGGAGAGCCCCCCAAAATCAGAAAGTTGGGATCTCTTAATTTTAGGCATGGTAGAAAACAACTGTTAATTTTGCCTAGCTTTTGACAAGGCAGAAGATATGGTTGTCTGGTAGTTCAGTATCAATAAGTAGACTGGACTTTGAGAGCCAGTGGCTGCATCAGTCACATACTTGAAGCACCAGCCTTCCAAGGGAGCACATTTCCACTGTGGAAACATGCTCACCAGATCAGAGTAAGCACATTAGATAACACAGAAACTTGATTAGGCTGGAAGCAAAGCAGTGAAATGCTAACACTGCTCAAAAATGTGAGCTGCTGTGCAGCCTGGGTTAATTTTTAGAATTCAAAAATAATACAAAAACATGCAGATATACAATCATTTGCTTAAAATACTGGAAGAAGACTTTTTATCAGGTCTGTTGTTGATCATTTGGTATTTGAGACTGCCATTTTAGGATGGATTAAAACACAAGAATAAATTCTGAGGGTATTTAGTCTTAATTGCTCAAACATTTAATAAAAATAAATTTGCATTTCATAACTGTAATTTCACAATTTCGCAGGCCTTTAAAGTTAGGAGTAACACTGGTGTATAAAATAAGAGGTATTTCTCATATGTGCAACTGCCCAGTCCACCTGTGGAATATGCTGCTTCGGGCTCGTAACTAACTCTCGTGGTGGTTTAGAACAAGAGTAATCAGTGTTGGCAGGGAGAAGTGAATGTGTGGGCTCACAGTGAACAGAACAGCAGGTGTATGAAGTATGCAGAGAGAGCCTGGCAATCGGTACCATAGTATTATTCCTTCTCAGGGGATTGTAGTGCTTCTTGAGGGCTGTCCCTCCAGGCATGCAGTGAAACATGTGTCTTCCCATCAGTGTGTGCCTATTGGGAGATTTAAGAGGTGGAGAGAGCTGCTGAGTGCAAGATGGAGTAGCCTTCATGTAGTACTACAGCTGAATCAAAGTACTTTCTCCTTGCTCTTCCCGGTTTGGGGCCCCTCTCTTCTGTCTGTTAATGATTCCAGTATCTAACCCTGCAAAAAGCCATGGGATTCAATTAACTCATTGAAACAGGAGGCTTGAGTTTCAGCCTTTATACTTGCCACAGACTCACTCAGAGTCCCTCAGCGAGCTGCTTGGTTTTTCTGTAAAATGAGGATAAATGTTTAACTCTGTATATAGGTATTGGCATAGTTGGATGTCGATTATGGGTAAGCCACTGGCATAAAATCATGAGTGCTGCGATAGCAGCAGCAGCACTTCAGAATATTGCTGCCCACAGTTTTTGGTGCCCAGGTGGGCCATGTAAAGGCAATGGGCAAAGGCAATTCCTGCCCTTCCTCAAAGCCAGAAACATTTGGGCCTGCTTTTGTAAACCTGTAAACCTTCCATAGGTTCAGTGCTCCCTGAAAGGCTTATTTTGTGCCACAGACGGGCCTCAGGATCTCTTGGGTCTAAAACCTGATAGCCTTTTGGGAATGGCAGTGCAGTGGTTTCAGACTTGTGGACTTGTCTTGTTCATGATGGAGGGGAACATGAAGTTGGGGGTTGAAGGGTATGTGGGAAGGGTTGGTTTTGATGTTCACTGCTAAATCTAGCCAGGTTAGTGAAGGTATAATGCTTTCAGACTGCCAGATATGAATTCTAGATGTGAGAAGCACTTTCTTTTCATATTCAGTGGACTCTGGTATGTGTTTTGTGAACTTGGGAAAGTGAACCTTTTTTTCCTGGGGACTCACAGATTTCCCCATCTTTACTTCATTTCCCTGGAAAAGGAACAATTTCCTTTCCTTTTTGGTTTTAGCTCTACTGCTTTGAAGAATGGACCATGAAGAAAATGGGGTTTATGCCACTACACTAGCTGATAAGTTATTCATAACACTAAGCGTCTTGTGATTCGTATAATGACAGAGGAAGGCAGAGTTGGAGAATTGGTGTGTTTCTGAGCTCTGTTTCATTTTTGTATTTGGGATGGCCTTTCCTCCCTATTTGTCAGGAACCGGGGGAGCTCCCTCTGTAACCTTTCTTGCAGGTGGAGTTAGACAAGTGAGATATAGTTGTGCTTTCGTATATAGTTTATGCAGTTCATTCTCATCCAGCCTTGCTCCGTAAAACGACCATAAAGTACAGGCATAAATTGCATTTATATTCACTTCAGGGACTTGTTCCTGTCCTGCCAAAGCATAATGAGTAGGACATACAATAAATGAGAAGCAGGCCCTAAATTATAAATACTGAGATGCCAGTATGTTGGGAGCATTTGGGGAAGCACGGTTTTTCCACCTGCATACAGCCCCAAAATGAGGCCGTGTGTCAGAGAAGCTGCCAAACCTCTGGATGCAGCTCATTGTAGGTCTTGGCATGCTGCATGTTTATTAGGGCAGGCTTAAGTCCCACATACCTTGACCTGCCTTGTGCTTAAATCATTCTGATGTCTTAAATTGTTTTAAGATTTTTCCAAAGCACATCTGGGTTATGTTTAATTGTTAGGAGGAAAAAAAATCAAAACAAAGCAGAGAGGAGCTAGAGGGGGAGTTGGTGTAAATAATTTATGGAGAAGAATCCTCCAATTTTGTAAAAACCGCAGCCCAAATTACAGAGAAGGCTCTTGGATTGAGATGATTTTTGTTGTGGTTGTAACATACCAGGGTTTGAATCCTGTCCAGATGAAAACATTTGGTTTGTACTTCAGTAAATATTGCAGAAACACTGCCAGCTAATTCTGAAGAGTAATGAAATAGTGCTCTTGGCAAAGCGCATGCACTTTCCATACTTCTGATTCCACTCTTCAGATCCAAATTCAGACGTTTTTAAATATGTTTAGCTAGTCCAAGACAAAAGTTAATGTAATTTAATGAGAAACAAAACATACTGTAATTTAGGAGGGAAAACTACACATTTGTCAAATAAAATTTAATAACCTCATTAATCAAATAAAATAGCCGAAAAAGAGTATAGCTTATTCTATTAATCAGGCGCTTGCTGTTGAGGTCAACGCATCTGTATATACAGGTTGTGTAAGCATCAGTTCTTCCTTCTGTTAGTAGCAAGCCTGGATTTTGCATGCAAAGGGTAAGATCTTTCTGAGGAGACTGCAAAAAGCAGCACTGTGGCTTAAAAACCCATACTTTACGTTGTACTTATTGTTGTATAAGCATCAAATTATTATACAGAGGACATAAAATACATATGTCATCCTTTCATATGCATTAGGCAACACTTGTGTGTAGTTGTGGTAATTGTTTTTCCTATATAGTTAGGTTTTCTTTTGTGTTGCTCTCACAATAGGAGGGAAGACAAAAATACTCGAGAGAATTTCAATAATGAAACTGCAGATACTGATGGAAACAGTTGCCAAACGTACTTCAAACCTCATTTTTTAAAGAGCTGAGTATCCTTCCGTCTTGTAATAATTCATAGCTTATTGTAACCATGATGAGTGAATTAAAAAAAGACAATTACATTGATTTTCTCAAATATTGCCGTGCACAGTGTATCTAACCCCAGAAGCAGTAACTCCTGCTCTGCCACTGGTGAGGAGAAGGTACCTGGGGTTCTGTTAGTTGCCTGAGCTTTCCGCCTGGCTTGCAGTCCTTTAGGCAGCCATTGCAATTTGTTAGGCTTTCACAATTGCATGATGAGGGCCAGTTTGGGGAATTTGGCCTTTCCACAGTGATTTGGAGGAGGCGGAGGACACTGGGAAGTTCCCTTTGGGTTGTTGCCTGGCCTTGGCCATACGTTTTTTGCTCTTGACTGTGAGTTAACAGTGAGTTTTAAGCAGGAAAATGTGAGTGGCACATGTTCAGATCAGGGCAGCAGGTCAACAGCACTATCACATGCATACTGCTGGTAAAGCTGATCAGGTATCCTTCCTGCTTTACTGAGTTTCTTACCATTTAGTGTCGGTAATTCCTTAAGTATCTTCCTTCTCCCATTGCTCCTGCAGCCTGTGTCCGTCTGCTAACTTACCTCTTGCCACTCGCCTCTTTTTGCAGCCCCAGCTTATTTGAGTCTTTCCCTTCTGCCCTGCTGCTCCTGCATGCCATTTATTTCAGCTTACTACTTGTGCCATAGCTTCTCCTTCCTCCCCATCATGTTGTGAATGCCTTATCCAGTTCTCTGGTGATGGCATACACTTTTCTGCAGATATTGATGCAAAACAAAACAGCTGTCTTGAGCGGGGAAGGAAAGGCATTTAGGAAGTGTGTGCCTAGACATCATCAGGACAGAATGTAAAATGTGCAGCTTCTACATGAGATTGGAAACATACTGTGTTTCATGTTTTGTTTAATAACATAAAGTGATATATTAAGCTACACATTCAATAAGAAAAAGTGTGCATAGAAATTTTCCAAATCTTTGCTTGAGACCTTGTAACATTACATTACAGCTACAGCATTTATTAATGGACTTTAATTTCCTTCTGAATCAGTTCCCTGATCCAATTCACCACATGGCCCACAAAAAAATTATACTGCCACAGTTGAGGTGGTGGCACAGGAGTAAGAACAAAAGGCCAGAAGGAGGTAGATGCTCTGTAAACCACTTTGGATGCCAAGAAAAATGTGCACGCAGCCATAGACAGCCTAGATGGTTCCTTGTATGAAATGTCTTTGAGTTGTGGGAAGTCAGATTTATTCTCTGGATTACCATTAGATTTGTTGAGTGAGCAGATTTTTCAGGCACCTGCTGATGGGGCGCATGACAGGGTGGGTTTCTTAATGTGGAGGGCTGCTCGCATGCTTTGCCCAGGTGCTCGAGACTGCTCCCCTCCTTCATCCACGGCAGTGCCCGTGGCAGCAGCTGCCTGCACAACTTGGGGGCTCCTGGCACAAAAGGAGACTTGTAAAATTCAATCCAGCCACAAGCTCTCATAACTCTTCTCACAGATTTTTCTGCTGTTTTCTTGAGGATGGAAAGTGAGGAAGGGGGGAACTGCATACCTAGAGTGCTGAGATTGTATGCACCACCTCCCAGGCACAGATGTTGCTCTCTATCAGAAGCACTGCAGTTCTTCTCCTTTGCTGTTGGTTACCAATTAAATTCTAATGTCGCCCTTGTGAGAGGAAGAGGTGAGATGATTGCTCGTCTTTACTCTTGTTGTCTGGCTGGTAAAATATGTGCAAGAATGAACTGGAATAGTTGCCCCATGGGTTTCTGTTGGTCAGTGCGTCCAGGCAAAGACAAAAATGTGCAGAATGGTGTGTTGCACATTAAAAAAAAATAAGCAAGCAAGCATCTTTAACTGCGTTCTGTAAATGTGTGTGTATCTGTGCATCTGGTGAACCTGCAGTTTTGCTTATTCTCATAACATTTTGCAGGAGTTTTATCATCTTGCTATAATCTGTCATTTCCATGATAAGTATCTGTTATACATGTGTTGTGGTTTAACCCTAACCAACAACAAAGCACTACACATCTATTCACTCACCCCCGCAGTGGGATGAGGGAGAGAACTGGAAGAATAAAGTGTGAAAACTCATGGGTTGAGATAAAGACAGTTTAATAGGTAAAGCAGAAGCTGTGTGCGCAAGCTGCATGCGCAAGCAGAGCAAACCAGAGGATTCATTCACCACTTCCCATTGGCTGGCAGATGTTCTACCATCTCCAGGAAAGCAGGGCTTCATCATACCTAACGGTTACTTGGGAAGGCAAATACCATCACTCCCAAATGTTCTTCCTTCCTCCCTTTTCCACCAGTTTCATATGCTGAGCACGACACCATATGGTATGGAATATCCCTTGGGACAGCTGCAGTCAGCTGTGCCTCTGTGTCCCCTCCCGACTTACTGTGCATCCCCAGCAAGGGCAATACATTTTGTTAGACCAA
Source organism: Lathamus discolor (assembly GCF_037157495.1). Taxonomy (NCBI): domain Eukaryota; kingdom Metazoa; phylum Chordata; class Aves; order Psittaciformes; family Psittacidae; genus Lathamus; species Lathamus discolor. Next base: position 66,440,523 of record NC_088885.1, read on the forward strand.
GTGATAACAGCTGGAAAAACCAAACCAGCTCTTGAGCACACATTCTTCTCCGCATCTCCAATAGTCTTAGACATTTGTGGCTATAGTAACACTACTTAGTGTTGTTTACATGAATCAGCAGCTTTGAGTAACAAACAGGATCCACTGTGAGGTGGGACAGGAATCTTTATTATAATAAAGGGGATGTTCACCTAGCTTCTACTCATAATGATGCATCTTCACGTGTACGAACTTTACTAGTTCTTCAGTCATGAGAAGTCTCAGTTTTATTCCCGTAAGAAGAGTTTTGGGGGATTCTCTTAGTTCTTTGCTGGGTGTAAACCACCACTGCATGTCAATTGCTCACACTTAACACGTGTTAGGGGTTGCCTAATCAACATAATTGTAATTCTTCTAGCTTGAATGAAATCACAGTGTACTTGCAGGCTTGTCTTTCCTTCAGTTTGCTTCTAAAGGGAATTTGTGGTGTCTTAAGCTTGAGCACCCTCTTTCAGTATTTTAAAGGCTTTCTTAGCCTTTTGGACATGTTTAGCTGCGTAGAGCGAAAGTGGTTTTAACCCGTTCAACCCATAGGTATGAAAAAGTTCTCAGAATGTGAAGCTATCCCAGAACGAGAGAAAGCAAGAAAATGCAGTTTTTAGATTTCTTTCAGTGTCTTCCATCCATAACAATGCATAAATAGAACAAAAATGCACGAGTCCAGCTTTTTTTCCATTCTTTCTGTTTTGCAAGTCAACTTTAATAAATACATAGGGAAAGCTGGGAGAGGGGAGGAGAGGAGAAGGCAACCCAGACTGAATGCTGGCTTTTCTCCAAGGTCTCATATTGCAGAGCACTTCGATCAGTAAAGTGAGGGCTAGCAGGGCTCTCGTGTTATTGGACATTGCTAGTCTAATTTCTCTGGAAATGTACTTCCCAAGCAGTCCCAGCTGTCCCAGGAATGCAGTTTAACCATTGTTGTTCATAATTCTCAATTGAAAGGAATTAAGAAATGTCATTCTGACTTAAAATTTATGCACTGAGATTGCCACGGTTGAATACCAGGAGTTAGGTGAAGCTTGTATCTGCTTGGGCTAGACCCTCCCTCCTTTCTAAGCAGAATGACACAGTTCTTTATTCTGTGCTTTTTTTCTGTGAAAAATAAAGGTGGGGGGGAGGTGGGGGAATTACTATTGTAATAACATTTGCCTCACAGATGATTTTTTTTTTTTTTTTTTTTTGCTGGTTGCTGTTGAAAGCAGCTGACAATAAAGCTTAGGGATGTAGGACTCTGGGGAAGATGAAGCTTAGAGAATAGATGCTATATCTGGTCTTCTGTTTTAATGTTTCAGAAGGATAAAATTTCTGACTGTTTCTCTAATTACAATAGAGAGATTTCAGTCTGTGTTTGAATCTAATTTTGAGGGTTCCTAACAGTAAGTTTGTTTCACTGCCATCATTTGTCAATGCATTAATGCACTGATGGTGCCAGACTTCAGATCCTGATTGGAACTGATGCACAGTACACACTTGCAGAACTAATAACTTCTGAATCCGTACCACATGCTTAGGTACCTAGATGGAATTAAAAAGACTATTTTTCAGGCAGTGCTGGCCTAGAGTGACTCTTTTGGAATCTTCTAGGTAGTTGCTCTTGAGAATTAAAGCTCCCCTCCAAGCAAACGAATTAATGTGCCTCTCAGCACCTCTTACCTACTATGGTTGATTGCTTAGAGTGTGCCAAAAAATTCTGGGCTTGCATAAAAAAAATGTGAAGGTTTTTGTTTCTGTAAATTGCAACAACTCCCTTGTCGTGAAACATGTCAGCAGTCTTAATTTGATCATTAGTCTATATAATTATGGAAGTTGTGGCATGCAAAAGGCTTTTCCCTGGGATAACCATATGTGTCCATACAATTATATCTAGATTGGATGGGTTAATACGGATGTTGTTTCAGGGGGAAGAATTGTCATGTCAAAACCTCATGCTGCTGCAGTGTTTCCCCTAGCTGTCCCAGGGCTACCACTGATGCACAGCATGGGGTGCCAGTGGAGAGTTTCTCTCTGCTCCTCCCTAAGGCAGCTGCAGTCCCAAAGGATCCATTACAGAGGCCAGGAGCAAAGTTCTTTACATGTGGGGGCTAAGAACCACACAGCCGCTGTCTTGCTCCCTCCCAGTGGGATGGTAGAGAGAATTGGAAGGGTAAAAGTAAGAAAACTCTTGGGTTGAGGTAAAGGCAGTTTAATAGGTAATGAAAGAGCTGCATGCACAAGTAAAGCAAAAGAAGCAATTCATTCACCACTTCACAACAGCAGGCAGGTGTCCAGCCATCTCCAGGAAAGCAGGGCTTCATCACACATAATGTTTACTTAGGGAGAGAAGTGCTCTAACTCTGAAAGCTCCTTCCTGCCTCTCTTCCCCCAGCTTTTATTGCTGAGCACAATGTCATGTGGTCTGGGATATCTCTTGGGTCTGTTGGGGTCAGCTGTCCTGGCTGTGCCCCCTCCTGGCTTATTGTGCACCGTGGCAACTACTCACTGGCAGGGCAGTGTGAGGAGCAGGAAGAAAAACCCACAACAAAGCCTTGATGTTATGCAAGCACTGCTTAGCAGTACACCCTGTGTAACATCCCTGTGTTATCAGCACTGGTTTGGTCACAAATCCAAAACATCGCCCTGATGCAAACTACTGTGAAGAAAACTCACTACATCCCATCTAAAACCAGTAAGCTTAGGAAAAGATGATTCATTGCAGAAACAGCTTATCCCAGGTTTTGTGCCATATTTAGGTATCCATTCATTAAAATGTAATTTCTGTAGCTGAGAGTGTTTTGTACAAACTTGGTGGGAGCAGAAAAGACACAACCCCAAAATAAGCTTTAGTTTATTTGTTGGCAGTGGCAAAACCAACAACTCAGAACCAAACAAAACACACAGTTGTGCTGTTTTGCAGAGCTTGAAGCTGGAAGTGTTTCCCAAGGAAGCATCCGCCAAATAGCCACTACCTTGTGGTGTTGGTCTGCAGCCCAGCTCTCTTTGTCCTTTGTCTCATTTAGCTACAGGAAAATAATTGAAGCAATGGGTCCCTAATCTTCAGTTCTGTCAACTTTCTATTTTTAACCTTTCTGCAGCACAAAAAGTCTTCTTATGAATAAGTAGAAGGCTCCTAGGGCACCTGTCCCACCAGGGGATAAATAGAAGACTTATCTAGAAGTAGAAGCTAGTGTCAAGCATAAGGGAAAGTATACTTTAGTTGTCAGCAGTATGCGTACATTTAAATATAAGTTACTAGATTGCTACAGTCATGTCCTGTGTCCTGATGCAGTGCAGGGAAACCCATACGCTGCTGCATGACACACATTAAAGGAATTCTGTGCAAGAGTTACATTTAAATTACAACCTTGTATTGTTAAGCTTGTGAATCCTCACCCTTCTCTCAGTGAATTGCATGTTCTATCTTACCCTTGCGTAAACAAGGCAGGTTAGGAGGAATATCATGGGAAGTAAACAAGAGATGAGAAGCAACATTCTCAAGAGGATCATACAGGGAATAGGGAGACCTTTGCTCTTTTCTCTCCTTTGCCAGGCAAATTAATCTCAGTATCTGGGCTTTTCTCTTACTTTAAAACTAAACTAGAATACTGCAAAGCATTGTGTACAATACTGTAGAGGTCTGCAGAGCATTATGAAGTTTAAATCCTAATATTTTATTGTAATAATAACCAAACAATATTACCAGGGTGCAGATTGCTTTGTAAATGCTCTTTTTGCTTCTGCTTGAAAAAGCTGTAAGCTTCTAGCTTGTGCGTTAAGACTTCAGTAAGGCACATAAGCACACATTTGAAATTAAGCGTGTGCATTAGTCCTTTTCTGAACACATAAAGCTATTAATTAGGGCTTGTAGCAAGACTGATTGTCTAAAGTATGAATAGAATGTGCTGGGGGGGGGGGAGGGCTGCGGGGTTGCTTTTCAAGTACATACGTATCCTGTTGGTAAAAATTAATAAATAAAAAACCTCTAGTTAGTCATGCACTAGTGTGACCTCACATCTCTTGAGTTCCCCTCTACCCTTGCTATACATAACACTAAAGTAAGTTATGATCAGTATGGTTAGCGCAGTAAATGACTATAATGATGCTAATGAGCCATTTCTTTATAATGATCAGGTTCTCCAGCCCTGCCCAGCAACATGGTATATTTTGGAAGCTCTCAGGATGATGAGGATGAAGAAGAGGAGGAGGAGGAGACAGAGGACACAAAAACAGCCACAAACAATGCTTCATCATCATGCCAGTCAACCCCCAGGAAAGGAAAAACGCATAAACATGTACCAAATGGGCAAGGTACGTTCTAAATAGTGCTGTTCTCCTGCATTGCCTGGAAAAGAAATTTATGAGCTGAATGTGCTTAATCCTTGTCCATCCTCCTGGATCTGAGTGGAAAAAGATACAGGCCGTAATGGGAAAGTGGAGTGAGGTGCAGTGCTGGTATCTGCTACTTCAACCTGCCTTTCCTGACAATCTGAACTCCCATCTGTAGCAGGACTATAACTACAGGACTGGAATTATCTGTCTACACACATGCACACATACTGGGTTTATGCACACACATACACACGTGTATGTGTAGACACACACAGTCATGCTCTTTCTCTGGCGTCCTTGAGACTAATGTTGAATCTAGAATGATTTTATTTTATCAGAGTTAAATCTAAGCTTTCTTAAGTGTTATTAAAGCATGTGACAGGGCAACATTTAATTTCTCACATGCAATATTGATACCACAACTGCAGTAGGTTGGGTTACTGAATTTGTGTTGTTGATTGAAAGACTTTATGGAAGAAGCTTTTTTAAGTCAGTCATTTATTTGCAAATCAACAAAAGCTGCATTCATTACACAGTATTTCTGTCATGATATTGTAACATCTCCCGGTTTAAAATGGAAGACCTAAAAGCCTTGCTAAAAATTTTGTGAGCCTGCTATAATGCTCCACTGCCAAAGTCCTGTGTGATGTGGTTCTCCCTCCAGCAAGAGCTTTTGTATCATAAGAACTTTGTGCCCTCTCTGCCTGACATAACTTCAAAATGGAGCCTGTGCTCTCTTTTCCCTTCCTCAGGATTAGTTTACCATGAAAATCTTTCCTTTTGGTGACTGTCCATTCAGCTCTCCTCTTAGTAGGACTGAGAGGAAGGTCTCTCTATAGTGCACTTTTTGAGAGATGGCAGTGACTTGTGCCTGCTTTTTTTTGTTGTTGTTCTTTTGTGCCAGTCTGCTCTGAAGAGATTAGTAGATCCTGATTGCTATACTCTACTGATCCTCATCTCTGCTTTTCAAAAAGGAATTTCCTAGTAAGGACCCCCTTGTTACATGCACCAGAATTATTTTTCATGACTAGGTCTGAGTCTGGCTTTCGTTGCACACCCAAAACTCAGAAGCTCTCTTTTTGTGAACAATTTGTAGAGAAGTGCAAGAAGACATTAGGCCTAATGGCATTTCAGCTGTCAGCTGTGAGCAGGAGCTTTAATGCTCTAAAAGCCATGGATCAAAACATGGCAGTTTGGATTGATTTCTAAGTAAACCTCCCCAAAATAACAGGCACAAAGCTCTACATATGGAAAATCAGACTGCACATACGAGAACTGCTGCCTTAGAGTTTTAAATGTGATGTATCATTACAAAAGAAGCTGATCATATTCCTTGAAAATGTCCCAGATGGCAGCCACTTTGAAATTAGCTCAAAACCAGAGACACCTGAAATCTTAATTGGGGGTAAGTAAAGGCAAACTTAATGAGCCATCTAATGGCTTCATAATCTTTATCAATATAGATCAGAGTGAGCATAAATGAAGCTGCTGCTTTAACAGATCTGCAAAAGACCTTTATAAAATACATAGGAGACAATGTGAGATGTTTTGACAAAGGTGATGAAACAAGAATTCCCAGAGAAGGCAGCTGCTGCTTCTTCGTCATTGTGATTTCTTTTTTTCCTTCCTTTTTTTTTTTTTTTTTTTTTTTTAATTAAAGTTTCCTTACCCAGGGGTATTCCCATTTTCAGTGTCTGTTATTTTGGTTGACAGCCAATAGTATTTTTGTTTCGTGTGAATAAAGTAGGTTCTGGTTCATGTGTGTCTGTTTTAAATGAGACCACACACAAAGGCAGACCAGGGACGGGTGCAGCAAATGAACTTAATCTAGCGTGAGAGTCTATTTTTAGTGAATTAAAGTCTTTTGGTTTTAATATACAATGTGTAGTCAAGCACTTTGGACCTGAAAATGCTAAGCATTCGCTATGACATACAACAACAGAAGTTCAGAGCTTGATTAATGTCATTAGATAGTGTCAAATGATTGCTTTATACTAAGTGGGGGCCAGACAGCTTTCCTGGACGAAGTCATTTGCCAATATCCTCTTCTGATGCCAATATAGAGCATTATTAGGGTTGCACACCAAACTATTTATTATAATGCAGCCTATTGAGCCACCTTTTGGGTAGCTAACTCAATTGAAAATGCCTAAGTGTGCATAAGAAGCATGTAAAACGTGGCATAGCTTGCTGCACAAATTGAGGTAATTAGCTCAACTGACTTGTCACCTTCCAACCTTACTACTTACGTAAGTATATTTAAAGCACCAGATTGTTACCTGTGCTTTTTCATCATCCTTTCTTAGTATTTTTGATGTGCTGCACATATATCCAACTGTTAGAGAGTGAAGTAAAATGTTCAACAGGAGAAGTGTTTATCCCCCACGTTCATGGGAGTGTGGAAAAGTGGTATGTAGCAAGTGCAAGTCTTTCCAGGGAGGTACTGAGTCTAAATTACATTTCCCCGCTTCTTGGAGGAAATTCCAAGTTGTAGGTAAGAGGGCAGGCTTAGGTCTCTGTTCCTTTTAAAACCAATTCTTTGAATTCCTCACAACTAAATAAATCTTACTTTGATTTCATTCTGTGGCACAATGGGAGGTTTTCTCTTCAGGCTCCTGAAGGAAAATGTTTGCAGGTGCCAAATGTTTTGTGGCCGGGATTGTGATCTGGAAGATGTAGTTAAGGAGTTTTTGGGTTATCAGTCCCATCACAAGAGCAAAAGGGGATAGGCATTACTCTACTTGAAAGGACTTGCGGACTGGAAAAGGGCCTCAGGAGGAGCTGTGTACACAGATATAGTTGCATAGACAGCTTTGAAATTGTATGCATCTAATGATGGTTGGCTAATTTCCTCAAGGAGGATGATCTCAGGATTAGGTATTTCTCACACCAGCCCATCAGTTCAAATGTGGAGAGAAGTGCACAGCTGGGCCAGCATACCTGGGAATGTCATGTTTGTCTTCAGACACTTGAGGCAGACTATTAATTGTAATTTACATTTAGGGAAACAAAGTTAGCCATCGTTATTTGTAACTAAGCTTCTTCATGAATGAGTCTTGTTTCCCTAGCTGGAGAAAACCATCTCCAGTGTGTCAGGAAGCCTACTAGGTCAGAAACAGTCACTGGTCCGTGCTGTGTTCTGTTAATGTGATCAGATAAAACTGTTCTGCATGACTTTTGCCTGAAATGAACAGGGAAGAAAATTGTATGGACACCTTTTTTCTTTAGGCTCACATTTCAAAACAGACCTGGCAGCAGTGTGTAGTAAGCAGGCACCGCTAGAAATACCATACTCCACTGTAGTGCTGTCTTCCTCACTTACCAGAAATACAGAAGAGTGTTTCAGTTCTCAATTTGCAATGGATGATTTAGCAGAGTAACTTCCTTACACGTGTAGTAACAAAGATGATGCAGGAAAGGTTCATAGATAGTTCTGGGTTTTTTTTCCTTATTTATTTCAGGATTTAGTTCAATGCAGTGCTTGTATATCTTGGGCTTAAATGACACATCTTTTACAGACATTACTGTTTGAGTGTGTTGTGAGAAAATTCTGATTTGTGGTTGCAGTTCTCTATGTAGCTTTGGTTTTAACTAAGTTTGATATTTGTGGGTGGGTACGTAGGACAGAGTCTCAGGCTCGTGCATCTTTTTTAGGGAAATTAATCCTGAAGAGGTAAACATTTAGAAGAAAAATATTTTTTTGCATCCTGCTAAAATGCAGAATGAGAAAATTCCAGGCAGAGTGCTACAATAGTTAATGGGTAGGCAATTATTTTGATGATTTACAGCCTTTTGTTGAAATACCATGGAACCAGTAATTGTTGCAATAAACATTTTTGCACATTTAATTTTTCTGCAAAAATATGTAACATGAAAATTACCCGTTTTGCAGTAATTTACATATTTAAATATGCAAATCAGGCACAACACATTTAGGGATTTGCAGATTTTCAGAAGCTGGATGTATGACCTGTGCAGAAGAATAGGGGAGCTGGAGAAATAGGGGAGCTCAAAAAAAAAATAATTGTTGTCCTGGTGAGAGACTCGTGATATCAGATAGACACTTCTGGCATGGACTTGCTGCTTAGGAAGTGACCCTTTTGATGGTGTTTGTGTTGTAATGGTTAGGTGAGAGTAATGAATTTGCGCAAAGACAAGACACTTGGTATTGAATTTTTGCAGACGGTCGCGTGGTGTCTCATACCAATAGTATTCCTCTCAGTGGCTCAATATATTCCTGTGCACACAGGGTTTTGAGCTGTGTTATTGGTAGTGTCAAGAAGAAATGTAGTGTTGTCTGCCACGGTTCTCCTGTTTGACTTCTGTTAGCATGCAGCTATGGAAAATTGTAGTCCACTTACAAATTGCATAGCCTTGGGTTACGGCTGGGGAAGTGCAGAAACAGTGATACCACACGTTCGCAGATGATGCGACATCGTTTTCTGAAGCACGCTTTTGCCACTGACCCTTAGTAGGTAGATAGTGTTGGGAGAGCTTCAGAAGACAGCTTCTGTCTCTGGAAATGGTTTATAGAAGTTTGAACATACCTAACACTTAAGAAAAACAATTGGCAGAATTAAAATTCTGTGTTTTATGAAAGTAGATCATTGTTTTAGTTCCTCCAGGAAGGAGAAAGAATTATTGCCTGGGTCCTTTAAGGCAGTTTGAGAGCCACATAAATGTTTTCACAGTGACTTAAAACTGAATTAAAGCCAGAGCAAGAATGTTTTTATACAGTAACGGATACTTAATGCCAGAAACTTGATTAATATTACATCTCTTCCCAAACATGATCTATGTAACAACATGAGGTTTGCATTGGAATAGCTGGATCGGGTTCACAACATTGGCAAGGCTCCCTTTTCTCCTTCTAAAAACAAAATTTCTCCCTTTCACTCTTACCTTCCTTCTTTGTTTTGGATAGTTTTATGAATACGCAATCACTTGCTTTATGCGGCACAAGCTCTGCAACATGTGGCATATGTGTACATGTAAGGTCCATGCCTTTTATCTTCCAGACACTGAAATAAAGCAAAAGGGTTCATACATCAGTACTCTTCTGTCCCTGCAGTGGAGTCCCCTATTATCTCAAATACAAAGTTTATCTGGTGCAGGGATAATCTCCAGGAGGGCTTGACAGAGAAAGCTTTGCCTGTGAAGTCAGCAGTTGGCTGATCCCTGTCCTGGAATTCTGCTGCTTAAGCAGTGAAAGCCTGATTGTTGTATGTAATATAAATTGGTTTCTGAATGCCTGGCTGGATGTATTCTATGGAAAATTTGCATGCATATTAATTTGTAGGAATACTTCAGAAAATTGCTAAAAATGCCATAAATGTTTATTGCTCACTACAGTGTCAATTCCGGTAGTAAATGCTTAGTTAATCTGTAGTAATTGAGCACATCTGTGGCTTTACTTGATCAAAAATTTTTTTAGCCTTTATTATAGCTTCACCTAGTACACTCACAATGTGCACAATTTACATTGCTTTGCCATAGGGATTCTTTATCACTGTTTTAAATGAGATGCCCCAAAGTCCCTGTGTGGGATCCTGGGTGAGTATTGGTGCCCAGGGTCCAAGTCCCCTGATGCAGAGAGCACTGTGGTACATCTGTGGGGATCATGCCTGCCATAAGGTTTTGTTCTGCTGCCGTGAATTGTATCAGTGGTTTAAAACCCCCCAGTGCTTCCGAGTTTTGAATGTAGTAGTTCAGTTTCTTTGCATTTGATCATCACTGCTAACCAAACGACCCACAAATATTTCACGCTGGGACTCTTATTGTTTCAGCTTAATAATTATAATGATTGCTTTGGAGGATGTGACATTTTGAGAATGAGCATTCAGATAGATATGGATAAAAGGATATCCATATATTCTATTCAAAGTGTCTGAACACTAATAATTTACTTGCGCTTTTAATTATTTGTTAGTAGTGCTCTTACCTTTGACTAAAAGCTGTCCTGGAAATATGGAGCTGCTTAAAGTAGCATAAAATAATCGTAATTCAAGGCGAGAAGATTTGTTTTAATAATGTGAGTTTTGCCACTCATGAATTGGACTTTTTTTTTTTAATTTCTGATTTATAATGAAATTATTGCTTCAAGGATGAAACTTTGATTTCATCATGAAATTACTCTTTCTTGAGGGAAAACATAACTGGGAGCAGAACATTGGATATTGTCAGAGTCAGGATGGGAGATTGTAGCTGGGATGTACCTGTATCTTGGCTTTGTAAAGCATAAGTTACACCTTTTCTGCTTTTCTGAATCCCTCAGAAATACCAAAGAATTGGCAGACATGAGGAAGAACGCAATTAGCTGCAGGAAGACACAAAAGAATTAATAATAATTTTATTGTTAAATCAGATTTGGTCTCAGTAATATTTAATGCGGAGTTTTTTGATTTTGAGTGTCATATTGTTCACTTTCCTTAGAGAAGTGGGTTAGTTACTCTTCAACAATGAGATTTCTTTGGGTGCTTTTCTGTCTTTCCTGGTGATTTAATCTTTTCACGGAACTGTCTTACTAGCTATTAGGGCCAGAGTTTAATCCTGTATTGTACTAAATAACTTACTTATTGTCTAAATAACTTTTGTCTACATTTTTACTGAGATGGGAGCAAAATTATAGTCCAGGGGATTCTTCCACACTCCACCCCCCCCCCCCCCCCTTAAATACTTAGCTTGTGATGGTGTTTTTTAATTGATCAAGTTAACATTTTAATACTTGCTCACATGCTGTGTTAACGAATTTTGCAGGACTTACTGTTTCAGGAAGGTTTTTATACCTATCTAGCTGGATATAACAATATTCTAGGTGTTGGAAGAAATACATACTGATTTTTATAGAAACTGATACCAACTACTGTTTAACTAGAGACAGCTTGACTAGGACTATTTTGCATCTACATCTCTCCCTTTTTATTGTGTTTTCAGGCTTTAAGCTTTTCCTGTGAGAGTGAACATTTTCTCTCTCCCATTTCTCTCTTCCCCCTTTCAAGAATCTTACAAATTAAGACAAAAGATAATTACTCAGAGGGTAAAACTGGCAGGGTTCCCACGACACTTAAAATTAATGAGCTGTTGCATATAAAATATACCTTGTCTCATGTTCCCTCTTTTTTTTCCTTCCTTTTATTTTTTTTTTTTTTTTTTAGTAAACCATAAAAGTGTACAGGGTTTTTTGGCTTTTTGGCTGTGACTTACCGTTTCCATATGAACAGATGAGTATATATACAGTTTGCGCCCTCTGAAGGAAAATATCACCCGCAGTGATGAAATACATATTAACCGAGCTTCTATTGGTTGTTTGCGCAGTGTCTCATTAAAAACAAATAGTCATGCTTCGTGTATTTGCAGCACCTTCCATCTGATGTAAGAATTCCTTACAAAGGAGGATAAATGCATTGTCATGAACTCCCTGAGAGTGGTTGGTAATTATTATCAGTTTCATCACTGGAAATGAGACATGGAGGTTACATGACTTTCATGGAAACCCCTGAGAAATCCTTTGTTGGCCTGGGCAGTGCCAGTTGCTCCTGAGCTGAGGAATGATGGAGCCATGGAGGAGTTTGCAGTAACTTCAGTGCTGATGGCTTTTCTCTTGTTCTTACTCAATTTATACAAGAGGGAAAGAAGAGAAGAGGAAAAGCAGTCACAATATTTGTTTTTTTACATAATCTGCCTCAACGCTTGTGACTGACTGAATATGATAAGTGACCTGAATGACCTGAATAACAGATTTGTCTAATAGCTTGCTGGAGTTTTGGCTTTTGGAGGTGTGGTGGAGGAAGGTAGAGAGATGGTTGGGGAGGTTTGGAGGTAGGTAGGATTGTTGGTTGCTTATTATTACTACTATTACTGTTGCTACTAATGTAATGCTAGAAGGTGTCTGTAGAGACAGCTAAGCCTCACAGTTCAGACAAAAAGATATGTATTGTAGGTCTATCATGTTTAGTGACAAAAGAAGGCTTTCATTTCACGACAAAACAATAATGTCGTGTCGTTTAGTGAATATTCCCAAACAGATGGTGTAAATATGATTTTTAGACACTTGTGCTACTCAGTATTTCTACATTTTCTTATTTACATCCTTTCCTAAACCATGGCAAAAAAGGCAGGGGCAAATACCAGGAGTAGAGGAGGCAGGAGGGCATGTGCCATTTTGGGTGTGGGATCACAAGCCTTGTGCACCTGTCAAGTGCTTCTCTGAAGAAGCACTCTGACATAAATTCACCTCATTTTTGATTAACAAACAAACAGAGAAATGCGGCATGTTTATTTTTAGCCCCAGCTTTTCTTGTTCCCTGACAACAAAAGAGCAGTGGCTATTCTTAACTAATTTCCACAGAAGGACGGGAATAAAACTTGCTGAGATAGACTTGTATATGTTTGTATAATAGTAACTGTACAAAAATTAGGGTTTCTGTTCTGTGCCTTCTTATCGCTTCCATTCAGCAGAAGGCTAAGGCACTCAGCCTACGTCCCAGCGTTACTTTTTATGACATGTTCCAAACCAGTTTTAGTATCTTCCTGTCTTTGCAGAAGTACCTTTTTCTAATTGCAGCTTGTCTGTCTGTTTGGTTCAGCAGTTTGGGTATTGATAAAAACAAAACATGCTTTTTCACAGAACATTTCCTTTCTTTTATGCTAATGCAGAAATAACCCCTCTTTCTGTTTAGGCTATGTATAGAATTCCCTCTCTGTAACAGCAAAAAATTAATTTAAACTGTCATAAATGAAATTCAAACTGGTAGGTCTAAATTTAGGTCAGTCAAATCAGTAATATACCTTCTATGCTTAAATTTGGATATTGAGGGTAGTATGTGTTAACAAGCAAAAAGGAAATACTTTAGTAAATCTGTTCATATAAATATGCAAAATAGTGCTTCTATTTCTGTACTGATTTTACTATAGCTACAAGAAGATACTAACTAAATATTCAACACTGACAGCAGAGAAAGTTGGGTTGTTTTGAATGAAGAGTTTTGTCTTGTATGGTTTTTTTATTCTTTTCCTTTTTTTTTTCCTTAATAGTCTGATTTTTTTTCTCTCTCCTCAGTTTTCAATGGGTCCAGCAAATCATCTAAGGAGAAAGAACCTGTTCAAAAACACAAAAGCAAAGAGGCCACACCAGGGAAGGAGAGGAACAGCGAACATAAGGCTGAAAGCCGAAAAGATCAGGCTGCTGCTAATCACCATCCTACTACAAACACTGGCTCCTCTACGAAAGGGCTTACTGCTAACAACCACCACACTCTTCATAGATCGGCTCAGGACTTAAGGAAACAGGTAATGAATTGTACCCTACTGTGGACACACGCGAAATGCAGACTTGTAAGGTGCTAGCTCCATTTTCCACTGCCTGGCACAGAGCAAACATGGCAATCCTTAAAAGTATGCTCTGGAGACAGCAGGGAGTTAGTTTTCAGTGAGGTAGAAAGAAGGAATAAAAGAAGTGTGATACCTACATGGGAAGTCAGTATGATAAAACATGCTATACAAGCCTGTCTTTGTATTATCCACTGTGTACGTATGAAAGAGTAAAGTTCACATCACAATTTATTAAGCCTTTCTAACTGGCATTCTTGCTGGCCTCTCCACTTGACAGTCCAAGGCTGGCAGCACATGGAAGAAATGAACTCCTTTTGTGTATGGCAGGTCTGCTTGGGTTATCTTAGGGGCTTGCTGGCTTTGTAGAGATGCTGACATTACTCTCAGGTGTGTCTTGTATTGCATGTGAGCAACACAAGCCTTGGAGTCTGGAAAAAAATGTTTCGCCTGATGCGTAAAGAACATGCTGCAGGATATTGCCTCCTTCACAGTGGGCATACCAGGTGGAGAGGAATTCAGAGTTTCATGTTACCTGTTTGAAAACCAGTGAAAAAATTCAGCAAGAGGTTTGTCTCAGCCTGACTTGTGGCTGTTTAGCCACAAGTTTAGGGTGTTGAAGTTTAGCAGACCAATCTTCAGTGGTTGAGACTGGCATTTGGGCAGGATATATCTCCATCTATTTTTGATGATTGGATCAAAGGGCTACTAAAATAGCAGGGTCCTGTGCTACGGTAATGCTGTACAGAAAGCTTGCTGCATTTTTTATTCTTTTTTTTTTCCCTTCCTTTTTTCTTCAGTGGTTAATTCTTAACAGGCCAATTACAGCCAGTCTTTATTTGCTGGCATCTAAAGGTTTTCTTCTAAGTAGGCTGGCCCGGACTTCAGCAAAGCTGGAATTGTCACCTTGTAGGGCCGTCAGTGCCTTAAATGGCACCTCTCCGTCATAGGCTTGGAAACGAAAATGGCAGAAAGAGCAGTGATGCTCTCACCAAGGAAATCTTTCATGCCTTGTATTTGCACTGGATTTGTGTTACCTTCTAGATCAAATTTGAGATCCTAAAGGTTATCTACAGTGTATATCTCTGTACTTCTCTAAGACTTCTATTCTCTTCCCCCCATCCCCCCCGCCAATTTTTGCTTACCTAGTTATCAGCTTGAATTCCTGCCTTCTTTTGCATCCTATCTGCTTTCTTTTTTATGACTACTAGCATCCTGTGGTCCTTGCTGTGACATGCTCTGCTATGACCTGCTCATGTTGAACAGTTTTCCCAAAGCATAAGGATGCACTTCATATGTGATTTATTTATACCCACCAGAACACTTGTGTGAAATGCTTTGAAGTTGTTAGTTCCATCAAAGTGTGAATGGTTAAAATCCTTGTGAAAGTAAACTGTTGTCACTTGTGAAGGTAGTTCTTGGAAAAGAAAAGACAGGTGTAGAAGAGTTTTCTCCAGGATCCAAGTGGGGTTTGCTCTGTAGAGTTACTGGTAGATGTTTCCAGCAGAATGGAGAGAAATTCTAAAACAGTACAGTACAAGTAACAGTCATGCCACACAGGCGCCTCACAGAGTGTGGTCCTCAAGCTTCAGAAAATAAGGGGCTGTAAGTTGAAATGACGATTCTTTAAATTATTATTTTTTCTTTTTAGAAAAGGTTTGGCATTTAAATTTTCTACTGTAACCCACAGGAACATAATTACTTTCTTACTACTTTTAATAAAAATGTGGCTGTAACTAATTAAGGGTGGATTATGCATTTTTGCCTGACAGAAAGACTTAAGCTTTGTGCAAACCATTAGACCTACCGGTTATGGTGGCATTCCTGAATTTCCTGCCCTTGTTCTGAGTCTTTGTTGACTTCTTCAGTATTTTCCAAGAGGAGACTTGCTTTCCCAGGGTGCCAGCCTCATGTTCCTCCTATTTAGAGTATGATTTTGCTGCTTGTCCATGTGCATTTACACGGACATTTATTTATGTGTGTGGTTTTGTTTTGTTCAGTCTTACAGGAAATAAAGGCAGAACACTAGAAATCAACTGAAACTATTTTTCCTTATCTTTCTTTCTTTCTTTCCTTTTCTTGTGTGCCCTTGTACTTGTCACATGTTCCCTCACTCCTTCCTCCTTTTCTGTCTTCCCAAATCCCTTACTTCAGAGGGGTTGTGAGCAAAGGAAATGCAGTTCAATGGGGCCCTCTCTTGGTCTAATATGGTAATTTAGTTCGTGGAATTCATACCAACACTGAAGTATTTTTATGAATGAACTCAAGATCAGTTGCATAACTTGAATTTGTTTGGTTCCAGAACTGTTGCTGGTATTGCTAATTTTGCTGTTATTGCTGTGGTTGCTATCTAGCAAGTTGTTTGCTGTCTCTAGTTTGTGTATGTGTGTGTATGTGTCTGGAGGCTGGAGGTGCTGTGCAAAAGTGTGTATGCAAAGCAGTTCAAATCCAACAGATAAATTTCTGCAAGGCTATGTGCTAGTCCCATTTGATTTTGAAAAGACAGCAAAATTTAAAATCGATTGTAGTGTCTTTTACTACAAGGCAGATGTTCAGTAGAGTGGAGAAAAGAGTGACCTGAAGACAAACGAATGTCAGCAAAAATGAGAAGATAGCTGAAAAGCAAAGACAAGATTATTCATATCCCTGGTTTCACCTTTAGCTCAAGACTTCAAGTCACGTAATGTTAATGTCAATCACCTTGTTACTACAACGTGACCTGCTTAGCGAATAAGGGAAAGGCTGTAGGTGTTGTCTGCCTTTGACACCTTTTCTCACAGCATTCTCCTGGAGAGACTTGCTGCTCATGGCTTGGATGGGTGTACTCTTCACTGGGTAAAAAATTGGCTGGATGGCTGGGCCCAAAGAGTGGTGGTGAATGGAGTTAAATCCAGTTGGTAGCCAGTCACAAGTGGTGTTCCCCAGGGCTCAGTCGTGGGGCAAGTTCTGTTTAACATCTTTATCAATGATCTAGTTGAGGGGATCGAGTGCAATCTCCGGAGGTTTGCAGACAGCACCAAACTGGGCAGAAGTGTTGATATGCTTGATGATAGGAAGGCTGTACAGAGGGATCTGGCTGGCTTGTGCCCAAGCGGCCAAGAAGGCCAACAGCATCCTGGCCTGTATCAGAAGTAGTGTGGCCAGCAGGAGTAGGGAAGAGATCGTCTCCCTGTGCTTGGCGGTGGTACAGTTTTGGTACTGTGTACAGTTTTGGGTCCCTCACTACAAGAGAGACATTGAGGTGCTGGACTGTGTCCAAAAAGGGCAACAAAGCTGGTGAAGGGTTTAGAGCACAAGTCTTATGAGGAAAAGCTTGAGGGAACTAGGGTTGTTTAGTCTGAAGAAAAAGAGGCTCAGGGGGGACAGTTTGGTTCAAGATTTGGCCCTGAGAGATGTAAGCTTTCATTGTGTGGAGGTATTCTAGCAGTTCTAAACAGTTGTGATAAGTTGCTGTTTTCTTAATGAAAGTGGTTTTACAGAGTTTTTTATCTTGTCAGTTTTAATTCTGGCCTAAAGGTGATGGTGCATGTTTTCCTCTGAAGAGGAGGAGCTGTAAGGATCTTGCCTTTCTCTATGAGTACTTTCTCCATGACTGTATTTCATTCAGAGGCCCTGTGACCCCACCCCTTGCTGAAGGAGTGCCGCTGATGGCCCTTCAGGCTTCTGGTCCCAACTTCTTCAGAAAAAATCATGGGAAGGATGGAGCGACAAGGTACCTCCATGTAGCCTGAGTGCTCACTCTGAGGTGTTACCTTGACTTGCACAGTAATATGGCTATGACCTCTTTAAAACCTCTGAAAACCTCCTGTAGAGGAGACTTCACAACATACAATGACAGTTTCTTCCAGTGCTTTTGTTTTCTGTTAAGGGGCAAGTTTTCCTAGTTGTGTCTCAGATCATTGTTGTAGACAATTAAAGTGTTTTTTTTCCTCTCACTCTTCCCAGCAAGCATGGAAAGAGGATTTACTGTCTCTTTTCAGAGATGCCCCTTATGCATCAGAAAACTGTTACAGAGTTGTCCCATAGTCATCCTACAGACTAAATAAGCCCTGCTCTGTGGGATTTTCAGTAAAGATCATATTTTCCAAGTACATCAGCACTTTGTGCCCTTTAGACTTGCGCCACTGTCTATATATTTTCTTACAGTGTGAGCCTATTTCTGGGTCCAGCCCTGCTTAGGAAAGCCTGTGCTCCTGTGCCTTGCTTTTGATAGGTC
Source organism: Lathamus discolor (assembly GCF_037157495.1). Classification (NCBI taxonomy): domain Eukaryota; kingdom Metazoa; phylum Chordata; class Aves; order Psittaciformes; family Psittacidae; genus Lathamus; species Lathamus discolor. Next base: position 66,458,410 of record NC_088885.1, read on the forward strand.
TCAAAGCGATTTGCATGTTTTGTACTGCCATCGAGTTCTGCAGCTCACTGTAGTCCCCAAGTGTTGTTCTTTCCCTACATGTATTTGATTTGTCCTTCCTAAAAATAGCACTTCCTCTTACTGTAGAAATGTTCTGAAATATGTTCTGCAAGATTGCCTTTGATTTAGACCTTGTCTCCAGAGTGCTTACAGCCCCTTCCAGGTGTGTGTCACTGGCAAATTTTACGATAATCCAAGTTACTGATGGAAATACATTGTTGAACTGCGGCCAAGACAAATCCCTGCAGAAAGTCACCTGAAATGCCCTTCCAGGATGGCAATGAACGATGACAACAACAGCTTCTCTTGAGGATGACTTTATTTAGTCCTCTGTGAAGTCATTTTAGAGTAATTATGCCTGGGACGTATCTCAGGAGCTTGTTTGATGGAACATCATGTGGGACAGTGGCTGGAGCCCTACTGAAGTGGAGGTGCTTCTTTACCTACTCAGCCAGGTGTCTGTCAGAAGATGATTAAATTAGCTTTTTGTGCTGCTTTGGCAAAACTGTGGGTGGGTTTTTTTGTTTGTGTTGGTTTTATTATTATTACTATTTTTAACGTGATCTTCTTACCATTTGTGTGTTTACAAATTAACTGTTTGATGATATGTTCCAGAATGGTTTTAGGGTTTGAAGTTAGGTAGACTCTGCCTGCCCTCAGCTTATTTCCAGGAGCCATGCCCTAAGTCATCTAGGTGCATTTTAGCTTGCTGGGGTTGCCTTCCTAGCTCCTTTGCTGAAATTGGTTATGTTATATATCTGGTAAGTATTCAGTCAGTGGTATTTTTGACAAAGACTAATGCAGAAGACCCAACACTTTAGCCAAACTGTTGGATTTGTTTTCCTTTCTTGTGTGGTGGTTGATCTCTGCTGTTCTTCTTGGTCTTTGTATTTTTAAGGTATTTATAATTTTTTTCTGTTTCATTTTATGTCCCTTGCTAACAGAAGTTTCTTTAGCTCCTTAGCCTTTCTGGTTTAACCCATGCAGGCTTTTGCTGTTCCTATATATTTACCTTTAGTCACATAATTGTACTTCCACTTGTTACTGTGATTCTTTTCTAATTTTCCAGTCATTAGAGAACTTTGTGAACATATATAATGGCTGTTGCTTTGTGCCCTTTCTCTGAGTGGGAATTACTTCGGTTTAGTTTTTTTTGCAGGTGTTTTTCTGTTTTGTTTAGTTTGCCCCTTTTTTATGTCTGTTGTCCTTTCTCTACTGTTGTCACATCTTACAATTGAAAACTCATTTCATGATCACTGTCACCCAGATTACCTTCCCCTTCCAGTTCTCAATCAATTCTTCTCTATTAGTCTAGATGAAATCTGTAATCAATGTTTCTGGCTATTCATAAAGCCAGAGATGTTCAACACTTGTTCTGACTGCTGCAGGCCAGAGGCAATGTCTCAGCAGCTCTCTACCTGTGTCCGCCCTGCGGCATGAATAAGTGCTGTAAATGTCAAACCCACCGTGTTTCAAAAGCAGAGTACTGCCTAAATTTCAAGGGAAATGGGTAAATGCATTTTTGTTAGCAAGTGTTTGCTTTCCAGATGATACCTTCTATGTCTTTGGAAAGCTCAAGATAAAATTTGTTTCATCAGTTAACTGGATTTTCCTGAAGTGCTTCTACCTTGGAAACACAGGAAGGGCAGGAATATGAATGGGTTTTAAACGGACTTTACACCTGCTCCAGCTTCTGGAGCACAGAGGGGAAAACTCGCACAGTAAATAAATGTGTACACATAAGCATGTGTGTGTATGCAGAATCCTCAAGTTCCAGTTCCTCTTTTGTAACGCAAGACCATATCATAATCTTTTCAGTCGCTATTTGATCCGTATTTTATAACATTTTATCCCTACTTTACAAGTGACTACAATTTCTTCCATTTATTTGAGAGAAGCTGCTATACTTACTAATTTGGCAAGGATTTTGAAATCCCACAGGGAAGTATTATAACTTTGCAGGAATGGTGTCTCTCACCCAAGTGCTGGTGAGGGGATGGTTGTACTGTATGCTTTCACACTTTGAGCACTTTTATCAGTGTTCCTCATTTTTGGATGTGTTTCTCTTCACACTCTGTAGTTTAAGGAGGTGAGAAGATAATGTTTAAACTTGTTTAAATGTTGAAATTTGTTTGAGGTTTAAACTTGAACTTCATTTTCTTAGTAGTGAGGCTCAGCTTTGACAGTGCTGAGCTGTCAAAATCCTTTCGAAGCTGAGGATTGCTTTCAGTGCTTAACATGTCTCATAGTTAAAATAGAAATTTTAGTTTCATAGCTCGATATTCAATGTCTAATAGAAATCAGAGGAGTCCAGCAATTCTAATTTGCAATGACACATTAGTGAGTGATGAATAGGAGCTAATGTAGGTCAGAAAAACTGCACAGATACCAAACTTTAAAAATATGCATTGACGTACTGCATGCATTTTTATTTTAAATTAATGTCTTCAGCAACAAGATGCCTCCCAAGATTTCATCGTATCACAGACTGCATCCTTTATGGGCGTCCTTATCTGTTAGGTGCATGTGTTTGATATTTCTTTATATATATATATGTATGTATGTATGTATGCATGTATAGACAGGAGGTTGTTTTGAATCTCAGTATGTGCTTTTTGCAAAACATGCCCATTCCACTTAGAGTAGATAGTATACACCAGCTCGTTTGTCTGCTAAGTAGTAGTAAACTGTGTGTGCACTTTAATGGAAGCTGGATGGGAGAGAGAGAGTGCGCAAGAGTCAGAAAAAAAGACAGTGAAAGGAGTCAGGACTGCAGAATGTGGTCTCCCAGTGACTGGAATGCTGTAGCTGAATTGTAACATTATTAATTTACTTTTCTGTTTTCTGTTTCCTTCATTCTGCTCCCCATGAAACACTCCTGGCATTGCAGGTTTCTAAAGTCAACGGGATCACTCGAATGTCATCTCCGAGTGCAAATGCAGCCAGTGCCAAAAAGATGAGAGAAGTCAGACCTTCACCGTCCAAAACTGTGAAGTACACTGCAACAGTGACAAAGGGAACTGTCACATACACCAAAGCCAAGAAAGAACTGGTCAAGGAAACCAAACTAAATCACCACAAACCCAGTTCACCTGTCAACCACACAATCTCAGGGAAAATAGAAAGTAGCAATGCAAAAACCCGCAAACAGGTGCTATCCCTTGGAGCATCCAAGTCTAACAATACCGCTGTTAATGGTGTAAAAGTCAATGGCAAGTTGAACCAAAAGACATGCACTAAGGAGGTGGGGAGACAGTTAAGGGAGGGGCTGCGCAATTCGAAGAGGAGGCTGGAAGAGACGAATCACATAGACAAAATACAGTCGCCCACCAAGAGAATGAAAGGGGCCGTCAACTTGGCAGAAGCTGCCAGCAAAAAGGCAGCCGTAGAAAAGCCTTTGCTGAATGGACACCTTAAAAAGGAAGTGCCAGAGAAGAGTTTGGAAAGAAATAGGCCAAAAAGAGCCACTGCTGGAAAGAGTACGCCAGGGAAACAAGCACATGGCAAAACTGAAAATGCCTCCTGTGAAAATCGTTCTACCTCTCAAGCGGAGTCCTTGCACAAGCCACAAGACTCAATGGGAAAGCACGAAAAGGGCAGTAGTAAGTCTGGGTGGGGGATGCTGGGGGAGATTCCCATCCTTAGGCCCTCCACCAAGGAATTTCATGACCCACTGATATACATTGAGTCAGTCCGAGCTCAGGTAGAGAAGTATGGGATGTGCAGGGTGATTCCTCCTCCAGACTGGAGACCTGAGTGCAAGCTAAATGATGAAATGCGGTTTGTGACACAGATTCAGCACATACACAAGCTAGGCAGGCGCTGGGGACCCAACGTGCAGCGGCTGGCCTGTATCAAGAAGCACCTCAAATCTCAGGGCATTACCATGGACGAACTCCCACTCATAGGTAAGGGCTGTGGTTTCATTGGCCTTTTGCCGCTGCTTGTTAGTATCCGTATACAACTTCATGCTCCGTTTGCCTTTATGCTTAACGAACCCCTGTTCAGTTAACACTGCAGAGCTCTGGATCTATCCACCAGTCAGGCACGATGCAGGTGGGTCGTTGGAGAGCTTTCCAGGGAGACTTTATATTGCCACTTTCCTCCTGACAGCTCTTTATTTCACTCAGGGAAAAAAAATGTTATGTGTGGTCTTGGTCACCAGATTTCAGAATCTTCTCTTTTACCTGCTGTTTGTTTTTGTAGGTAGTACAACTATGGGTATTGATAGCCTCAGTTTAAATGGTGCCTCAGAATATTTTTCAGACCTTTCCAAATACGTTTTCCAAATCCAGGTTGCAATACTGCCAGGCTTTAATACATTCCTTCTCCCCCACCTTCCTCTTCCTTTAAAAGCATTTAACCAAGGGGGAAAGAAAACTGACTTCTGTTTGGGTACTCAGACACTTAAAATCACAAATTTGCAGTGACCTGCTGACATTTAACAACCATTAAGTGTCAAGAACAGGCAGTAAAATGTGGTTGATTGCAAAATGGAGGTTTCATTATTTCTCCCAGCAGGTGTCTGCCAGGGCTAATGCCTGAGTGAGAATCACTTATTTAACAGAATTCTTGGTTTATGGTCTGCTGTCAAATATGACACGTGATAAAAATGTGACAATAGTTTGTAACAACATGACAACAGCAGCATACAAATGAACCATTGAATGAGCCACCTCCTTTGCAGCTCTACTGCCTTTGCAGCCATGACAGAGTAACAAACTTGTGGTTTTAATTTTTGTTAGCCCTTCCCTTTGTTTTTTGAAGTGTTTTGAGTCAGAGCTCACAGGACCTGCATGTTGCAACTGAAGGCTGGAGTTTTGCCTTTGAGGCATTATCGGATCACAGGCAGCTATCAACACCAGCTGGATTAAAGCACATGCTTTGCTGTTTAAACTGTTCACAACGCTTCTTCCTCCCCCTCACTCAACACCCAGTTTTCAAACTTTATTTTATATCACATATGGTAAGTGAGTGAAAATGCATAAAAGAGCACAAAGAGATTGCAGAGTTTATGGTGAACTGATGCAGGGCACAACAGGGAAATGACAGAATTTAAGGAGGAGGAACGAGGGTTAGCACTCTGTTGCAGTAGCCATGCAAAAATGTTCAAGGAAATCTGAAAATTAAAATCACTCAAGCAGCAATAAGTGAACATTTTGTATGCCTAACGTATGCAATAGTTGTATGCTAATAGAGAAGAATAATGAATTACATTTATATTGGCAAGAGAGAGAAGAAAATGTGCAAGACAGCTCGATTAACGCTCCTGAAACAATGTTAACTTTTTAATGAAATACCTTTACTTGGCATTAGGATGGCATTACTGTTAATTATTAGTATTATTTAAGCACCTAAGAGCCCAATTAATAGGCAAGGATTCTATTCTGTTGGGTGCCATATAACCAGAGCATACTGTGGTCTCTTATAAAATGTACATCCTATATGTATCCTTTCTGCAGTTAATTTCTTACCTATCTTGTATTTTGAACTAAAACGGAGAAAAGAAGCTGGAGATCACCAAAGATGAGAAATCTGTTGCCTCCAGCAAGAAAGATAAAATAATCTGATAAATGCACACTTATTTAAGTAGACATGCGTTCATGTCCCTCCTTTCGTGGCCAAGTCACATTTTCATTGAAGTAAGTGGGAGTTTTGCCAACGACTTGTGTAGTGCCAGGGTTTGATATTAAATGAAAGATCTAAGATATATATATTTTTTTAATGAGCTTGCTCACTAGGCAATTTTAAAATATTCCTAACCTTGTGAAATTAAGACAATTAAAAAAAAACCCCAACCAAAACCATAGTTGCTGTTCCTGCATAGCATGTGCCAGGTCTCCTATTTAAGCCGTATTGCTGTAGGTGTTTATAAATGGGGTTAAAACTACCTTTTTCCCCTCCCCCTTCACTTCAGCCTTTTAAGGAAAGTTTAAGCAACATGTTTAGGTCAATCCTGGAAAACATCAGCCTGAGATATAAATGCTTCCAAAAGTTATGACTGTGTGAAATAGAATTGTAATTGAGACCATTTTGTAAGCCATAGCTGTAGCTGGCCCTGTGGAGGACCTGCTAGATACGTGAGGCACTGTTTGAATGATGTGCTACTCAAGCTCTGATATTGTGGAGTGATTATGAGCAATCATTTCCTTGATGCAGGAGAAAACACATTTCTTAAATAGCTCATAAACAGTGTTGAAACTAGGACCTTAAGGTGGGTGTGCACTATTTGTCCCACTGGAGAACACGTATAACGTTAAACCTGGGCCACACTTGTTTTGAAGTTGGGAGTATGTTATTCAACTTCATGTAGGTCACTGAATCTATTATGGAAAGTCATCTTGAATTACGCCTTCAGCTTATTTGTGAACTGTGCATATAAAATACTAGACCAAAAAAGTAGCAGCCTGTAATAGAGGCCAGCTTGAAAATTATTTAATGGGAAACACTGAAGAGGAAAGAAAGAAAACTTTTCGAACTTGGGTTGCTTGTTCTAAGTTTTCTAATGATGTTTCCCTTTTCTCAGCTTCAAGACTTAACCATTTTGATAAACACCCACATCACCCCCCAAATTATTCAATTTAATGTATCTCCTTCCTCATAGCCCTTGACTGCACCCTTGTCATATGCTCCTCAAAGCAGTACTCTTGGATTCTTTCCCCTCTGTTCACACCTTTGCCCAGTGCTGTGCGGGCAGTGTTAGTGAGAAGTGTCTGGCGCTGCTCTGCCTCAAACCATAACCATTATCATCCTGAAATCTTGCATGCAGGTTTACACTGCTGAGCCTCCCTCTTCACTGGATTGGCACATGTGGTGGAAGAGGGGAAAGCAGAGGGAAGAAGGAAAATTGGGATCAGCTGTGAAGCATCTGGGATGCAGTTCAGGGTAGTTTGAAGAAAGTAATGCAGCTTGCACTAGCAAGCAAGATGCTGTAGCATCCTTAAAATGCTGTAGCTGTGCATCTGGTAGTAAATGTTTACCATAACAGTGCTTCTTGGCACTTCTCTGTTGTATATGATAGCATTTCTAAATGCTCTGAAACAGGAATGGTATAATGATATTTTACTTTTCCCAAAGAAAAAAGGGGAAGGAGAGACAATGTGGCATCAGCAATGTCAACGCGAGTTTTGTATTAATTCTCTTTTTCCTCCAGCAGTATCCTGTTGAATTGTACATGGTCTTTGGCCCGTTTCTTCACTCTTTCTACTGATGATTTGTTTCTGTTCTGTGAGAATATTTATGATGTTTCTTTTATTGTTCCTTGTCCATTTGGCTGCTTTTTATGCTGCAGTTTGTATAATCCTCCATTTTTATTTTTTGTCTGGAGTTTGGAATGTGCTTGTCATCTTAAAATATAGAAAAACATAATGGAGTATAAAATATGGATGGCCTCGGACTGGAAGAATAATGTGTCTGGAACTTTTCAATGCAGTTGCAGGCACCAACCCCAAACCAACTCCCTGCCTCCCTAGGCTTTTTTTTTAAGGATTTTTCTACCTTTAGTAAAATTAATGATGATACTGTGCTCCTTTTAAATACTAACAGCATTCAAGGTGTTGTGGAAACGTGAGATAATTGATGTTTCACCTCCAGAAAGGATAGGTACTTTTCTTTTTGGCTGCCAGTGCTCATCCTGATGCTTGTTTTGATGTTTCCTGGTATAGACCAGACATAGGACTGCTGGCAGGCGAGGGGAGAGTGAGAGAATGCGAGCTTTTAGAGAGCTGGGCAACTCTCATCTGCCTGGCCACTGAGTAATGACCAGGGGAAAAATGAGTGTCAGGAGATAGCGGGGAGCAGGGTGGTCTGAGAAGACAAGGGAGCAAAACTTGAGGAGGAGAGCTAATTTAACTGTTGCAAATGGCAAAATAGGACAGTCCTGCTCCAGTGCCCAGGTGACTGGAGCTGTAAGAGTGGCATGTCCCGTATGTGCCTGGTTAACCACTTGATATGAGCTGTCTGCAGCTTTCCTAACCTGCTCCTGTGTTTCCCTTTCCTCTCCTCTGCTGCCTGGCACATGTGGATCCCAGGAGGCTGTGAGCTCGACCTGGCCTGCTTCGTCCAGCTGATCAATGAGATGGGGGGGATGCAGCAAGTGACTGACCTCAAGAAATGGAACAAGCTGGCAGACATGCTGCGCATCCCCAAAACTGCACAGGACAGGCTGGCCAAGCTACAAGAAGCCTACTGCCAGTACTTGCTCTCCTACGACTCCCTCTCCCCTGAGGAGCACAAGAAACTGGAGAAGGAGGTCTTGCTGGAAAAGGAAATCTTGGAGAAGAGGAAAGGACCTTTGGAGGGACATTTGGAGAATGCCTACAAGTTCCATTCCTTGCCCCGGTTTGAGCCCAAAAATGGACTCATCAATGGTGTGGTTCACAAAAATGGCTTCCGCAACAAGTTAAAAGAGGTCGACGTCCCACTGAAGACGGGCAGGCGGCGGCTCTTCGCTCAGGAAAAGGAGACCACGAAGGAAGACGAGGAGGAGGAGGAGGAGGGAGTTCTTAGTGACTTACACAAGTGTATATACAAGGTAACGAGGCAGGCTCTGCCCATTTTGTTTTGCAGAACTGGTGATGCTGTTGTCTGTGTGGCATCTGGGTGCAAACCCAGTTGGCTGGGGGGAGCTGATGGGCTTGCAGTGCCACCCCTTGAGGCAGCAGCACAGCCAGCAGCTATCATAGCAGTCTGGTGGCTTTATCCTGATTTGCCTTGCTCCTGCAGGATGCACTGGGCTCTACCCCCCTTCATCTCCTTGTGAGAGGCTCCCTAAATAGCTTGGCCCAATTATCCTTGCAGACAGTGTTTATTTTCATTTTCTAGTGACATTTAAAGTACTGTTCAGCTTTCTTATTGCTGCTTCCTGCAAGTTTCTTGTTGAGCGAAGTAGTGCTCCCCATCAAAACTAACATCACTAGAAATACTACTACATTTAGAAACGGCAAATTGAAATGCAGACAGTATTTTCATACATGATTCCAGATTTTGCTCAGCACTAACAGTCATGTGGACGCTTAGTCCTCCACATATCAAGTACATGCATTTACAAAGGAATGCTGACTCTTTAACTGTATTTTATTTGGCAGTCTCCTACTCTAGAGCAGGACGTGGCAGTGCAACCCGTAGCCCAGTTTTGAATTGTGTTGAATTGTGTAGCTGTGCTCTGAGAGAAATACAGCATTGAGTATCTGTGGCCAGTAAAGGAATACGCTGTTCTTCCCCTTCCAATCTCACTTCCATCACCAGGAAATGAAGCCAGATAGACCAAAGTGGCTTGTTGTTAAGCTATTTAGGGACTACATGAGCTCATGACAAGCTTTAAGAGCTTGCCTCAGGTTTCTTTTGCAGCCTGTTAAGATTTGTCAGCCCAAAAATTCTACTCAGGAACTCTGGCCTCAATTGCACCTTTGAGAAGTAATCTCTTTGCCATGCTGCTGTCAGAGAGAAGCTTATCTGATGACAGTAGCATTTGTGAATAGTGTAGTGGCATTTCTGTGGTTCATATCCTGTGCTTAATGATGTTAAATGAAAAATCTGATACAACTTACCTTGACTGCTGAATGAACAACCTCAGACTTAGCAGGGAAATGCCTCCAGCTTCTTTTCCAGTGCAAGTCCCAAGTTTAGAAGACGGAAGGTAACTCGAAAAGCCAGGTTGGAGTTTGTGAGAAGTATAAGGCTTAGAAAAGAAAAAAAAGGCTAGCAACCAAATTGCAGCTGCCATAAACAACCTGAGTCTCCTGAGCCCCAGGCCTTTATCCCAGAAGACTGAGAGCTCCCAGATTGCTGCTGCTGCCTGAAGAGCACTGGCAGTACTGACAGCATTGGACCCCATGAGTCCAACAATACCCGGTGGGAATACTTTTGTTTTCAGCTTAGAAGCTTGTTAGGGACAAGCATCACTGAGCCTGCGGGTTGCTGCTCTCCCCACCTGCCAAAGCAGCAGCAGCACATGGACCTGCTCAGGCAACACCTCACATTGCCACCCTGGTGCCAGCAGCTTCCCGGACACTGGGACTTGCTCATTTGAATCCCATCCCATGGTGTCATCTGCAGTGTAGAGACCAGGGCCTGCTGTCACAGGCGATGGACCAGGGAGAAAATGGGGAAGCAAATCTGTGATGGGTTTTCATTTTCATAGCTCCTGGGGGAAAGCCCTGTAGAAGGATTGATGTGTGAGAACTGGTTATGCCACACAGAGCAACCTCAAGATGTAGAAATAAGAAACTAAGCCACAATCTTAATGCACCAAAGTAACCCACTGATGCACCAGAGTAACCCACCGAGAGGAAGTCATGCTGGCTTACAGGTGTAGCAGAGGGTACCATGGGGTTTTATGAAACAAGCCTTCTGATCCTACATTCTCTGTTTTTCTTGAATGATGGTATCTCCTGTGTGTGTCTATCTGTGAAGGGGAGATGGCTGTTTACCTATTAACATGTTTCTGAGAAAATCTGAAATTTGTTTACCAGAAGATGTCCTCACGTTACAGTTTCCACAGATGATGCCATTGTAATGGTCCCCTTCTAAAGCACATTGCTAATTCTAATTAAAAACCCCAAACCACACACAACCCCCCCCCAAAATCCCCACCCACCCTTTGTTAAATGCCCAGGTCAATAGATTGAGGACTGGAGGAGAACATCATAATCATATGGCTGTAGTCCAGTTTAGGCTATAAAGTCTATGCTCCAGACCATTTACTCCTCAATGTGTGGCTTTTCTACCTGACTAATAAAACGCTGTTGTTTTTAAGTACCTGGAGTAAACTGCTGCCATCAAAGGAAGATCTGCTGCAAGATTTTCTCTCTCCTGTCCCCAGTTTTAGCTCTGAAAATACTTTAAAAGTCTGTACTGGAGCTGACTAAAACTGGTATTTGTTCCGTACAGAACAAACTGAAGACTTGTTAGCAGACTCGTTAGAGGGGCACACAGAAGAAATCGCCAATGAAAGTTTTGCCAACCCTCATGTGAAACTGTACCAGGAATCCCGTGCTGAGCTCTCTTCAGCCAGGGACTCAGCATTTTCAGGCTTGGCTTAACAAGAGTCCCTCCATCCCACCTGTGGCTATTGTGAAACCTATTTTCTGCTTGTATTTAAGGTTACTTTAATGTTTGTATGAATGTTAATAACATTCATAGCGTTGCAGTGGCCTTCTCTGTGCTTTCCCTCCAGACTTAGGGGGGGTGGTGGTGATGCTCTGGGTTGGCTCTCATGAATGACACAGAGGCCATGGAGAGGAATCAGGAGAGGAAATAGGAAGTTTTGTTCCTTAAACCTTCCTCTGTTGTATTGTCACAGCAACAGAGACTCTGCTCAGTAGCTTGAAACTCCCATAACAGTTGTTGAACTGTTGAGATATTTTTGAGGGTGTTGAAAAGGATATTTTATGCTTCAGCAGTTCGTTTTCTGTTCAAAGTGCTTCATTACAGCATTTTAAATAATGTTTGGAGTTGGCATTAGAAAATCTTACGAGATCCCTCAGATTAAACAAATTAAACCAAGCAACAAAACAGCCAACAAAAACCCCTCAACTGCTTAATTCGGATTATAACTTTTAGGAGGCTAAAAAGGTACCAAATTCTTGATAGAGGAAGAAATGGGTATATGCAATTGTAAAGGGCTAAACTGATCGGTTTTCCCACTCTTTTCTTGCTTGCTGCACACCTTAAAAATGGAAAGAAATCATTGTTCTTGGGAAATGAGTCCTTACTTTTCTGTGTAAGATGAGAGGAAATGGCAAGTAACTGAATCAAGGAAGCTGCTAAAGAGCGTGCGTTGGTTTGTGAGCGGTGAAGTCTACACTCAAATGTGATGACAGTTGGTGCAGGCCCTGTGTTTTGCGAGAGGTTTTGTTGTAATCATCAATGAATCATCAATAAATGATTCATGAGGGCATTAAAAGATGAAGGAAATTGCTTATTGTTTTGCAAGAGCATCCAACTGAAGTTTATGGGAATCGGAGGGCTCCAGGCCCTGGGCATTTCACAAACTTTTTTTTGCTGCAGCTAATTATGCTGCATTCACTTAAAAAAGTGACAATGTTTATAACTGTAGGAGCATGGCAAAGTGAGAGACTTGGCCTCTGGGAAAAAGCTGCTTGTATAGCTGTTCTGGTTTACTCTTGGGCATAGTTCTTCAATAAATTAAACACAAGAAAAGACTGAGGTGGTTTGGCAGATCTGTTTCATAATTGGAAAACTATAAAGGTAATAGTCTGGCTAATAAAACGTTCATTAAACATGGCGTTTTTAAGTCTGTGGTTGCTCAGATGGGCAACCAGTGGGCATGGAAGGGAGTTAGAGAAAGAAGTGGTGGAAGTAGCAGGGGGGCAAAGATATTTTCAACTTTACGCTTACAAAGTTATGCTAGTCTCTACCTGCAGCAATGCCTGCAAACCAGTATGGCCACAGGAGCTGGTGTGGTGCCTGCCAGCTTTTGTGGCTCACTGCTTCCCAGGATGCTGCTCCTGCCCTGGAGAGGTGATGTCCAGAGGCGGTGATAAGGGTGTCCCTGTCTGGTCTGAAAGGAGCATGCGGGTTCTCATGCTTCAGAGCCATCAGAGGATGCTTCCTAAAGCATCTGTTATTATAGGTTTATGTAAAAGCAGGTATCCAGAAACTTAGGTATAGGTCAGGCAGAAAACCAGGTCAGATCCTCTTTTTGTGCAGCTCCGGCAGCAGTGCCAAGAAAGAGTGCACTCGTTTGGCAATTCTACTATGTTTTACTTTTCTCAAACTTGTAATAGCAGCTCCTGGGTCATTGCTGTTGAACTGTTTTTATTGAATCAAGTATAACTTGGTTTTGTAAGCAGGTGATCACAGTAATCTTGGTAAACTCTACTTTTTGTGACCCCTGTCCATCACATACAATACTGTTTTGATGCTGAACATTTCTGTGAGTTCTGTGAAAGTCTTTCACCTGTTTCTCTGTATGTAAAGGGAGTAGCTACATGACCCTTTGATCATATATTGGATTTGATTGTAAAATGCAGGTAGGGTTGCCTAATAGGTCCTTTGCAACCTGTCACAGAAGGCTGGGCTGTGTCCATCTTCTGTATTTATCAAACATAGAGCAGCGTGCTGGACAAAGCAGTGTACGTGGCCTTCTGAGAAAGTCCAGTTGGCCATTTAGATGATTGGTTTGGTGATTTGGTGTATATTTTGAGGTATTTTCCCTCAGATAAGAAATGAACTTTAGACCCACACGTATTCTGGAGACATTTTTGTCCTTACCCCTGCTGTGATCTGGGATCGAGCATATAAGGAAAAGAGCGAGGCCAGGGGAATGGAGGCAAAGTTTTCATTTTCACTTTTAACTTTATTTTCTTTTTCCACAGGGTAGGTCTGTTTCTTTAACAACCTTCTACCGAACAGCAAGAAACATCATGAACATGTGCTTCACGAAGGAGCCTACAGTAGCTGAAGTAGAGGTGAGGCCAACACAAGGGGTGGTAGAAGCGTGTATTTCGGGAGATTAAGTCTCAGGATTCAGTATAGTTGACATTAAGGCATTAGTATAAGCAGTTTAAGCCTGTCTAGTGTAGGAGAAAAAGAATTGGTTGGATAGGCATCGTATTGATTCTTCCTTTTTTAATTTTTTGACATTTTTAATAAAGGTGTTGATGAACTGAGGGAGAGAAAGAAGTCTTAATCTGTCATGTGCTGAAGCACAGGAGCCAGAAGGATCTAAATTCTGTCTTCCCGATTCATTGTTGAAGAATTTATATTCTTACTTTTAAGCAGCGTTTTATGTTGAATGACGTTGAGGTCATGAAAGCCGTGTAAATTTCTGGGGTTTATATTTTAATGAGAGATGCCTTGTTCAGTGAACTAAAAATGCATTACTACCTTCTCTTACCACAGCAAGAGTATTGGCGGATAGTGGAACAGAAAGATTGCCATGTAGCAGTGCATTGTGGAAAAGTAGATACCAACACCCACGGGAGTGGCTTTCCCGTGGGAAAATCTGAACCATTTTCAAGGTAAGATCACCAAATCCATGTATTTTGTTAGCTCATGCCAGCTGCCCTGTTGTTCTGAGTAGGGGTGGGGGGGCGTAAGGCCAGCAGTGCAGCTTGATGCTGGGGATGTTGGCACCAGGAATGTGCGCTGACATGTAACTGTCTCTGTGTCACCCCTCAAACAGGCATGGGTGGAACCTCACAGTCCTTCCTAATAATACAGGATCCATCCTGCGACATCTTGGTGCTGTGCCTGGTAAGCAAGTCTCTTTTCTATGTTTCCAGCAAGAATAAGTGTCCTCTATGAATGTGGCTGTGTAGTCACCAAAGTCTCCTCTCTCTTCCTGGCTCCTGTGTTCACTGGCTGACCAGGCAGACACGCAGTTGTGCATAGCATGTGGTATTTAAAGGAATGAAGGCAGGTGTGCAGATAAAGAATTAATGAATAGTTGAGACCATACACCTGGGAGGAACCAGTTGTACTTGCAGTATCGCTTTCTCGTTGCCAGTACATCAGTGTTCTTGCTTTGTGTCAGTGTGACAAAGTACAGAGCCGTGCAATTCCTTACTTGTAAAACTAGCCTGTAGCTCTAGGAAGAGCAGCACACAGGTTTTCCATATGAACTGTCACGAGTGGTCCAGCTACATATGTAGTACCATTGCAATTTACTGGTAGAAATATTAGCTGAAAGCGTAACTCAGTCTCCCATGCAGATGTTGAGCCTGAACAATCCAGCTGGGAAACACATTATGTGTTTACAAGTACATGTATGCTTGACAACATGAAACAACCTCCTCTGATCAATGCCATTGAGCTAAAATTGCGGGTATTTGTACATTTTTAAGGGATAAAATTTTTTCTACAGCTATTAGAAAACAATTATGTTCGAAGGCGATGTAATTGGTAGATATTTTGTTAGTGGAAATGCTGGATTTGTTAAATTATTCTGTGTGAATTACTCTCTCTGGCAGGAAGACTTAAAACTTAAGGGGTCAGCTTGCGGGTAGAAAAATATTTTTAACAGAAATGACCTCTCAAACTGTCTTTTAATTAGAAACTGCAGTTAATCATAACTCATTTTCAATCTCTCTGCTTTAGGAGTGACAATTCCTTGGCTAAATATTGGCATGGTCTTTTCTACCTCATGCTGGTCTCGAGACCAAAATCACCTTCCATACATTGACTACTTACACACTGGTGCTGATTGCATTTGGTAGGTATTCCTGTGTTTTGTTTTCTTCTCATTCACTGCAGCGGCTGTCTGTAGTTTGGTGTTAATAGCAGGTTGTGTAGTACCTCTTGCATGAATGAATCTCACCTAGAAAGGCCCAGTGTGTGTGGTCACAGTTTTAATGGGAAAATGTAGTATAAACTTTGGTGATGAAATGCCCTTTCCTGGAAGAAAAATTTCACTTTATCTTCCACGCTCTATTCTGAAATATTTAGTGATAAACTGTTTCTGCTTGACACACCGTTTAATCTGTGGAAAGTTTTCATGACATGGAAGTCAGATGAGAGCTAGTCAAGGTAGACTTTACTTAGGCTGATGGAGAACACTCATCAAGTAAGCTCTATATTGCCACTTGTAAAGTGACTGAACCCACACTCTGACTACATAGGCAGTGCTGTCCTTTTTAATGCAAAATCTCTTGAACTCTGTATCTACCAGGTCCCTAGTGTTTTCTCTTTTTTCATTATGATAATAATTTTTAATATGATTACACACATCATTCCAGTGTCTCCTTGTGGACATCATCTTTTGGTTGCTAGCTACATTTCATATTTCATAGAATCGTAGAATTGTTAGGGTTGGAAAAGACCTTAAGATATTTGGTAGACAGATCGTGCAAATAGACTTAACACTCAGCTTATGTTTTTGAACATGGTGAATCCTTCCTGAATTCAGTGCATACATGCTGCTAGAGATGATGATGACTTAGGTTGCAATGGAAGTACAACAGCTGATGGAGAGATTAAAGGAAGCAGGTGCTGCTGGCATGTCATGCTCATTCTGTCAGTTTACTGTGACATTGGTGTTATTACCCAAGAGGATTATCGGTGACAATAACAAATGATAAGCAGTGTAACTGTTGTTTCTTGATGAGAGAAAATACAATAGAGAAGAAAAGTTACTTAAGTGGTGTCCCCTGCAAAGGTGAGAAGCCGGTTCCCGTTCCTGTTCAACAGTTCCAGCCGTTCCCCTCTTGAACTCTGAAATGCAGGAGACTTTAGCTCCTTGGGTGGTGTGACAGGAGAAGGCCTGTGGAGAGCCCCTTTTGCCTCCAGTCACCATGGAGGCAGTGGCAGTGTCAGCTGCTCTTCATTCACATGCAAAGTGTGTACTTTGGCCATTGCCTTTAACTCCCACCTGCTGAAGTCAGAGGTGCTGACCCAGCTGTCACTGGGAAAGCACATGTCCCACAAAAAAAGAATTTGAACTCTTGGAGGAAACCATTAAAGCAGGAGCTCCTCTCTGGAAATATTTTATGCAGGAGAAATGATCTGTATGTGATCATAGCAAGGGGTGAAGGCAAATGCTGGATTATGCTGCACATCTGGGAGTTTGTTCTTCTCTGTCATGAGCATTTCATGGCTCCTCTCCCTGTTCTGTGAATCAGGAATCTGTAATCTTTTATAATAGTATACTATCAGGACAAACTGCTGAGCAAGCTACATTGTCCTCAACCTTAGGTGAATCTGTTTTTCTCTGTGACATTCATCTAGTCTGAAATGACAGCAAATTCCAAACAAAAGGCATTCAAGAATTCCCCTAATTAAGTTGTGAGGCCACTCTCTTCATACTGTGCATGTCAAAACATGCCTTTTGGGATTGAACAGGCTTGAATGCAGCTAGCCAGTTTTAGGAAAAGCTACTGGCTCTGTTTTTCCAAGCTGAGAAGAATAAAACCAGGGAAGCCATTTGCTTTTTCTTGATGGACTTGCTTATAAACACAAGTATATAGCTTCAGGTGTATTATGATGATTGTCCTGATGAAACATTGATATTGTGTAATAACTCAGAAGAAGGAAGACATGAAACTCCTTAGTCTGTAAAAGCTATTCTTTGGCAAGGCTGCCAGGCTGAAATGTCAGGCTAGTATTCATTATTAACTCATTACAACTTTTAATATTGCAATAAAGTACCCAGCTTTATTGAGGAAAAAATGAATTTAATAACTAGGTCTGATGTAATATCTGGAGTAGCCCTGACAGCATTGCTTCTGGTGGCTGCTTCAGTGGTAACAAAGCAGACTACTGGGGCATCAAGCTCTCTGTCTTGCAAAGTCCAGCCAGCATCCAGAAATCTTCTCTTCAAAGGACACATCCCTGTGGTACTAAAATCACTGGTGCTTCATTTACCTGCAGATTGCTCAGGTCACTGTCTGATCCCTCAGGTTTTACCTTCTGAAGGGTAAACGGGAGAACTCAATTTGCATGCAGGGCAGAGGTCAGTGACCTAACATTTTATTCTGGAGGGATCCTCAGTGCCCATTAAAAGAGTGAAGAGAACCCAAGACACTCAGAAGTCTATTCTAGCTGCTCTCCTCCCATTTTTACAGGTAGATCAAGAATTGCAAATGAGTGAAATCACAGCATACACTGCAGTTGCAAAGGATCTCCATTCCCCTCAGCCCTGCCAGTAGTCAGTCCCATGCACTTTTGTGCTATCCCTCCTCTTCACACATCTTTTCCCTGCTTTTTTCCTGGGCCCATCTGGTGAGGGGCTGCATGCTTGGATCTTTTGGCTGTTCCAACTGTATTTTCTGACTCTAAAAGGAAAGAGTGGGCTCTGCAGTGTTCTGGGTTTGAACTGAAAATATTTTCATCACCATTTAAAATCTCTTACTATAGTGTAACTAGAGTACTATGCTACACACATGGAGCTGTTCTGAAGCTGTCATTGATAGCAACACAGGTATTGCAAAGTGTTTGATACACAGCATGCATTTAAAATTGCTGTTGGGACTTCAACTTTATCAGGTTAAAGTTCTTCACCTCTTTATAACCATCGGATTTCTTAGAAAGGTCCTGATGTCAATATATGTGTCTTTGTGCACCCAGGCAACCAGCTCATTAGAGCCCTTACTGTGGCTGCAAGTAGCTGCATGAGTAGATACTGTCATCTCTTCTGGCATTTGGCTTGAAGATCAACAAAGACACATCAAAGTCATCATCAGTACAGTGAACAGTAACGAGATGTTTGAATCATAGGAAGTACAGCCTCCTACAGACTCATCAAGCAGGATAACTCTGTATGACGCATACAGACTTTATATTAGTGCACATTATAAACAAATATCCTAACAAGGTCTGTAAGGCCAGCAGAGAATGCTTTATGAAAGTGACGGAGGGACTGGATGAATGACAAGGAAACTACCCTTTCCCCAAAATCCTTTTATGTGTGTGTGATGGGGGCAAATGGTTGTGGTCTTTCTGCTTGAAGTGAACTAGTAAGTTGTGATAAATCTAGAGGTGCTTTTTACTTGTCCTGAGCATAACAAATCTGAATAAACTAATGTTTCAGATAAAGCATAGCATGGCAGCAATGCAAGGCAGGTTTGGGAATCCCATGATGTGCAGTGTGTTTCCAACCAAACTGCACTGCTCAGTTTGAAGTTACCAGATACGAGCTACCAGATCTTGGGGAGCAGGTATCTTCTGGGTGGACATAAACACCTTTCTAGCAGAGTGCAAGCAAGAGTAGTGACTAATTGTCACCATATTGCCACCCTGCATCCAGCAAAATAGCAGTTCTCTGGATGTGTGAAGCTAAGACCTGAGACTTATGTTCTTGTCATTTCTGCATAGGAAGCACTGCTGGCAGTGAGCACAGAGAGAACAGGTTCTTCCTTGGCTTCTTAAGGGGAGAGGAGGATGTGGAACTTGGCTAGGAAAAATTTAAATCTCCCTTTCTGCTTTGGCTGCTCTGAGTCAGGTCTTTTGTTGCAAGGAAGAGAAGGGATGTGGGATTTATTTAGTAAGCGAGGCAGGAAGCTCTTGGGGTACTTTGTGTTTTAACAGTGAAGGTGATTTGCGGTTTCTTCATTGTTACAGATACAAAATGTTATTAAATAAAAAGATTGCTTGAGTGATGCACAGGTAATAAATGCAGCAGTTTAGGATAAAGGTAACAACATATATTGGTGCTCATGAGATGCCAGCTTCTGCTCGTTTTGGTGCCATTAAAATGAACACTATTCTGTGACTGATTTCTGTCCTCTGATTCTACAGAGTTTTAACATTTCTGTTTCAGGGATTTTTATGTCCTTTGACATTTAGTGAACACCATCAGACAATCTAAATAAACAGCATTCCATGAATCCTGTGTTTTACCAGAAAGAACTGTGTGGAAAAGCCTGTGTTTAATTTGTTTTAATCAATGTCCTGATCTGAATTGCCTGTTCCTGTGTAGCTGTGGACCGTTATTTACTCCACAGTAAATCTTTCCTCTTTTCCTTTGACAAAACAACAGGTATTGCATTCCTGCTGCGGAGGAGAACAAACTTGATGATGTGGTACATACCCTGCTGCAAGCCAATGGCACTCCAGGGCTGGAAATGCTTGAAAGTAATGTAATGGTAGGTTAACACTGGGAGAAGTATTCCCATTTTGAGAACCCAAGGCTAATCAGGATGCTGGTTGCTCAGGGTTTTTTTTTTTTTGTTTTGTCTTACACTAAAATGATGCAGAGGCTGTTGTTAAAATCTGGCTGCTTCCTAATTGCAGTGTTTGCCCACATGGCATTTTTCTAGCAAGGCTCACATGTTAAAATGTTGAAATAAAAATAAATGTGACAGTGCAATAAATACCCATTTCTAATACTGACCACAGCGTGTTTAACCTCACAAAAGGAGTGTTTTGTAATCAGTTAATCTGCCATGACTGACATTTTATAAAGCCACCATGGATATGAGAAGCCTAATACTTAGAAGGATTTTTGAGTAGTTTTGGCTCTCTTGTTTATTTTGTGGATAACAATTTATATTTAGTGCATGTGAATATAAATTTGGGAGCCTATAACAAAGACCCTCCTTCAGCTATTCATGTTAGCATGTTAACAGAAGTGAAGAAGCAAGGATGCCTTGGGTGGGATGATTTAGTGTGAGGTGTCCCTACCCACGGCAGGGGGGTTGGAATTAGATGATCTTGAGGTCCTTTCAAACCCTAACTATTCTATGATTCTATGATTCAATACCAAGTCTGAAAAGATCTACGTGGAAAACAGTCTGCAGTACTTTCTGTAGCAGTAATAGGTAGTATTGTTTTGAGGCTCTGTGTTTGAAATTGTTTGGCAAGTGAAAGTTTAAACTGTTGATTTCAGAAGAGCCACTTCTGTAATTCTCACTCCAAACACTAAGCTTCAGCCATGTGCAGAAGGGAAGAGAGAAAGTGAACAGAGCTGAGCCGTTCGCAGAGCAGACAAGTAGCATGTGGCAGTCAGTATCCAGCAAGGGAGGGGGATGTAAGTGTAAAATAAAGTTCTGATTGTTTTTTGGATTTCTTTTTGTTGTTGTTTTGCTTTTATGTGTCTCTAGATCTCCCCAGAAATCTTGTGTAAGGAGGGGATCAGGGTGCACCGTACTGTACAGCAGAGCGGGCAGTTCGTTGTCTGTTTTCCTGGATCCTTTGTGTCCAAAGTGTGTTGTGGCTATAGTGTTTCTGAAACAGTGCACTTTGCTACCACCCAGTGGACAAGTATGGGGTTTAAAACAGCCAAGGTAAGTTGAGAAAAGGAGTTAAAATGGATTCATGGCCCTGCCATCTAAACCGACATTTCAGGATTGATAGCGTTGTGAGACTTGTACAATTACATCTAACTTTGTGGACTGTTAAATAAAAAAAAGGAAAAAAGTTCTGCAAGGCATGAAAAAAGCGAGGAAGCTTTTAAAAAATCCCTTCAGAGCTAATGATAATATATTGTATATATATATATTGTATTACGCTTACGAATTTTAAGTAATGTTTTCTAGAACCATTAGAATCTCAGGTGTGAATATCTGAATAAACTGTGCTTAGTAGCTCCTATGAATAGGCAGAGTCAATACTCACAGCTGTATCACGTGTCTTTCTCTGCCCCGCCATTCAGGAGAAGCTGTTGATCAGGGCAATTTCAATTTTAATCAACTTGAAAATCTTTAGGTTCACAGACCCTAGGTTCACATCCAATACTAAGATGTAAATAAAAGCCCTTTCCCATTGCCTTTTCACACAACTAACTGAGGCAGGTTGTCTGCCAAAACCAACAGGTGAATCATCCAGTCATCACGATTTTGACTACATTTCTGTGGTCTTGGACAAAGAATATATGTCACTGGTTGTGTTCCCAAACTCCTCAAATACACTATGGGTTACAGATGCTATTTTGGTAGTGTTTTTTAGCTAAACCAGTAGTAAATTATCATTTACAGCTTGAGAACAAGTGGTTAGTAAGTAATAAAATGTAATATGTCCACAGTTAGGTTTTGGATCTTTAGGGTTAATGGAATTCTTCCTGCCTGATTATACTAACTGAATATTTAACTTAGTTTCAAATAAAAGGTTATTTTATTACAGATTTATTGTGGGGGAAGGTGGGAATTGTATATGTGTATAGATAAGGAATGAGAATTCTGAGCTAACCTTTTCTGTCTGAAGGTACACAATTATATTAACTCCATATGCTATACCTATTGCTCTGCTGAACACTTGCTTGACATTCTGGAAATGCCGGTCCTGTAAGAGACAGAAATCACTATGCAGCAATTAAAAAGCTCTTCTTGGTGCCTCAAATTCTGAAGAACAGTTTCTTTTGATTAACTTTTAAGAGCTTTGCACTGGGTAAACATAAGCTGATTGAAAATCCATCAGATTCCAATCTATGATAACCTACCCTGGAAACTGAAGTCACAGTTCTCACAGACTTTAGGAGAACCACACATACATGTTTGTATCAAAGTAATTCTGGGAACACCCACTACACTCTGCTTTTCCTTCTTTTATTTTCCTTCCATCCTTTCTTTCTTCAAACTATCCTATGTTCTTAACTCCCTTAAATTTTGGAAATTCTTCCTTTGTTCCTTCACTTTGGCGAGGCACTTAGTCATTTTCAAAGGTGGGCTGGGACTGTGCTTTTCAGAGGTTGAGACATTCTGTGTAATGAGCAAGATTCCCATTTTGGACTGTTAATGAACTGTGACAATTGTACCTTCCTGTCTGTCTGTTCTCAACAGCAATATTGACAGTTTTCAACTGTTTGATAAATTAACTTTGGTTTCATTCTGTGATACTGTAACCTGATTTTTTTTATAGTGACTCTATATTACTAAACAGTGTTGTTTCACTTCTGTATTGAGTGACTGCTCAGTCTCCTTTAATATATGGAAAAAAAGAAATTCTGCATCTGAAATGGCATTGATTTCAGTTTGTAAGGAGTTAGGATAATTGTGGGAATAAAAGAATTAGTATAAAGCCTGTGTAAAGGACAGAGAGTTTTCACCTAAACCATATGTGGAACCAGGTTGCTGGCTTTTAAAAAACACCCTGAGAGCTTTTGAAATTTTAAACTTAGGATGAGGAAAAGGTTTACAGGTGTGGTGAAGAGTTTGTGTTTGGAATGGCAAAGGGGTAGCTCCATGTCCTCAAATAAGGCATTGGGCAGAGCGAGTACAATTCATTTAGGAAACAGGAGAACAGAATATTGAACTAAATGAATGCACTCTGGTCTAGAGGTTTGGAAATAAGAAAGAACATCTGGTTTTAAAGCAGGGCTTTGGTGCTATAGGGCCCACCAGAAACTTGGTGAAGAGACTCAGCTGGTACTGTAATAGGAGAGGAAGAAGTACATAGGAAAGATGGAGTTAGTCATCCAGTTGGAGCAGCACTGCTGCAACCAAAAGAGAGATTACAGTAAAATAATCCAGGTTTAACTCTGTCACCAGTGATGGAATCCCTGTGCCCTGATCTTCCTGTTCTAAATAAGAAAGGCATGGTATTAGTTTAGCACTGTTCTCCTGACTGTCCAACCAGTATGCTGGCAGAGGCTTTATCTGTATCCCCCCAACAAGTTTTAGTTTGGTTGAGGAATGTGCCTTTATAATGTCACACAATGACTACTCCTTGGTTCCTGTCACAGAGCTGCCTTAGCAGACTGGGTTGCTTTTAGATGAAACCAAATGGTAAGAGGTGCTTCAGAAGTGCCGTCCAAAAACCAGTGGCACTGTGGCTACAGGACCAGGCTAGACTGCTTCAAAGCCATCAGCTTTACATACACACATGGTGGGTGTTTGACTCCTCAGTGTCAACTGTATCACTCTGCACATTCACTCCTGCTTCACTGTATCGGATGGTGTATAGCCTCTGTCATGCTAAAGGAGATGAGAAAACCTGTGAGGCCAGGATATACGATGATAATGGGAAATGCTGGTCTCTTCCCCCTAGCTAGGATAGCGGTTGTGTTGTGTGCAATGCCAGAACAGAAATGGCTTCTGGGAACAGCTAGTTAGGAAATCCATGCAGGGAGAAGAAACTCTCATCTCGTTTCTCAGCAATGGTGGAGCTGAGCTCAAAATATCACTGCAAATAGCTGCACTGTGATGGTGAGCAGAGAGTAAGAACCGTGAAAGAGCAGTAAACCGTGAAATATCCACTGCTGTGGTGTTTCATTTCAAAAGACAGCCTTGCATAAAACTAAGGAAGCTTGTTAAATTGAGAATGCAGAAAGAAGGGTTAAGTGTTTGCGTGCAGCATAGAAATTGCTTAAAGATGCTGTGTTAGAGACTCACAACACATGCACATTGCTTAGTTAAAAAAAAAATGTTCAAAAGGCAAACCCCCACTAAACTTGGCATGCCTAACACCAGGGGAAAGAAGTCTGTTTGAAATGAGACCAAAACCCCCCTTTTGTATGCAGAAGAGTAAAATACAAGTAAAACATCTACTCTAGCAAGATGCATGTAAATACACACAAATGCAGAGCAAAAGGAGATTTCAGGGAACAACTTCCTAAAGACCAAAAGAACAAATAAATGTAGAAAAGAACAAGACCAGGGTAATCAACATGGCTTTTGCAATGAGGTCATGGTCCCCCAGGCCACGAAGCTTTTGGAAGGATATATGGACAAAAGAGATCCAGTTGACAGAGTCTGTCAGCATTCCTGGACGAGGTTCCTTGGGATGGGTTCTTAAAGAAATTAACCTGTCATGGGTTGAGAGGGAAAGTTCATGCACCAGAAAACTAACTGATGTAAAGAGAAGCAGAGGATGGTAATAAATGGTCAATTTTTATCATGGAGGGAAGTCTCTTTTCTGCTTTCCTCAGGGATTTGTACTAAGGCCAGTACAGCTCAACCTCTTTTGTTTTACCGAGGGTCAGAGTTTTCAAATGACACTAACAAAACTTCAGATATTTCGGAAAACGCTACACTTTTCCCAAGTGTGCAGTAAATAAAGGAATTTGCCTATATAAGAATTATCAAAAGGGTTTAAAATCACTCAGTTCATACTGACAGGAAAGTAGCTGTAAAAGCTTACACAGAGAGGAACTGGTAACAGGCAAAACTGAGCAGAACCAAACCCTCTCCTTTTGCTTGTTGTCTTCTTTCCCTGACATCTGCCTATTTTGCTAGTTGTTGTCTTTGATGTTTTAAAAGATGCAAAATAACAGCAGCCCTGTGCGTCAGGTAGGTGAGAAAGATAGATATTACTGGATGGCTGCGAGTGCAAATAGTGTGTTAGTGAGCTTAAGTGATCACATTACTCCTCTTGGTCTTCACAGGAAAGATTAGATTTTAGGGAGAGAATTTTGAGGTGTTTATTGGTTCCTCCACTTTGGTGAACTGCAAGCTAAGCTATGCCTGGGCATCCTTCTCTTTATTTTTCTCATTTGGGGGACATTTCTCCTGTCCTGGTCTTGTCCACTGATGAAGTTTAATTTTATTCTTTGAAAAAAAGGTGTACCTGAAATGTAGTGACACTGGAGTACTTGCATTTTTCTTCTTTCTCTTTGTAGATGCAGACTTTGCCTATCTTTTATTCTGCATTAAATTTCACTGCAAGACATATTAAGATAGCAAAGAGGCTGATTTCATATTTTCATATATGCCATCACGCACTGCAGATGCTTTTTTGCTTTCTACTGTTGAGTCTGGATGAAAACAGAATGTTAGTTGTAAGAGGCACTAGGGCATTCTTCAAGAAAGCAGTTGATAATGATGGCTGGTAGCATGCGTTTGGTTTAAGGTTTCAAGTTTTTTCTGTGGCATTGGCTCACCTAAAGCGTAAGCAGAAAGTCTCCTTTCGTAGTCTCTTCATCAGAAGGACCCAATTCAGCAAAGCCCTTGGGCACCTCACTTTCTGCTGGAAGGATTTACTTCTGATTAGCATTTGTTTCAGTGTGTAGTTAGTACTGGTTGTAAGTTTGAACATAAATACTTTGCTTAATTTGGACTATGGAAAGCTTTTACTTTTGGTGGTTTTAAAAGGTTCCTTTTGGCTACATTGAAGTCATTCTTTATAACTTTTATTTTCCAATATGCTGAAGAACTAATCTGGCGATTTCTGTCCCAGGAAATGAAGAGACGACGTATCGCCAAACCATTTTCGATGGAAAAGTTGCTTTATCAGATTGCAACAGCAGAAGCAAAAAAGGAAAACGGGCCGACTCTGAGTACGATATCATCACTTCTTGGAGAGCTCAGGTAACGAATTGGGGGCCTGTTGTACCTATTTTGTTTTAATTGACAGACTCTGGAGGTGGATGACGTAAGTAACCCTTTCATATGCATGTCTTGTACCTACTTAACCAAGGAGAAGCCCAGCAAACAAACTCCGAGACAGCCACATGTGGAAGAAGCAGTTTTCTTGGCTGTATCTGATGTGAGAGTGCCCGTGGTTAGGATGTCTTACTCTTAAGAATTCCCTACTTCGGGCACCATTATGGAATTAAAGCTACAGCTTGCCTTGGGTTTTTGTTTTGTTGATTCTTGGTGCTGAGATTCAAGCTTTCCTGAAGCATTACGTGAACTGCATGGTGCCAAGTGGTTAAAAACCTTTATTCAGTTTTTCAGCCTCTTGGCATCAGTAGCCACTTTCAGTCCATGTCTGTCATGGGTTCTGCACCAGGAACTCTTGTCTTCAGCATCAAGATTATTATGCTGCAGTTGTAGAAGGTACTTTGCTTACAGAAAGTTGATTTGATTTAAGCCATTGAGTAAGTGAGCAGCTTATTTATAGGTGCTAATGCATCTCACATTCTCCCCAGTATTAAGGAAACATGTTTAGGGTTTCTCTTAAGATAGGTAAAAAAAAAAGAAAATATAATGTTGCCTGGCTGTGTAATGATCTTCTCTTTTGTTCCCTACCATGTAGTTGCTACCTATCTTTCAAGTTTGTGACAACTGATACTCGAGATGTCAAGAAAGTTTTGATGAATGGAACCTACAAACTGTATTTAACTAACTAGCATGTTCATTTGGAAAATTTCCAGTGACAGATTGAAGGGGAAAACAGCCCATGTGTTGTTTTAGTGTTCAGAAAGAAATACAAAGAGGTGTGCTGACTGCTTTACCTGCAGCTGGTTCCCCTGTGGGAATGAGCCCTTCCAAGTGCCTTTTTTTTTTTTTATTACTTTTTTTTTCCTTGAAGAGGAAAAGACTGCAAGTGCGAAAGGTGAAACAGAAATGTTGGTGCTTGCTCTCAGACCGTCACATCGACCTCTATCAGAGTGGTTCTCAAACTTGTTCTTATGCTTAGGTTGGGATTCTAAGGAGGATATCGGTCCTTCCTGTGTCTGCTTATGGAAAACAAACCCCCACACAACAACACCGATAAAAAACCCCAACAAAGTGGAACACTGTACCATTTTTTTTTCTCATTTGCTTTGTTTTGCTTGCTTGTTCTGTTTTTGCTGCCTCCTCTCTTGCTTTGCCTTGGTTGCTCAGTTTGCCCATGCCATTTGCTTAGCTTGGCTCTCCACCTATCTTCAGCTGTGTCTGGTGGTGAGCTTTTTTATTCTCCCCTTGCATCTGCTCAGCTCACTCCATGCTTGCTGTCTTCCACTCGGCTCCAACCTGACCTGCTCTCCTAATGCTGTGTAGTTCAGCATGGGAAGTACTGTCCACCTTGCAGATGCCATGGGTGAAGGGCGGCTGGAGGGCTTAGTTTTTACCCTTAATTGATATCTCCTTCTCTTTCCCCGGGTGTACAGCAAGATCTTCGTCTTTTGGCACAATCACTTGCCCTGCTCCCCCTTTCCTGCCTGAAGCTCCTCATGGTAGCAGGTCCTTGGTTCATCTCTGCCTCTTGATGAAGGTGGCTGTTACTCCTGACAGCAACGGCTCTTCCTGCTCCAGGTGGCTTTTGGCAACTTCAGGGATGACAGTCATGTTAGCCACATCTCCTGACTCTTCACATGGTCCTGGGCAACCACCGACCTACAGGAAATACTCGTCAGTCCCCAGTTCTCTGTGGAGCAGTTTGAGAACCACTGGCTCAATACAGTGGTCGCTGTTAAAATCCGGATATAGCTTTTGCAGTTAGGCAGCGTTTCTGTGGTGCTGGCTATCTCTCACCATGAGTAGGGAATGGCACCAACCTCTAACAACACTCAGGGCTTTGCTGTGTGGAGCTAAGGTTTCAATGATGATGGTGGTAAAAAGGTGGTTCTACATGGCTTTGTGGTGGTGCGAGGTGATGCCTGTGTCTAATTGCATAAAACGTTCACAGGGACACAGAGCTGAGGCAGCGGCGGCAGCTTTACGAGGCAGGTCTCCATTCTTCAGCGCGCTATGGCAGCCACGACAGCAGCAGCATGGGGATGGATGGAAAGAAAAAGCCTCGAAAGTGGTTGCAGTTAGAAACGTCGGAGAGGAGATGTCAGATTTGTCAGCACCTGTGCTATCTTTCCATGGTGAGTAAAGTCCTTTGCCACCTCTGGGGTACTCTCTCCCCTGGTAGGGCACTGTAATGGACTATAAGCATTTGAGAGACGGGAGATGACTACTTGAGTCGTCTCATACACTCCACACAAGATGCAGAGATGCTGATTTGGTTTGTCTCAGAATATTTACTGCCTCAGGCAGCAGTGACAGAAGACAACAGTTAGTGTCAGATAGCTTCCCTGCCCCTGTAAGGAAGGGGTAAACTAGTCACTCAGCTGCGTGGCTGCACTGCACTAGGAGAGGTAACAAAGATACCTGCTGATTGCCAGTAGGTGTAAGTCATGGCAGAGCAGTTCCCAGGATGAGCTAGCAACTCAAATATGTGCCCTGAGTCTTAGGCGTGCAGCTACAGCCTGTGCTGCGACAACTTCCCTGCAAGAGAAATTGCAGGGTAGATGTATTCTGTCTATCAAGCTGCGATGTTGTTTGCCAACCTGTCTGTTCAGAAACAGGATTCATGCCCATAAACTTTCTTTTTACAAGTAACTGCCTACTGGCTTTTGAAGGTGTGCTAACCACTGTGGTGACACTTCCAGGTTTTTAGCTGTATGCAGAACACCTAGAAATACAGCAATTTAATTAAAAATATCAAAAAATTCCTCCCACAACCTCAGGTACCACTTAATTCCAAGATCAGGTATTTAAATAAATACAGTACAGTGTGTGCAAGTCCATATTCCGGACATACTGCAATTATTCTGACATCCTTTGGGGTTTTTTGGTTACGTATGTAACTTTTCTGGTGGAAGGACAGTGTAACTTGTTAAATGGTTAGCTATAGCTGTTCCCCCCCTAGGATAGAATACACTCAGTTTATACATGCCTTTTGATGGCTGTTTAAGCAGTATTAATTTGAAGTCACTTTAAAATTACTCTATTTGAAAAAAAAAAAGACAACCAAATCCTCTTAATTCTGGCCTGTTTGCTCTGGAGTAAGTGTAATCAAGGAAAGGATTTTTCCTCATCACGCTTTGAAAACAGTAGTAGGGGACAAAAAAAAAATCAACTTGGTTGTCAAATTCCAACTGGAATGTGTAGGCTTGGCTGGTAGCCAGCTGAGCAAATGAGACCTCTGCTGAATGAGACGGTAGCTGAGGAATCCTGTGGCTAAGCTTCTGATTTTATCCTTATTCAAGACAGCATTAAAAGTAATCTGAAACTGCTGCTTTCAGGAAATCTTTAGGCTATGTGTTAGATACTTATGCATATATCACTATTTGGATTGGGCCTGTATTACTGTTGGTGTTCTGTGTTATAAATCATATGTATTTGCCAACATTAGCACTCAAAAAGGGATATGTACTTTCTTCTTACACATTCTGAATCATTTCACAATATGTAATACTTTTTGTTTATGCCTCTGACTATCTTGTAGTAAAATACAGGTTTAATAGCTCAGACAATAATTCAATACTGTGTGCATAACATGGCTACAATTTGGGGCTTACTGCACTTCTCCCCCCTACTCCTACATTTTTATATAGGTTGTACAGGAGAATGAAAATGTTGTCTTCTGCTTGGAGTGTGCCCTGCGGCATGTGGAAAAACAGAAGTCTTGTCGGGGACTGAAAATGATGTACCGTTACGATGAGGTCTGTATGATGTAGCTTTGTGATGCTGCTGAACTTTGACACTGAAAATTTGGGAGTAGACTTAACTCTGTCTTTGTCCTACCGAAACCTCAAGACGCTGTGCTGGGGTCTTTTAGATGTGGGAAGAACGTGCTGTATTATGATCTAAGTGAAAGAAATAGAGGGAAACATGATTACAAAGATGAAACCTGAAGCATAAATGGCACGGACAGGTATTACAGAACAGAAAAGGCATTTAGTGCTTTGGGATGCTGTAGAACATGAAGCTGTGCTTTGCCTGGTTAATTTCTTGTAACTTCTGTACTTCTGGATAACTTCTCTGTGGATAACTTCCAGTCCAGTTTGAACCTTCTCTAAGGCAAACTTGTTAGAGTACTTGTAGACAAGAGGTCCAGTAATGGCTTTAAGCAAATGTGATGGTTAACACTCACAGAGCTCAGGCTGGTGATTTAGGACAGTGTCTGGGTTCTGGACTAATGCTCAATCACAGTACAGTCAAATGATAGATGCCTCTTCATCTGGCTAATTAGCTCCATGTCTCCAATGTATAAGGTGGGGAATCAAGAGTGGGGCAGCTTTTCACTGTTACTCTGAATGGTGGATAATGAAACAGTAAGAGAAATTACAAAATCAGCTCTTGGAGATCAGTACTGGTGCAAGCAGCTTTCTGAGATGGGCTTCCCTAGGTGGTAATGAGTATTTTTTCCAGATGTAAAAAACTGCCAGAGTTTCTACATTTCTGAAAGATGTTTGACTGCTTCATGCCTGGCTACTGGTACAGAATTGGTTTTGAGGGCTGTGAATGAGGAGAAGGATCACCTGCATGTCATGTCTAACCGTTAGATAGACTTCGCTAAGCAGCTGCTTCAGCTCTGCACAAAAGCAAATTCTCAACATTCTTACTAGGGTGGGCCAGCCAGTTAGAAAAATCTCTCCCCTGCCCTGAACTTCATCAAATCCCTGAATGCAGTGGAGGTAGGAGTGGCACTGCAGCCAAATTTTGATGTGCAGGTCAAGGTCTGCTGATCCCTTCGGAGCATAATGCCATGCGGCTACTGCCCCTTCTCTGCATGGCAGCAAAACAGCTTTCTCTTTGCATGCGCTCAGAGCACCTGCACATCCAGACATCCTGACAGCATTAAACAAAAGTAGCATCCTGTAACCAATGCCAACAATGTCACAAGGAAAAAGTGGGATCTTTTCCTTAAATTTTCAAGAATTATTTAATAAATAGTAAATTATAAGCAGTGCTACTGTGGATTTTTAATTACAGCATTTGTAACTTTGTTCAGCAGTGGATTTTAAGTTGTATCTGAAGAACATTTCTGACCTCAGTGTAGTAACAATGGAGCCTGGCTTCTTTATTCTTGCTCAAGAGGTTTCTAGTTCTGCTCATCACTGTCTTCACATTTGGAAGGAGGAGCTTCAACAAGGGCTGTATCTGGACTACTGCGCAGTATTTCTCCTGAAATTCCTGGTCATGAATGTAGTATATGAGCTAAGGTTTTTTCCCCATTAGGTGCTTTCAGTCAAAAAGGCAGCACTGCATCACTGTCCATCTGAAGTGACTGGAGAAAGAGCAGATGCTGATTTGTGTTTTCTTTCTCTCCCTGAACAGGAACAAATAATCAGTCTAGTCAATCAAATCTGTGGAAAAGTATCTGGTAAAAATGGCAGCATTGAGAACTGTATCAGCAAGCCTACACCAAAAAGAGGACCTCGTAAGAGAGCGACAGTTGACGTGCCATCATCTAGGCTTTCATCCTCCAGTTCATCCAAAAGTGCTTCAAGTTAATCCTGAAGATGCCAACACTCTCATTTTGTCAATTTATATATATATTTTGTAATTATTATACCATAGTTTGGAGTACTTGCTGTAGAATACAAGCTGTCTTTGCACTAGCTCTAAAGAAGATTTTCTTCTGGTTTTAGAGAACTAATTTTGTTTTAGCATTAAACTGTTGAATTTTTTTTTGTACTTAGACTAGATAGATACAGCAGTCTGATTTTTTTGAACTGCCGTATGTTCACTGTTTTAAAAGCGGCAAGGGGCTGATAAAATATTAATTTGTATTGTCCCTATGGCTGAAAAAAGAAAAAGCCTTTTTGGTAACTGTGAAGAAAGGCTTTTAACCCATTTTTGGAATAGGTTGAAGTTGGATGTGTTTTCTAATTTGTTCTCCGGTCATGTGAGCAGATTTTTCTAGAGAGAAAAGGGATAGGAGACAAAAACTTGAATGGAATTGCTTTACTTTGGCTGTCTTTTATTCTGTCACAGCAAGATAAGTTTTGTAATTTTTTAAATTGGAGAATACACACTTTCTTTGGGAGGTTTTGGCAGCTGAAGATGGACTTTGTTTCCTAACTTGTAGGCAAAAGGAGGAGATTTGGAGTATGTTCTCTTTTACCAGCACATCACTATGCATCTGTTTCGAGGGGGGAAAATAAAAAATAAAAAAAGAAAAAAAAAAGGAGGAAAAAAGACTGCCTGCCTTGAGGAGTCACGTGAGGGAAAACTGTGCCTGATTTCATTAGGAAATCCATTCTGTTATTTTTTGGTGCTGTTGGCTACTTTATCAAAAACCCTTCAATAGCATCCTTTGAAAAAAAAGAAAAAAAAGTGATTGAAGCCATAAGTGCTTCTTTTGTCATAGACGTGCAATCTTTCTAACATTCCATTTCCATTCCACTGCTGTTTTTCACACCTTTACACAGTCAAGCATTAATTTTTGTTCTGAATTTGTTTCATTATATGATCACATTTAGAGCCACTAGCAGGTCTGCATCTTTCTTTTGAATGTGAAAATGCATTTGCTTTCATCTTGTCTATTTTTTCTCTTCATGTTGTAACAAAAAGAAAAAAAAAAACACAAAACACACCTTTTGTACATATGCCTGTAAATTTTTTTAAATACTTGAGCCTTTTCTTGGGGTGGGGAGGGGGGATGGCGAAGAGACAAGATGAAGAAAAGCCTTACGTTTCACTTTCTTCATCGGTTGGATTGGATGCTTACAGGGTTTTTCTTGTAACATTTATAAGTGCTGCTTACATCACTGAACAACAACAAAAAATAATAATGGAGTAGCTGTTGCCCTTTTCTGGTTGTGTGTACAGTATGTGTGGAATAAAAAAGGGAAAATGTTTTCACAAACTGTTTTGTTTCGTAATTGAATTCAACAATACCGTAGCTACCCATATTGCACTGAGCTTGCCAGTGGTGACTGTCAGGAAAGTCCTATAATACAATTTGTTGGTTGTTGTTGCAGAAGACTGAACTGTTTTGGAATATTTAACAATAACATAAACAGAGTCAAGTGTTTTCAAATGTGGTTGTCTGGTTTTTATGGCCTTGCTGTGTACTTTTCCCTCTTGACAGTAAACTTCTGACTATGGCTTACAGTTTGACATTTAATTTATTAGCGCTGCTCTGCTCTCTTTCCTTGTAAGGAAAGACTTCATGTTGTTTATTGCCAGTTTTTTGTTTACTTTCCAGGTTTGTACTACGAGGTTTAATAAAAAAACACAAAACTTTTTTGGACATTTTGTCTGTCTTCTGGAAAGCGAGTGAGTAAAGGAAGCTCCTTCAAGAAAAGCTGCCTTCAACAGACGCCTTGTTAAACAGAAAATAACTAACTGCAGGTAGCAAGTGTCTAGCTTGAATTTCCTAGAGAGGGCTCAGGAAACACTCTGTCAGGTAACATGAAACAGAGTGAATCCTTCAGGGAACTGGCCACTTCCCAGCTAGGGAGCTGGAGAACGTGCATCAGGCCTTTGTCAGGGCAGGTCTTTGCCAAGAGATCTACACCGTAGCTCATCCTTTTACTTACGCTGTTCCTGATTACATTCCTTCCTTCTGTGCATGAAGAGCAGAGCCAGGAGCCTTCTCAAAGGAGAGCAGATCCCTGCAAACAGAGCGTGAGACTTGACAAGCAACAGGCGTTAGACATGCTCAGACCTCAAGTTTCAAGACAAAAAATGCAGAGAAAAAAAAGGCAGCAAGATGATGACAACTACAGGTCCTATGGTTTATAAAATGCAAGCATTTAAGTTATAACTCATTCAGGGTTGCTGGCTTGCATCAGTGTAGCCAAACAGATGTTACCATGGAAAAGTAAGTTACACTGGTGCTCCTTATAAGTGACTTGGTTTTTTTTCCTGAGTTAGTCTCCTCTCTGTTCACTGTCATGGACAAAATATTTGGGTAATCAAGTAAAAGACATTGTTGAGATAGAAATACTTTATTTTGTCTCGAAAGAGGAGTAAGTTCATACAATGCTAAGAACTCTGTTCCACGAGGAGTGTAACATTTCAATATGCATCTCTCCTCTTTCTCTGTTTCTCTTTTTATCTTAACACCTATGATAAGTTGGTCCTGAATAAGAAGTGTGAGAGAGTAAACACTGCTGCACTAGTAGACAAAGGCAGTAGGCAGTAGTAAAGAGTAGAAAATAACTTTTCATTTTGGTTTGGATCCTAAATCTTCAGTTGCAGCAGCTGACAACATGCAAGGAACAATTTGGGTTCAGTATTACACATCAAGTCTAAGTACTTCCAATCAGCCATTAACGGTTAGTGGTCAAAGTAACTTGCATCTTCCCTCTTTAATTCTCTTATACATAGTATATACAACAGGTTTACTGCTCCCCTGAGCCCCAAAACTACAATTAAAGTGTGTGTGCTTTAGGCTTTTTTTTTTAAAAAACCAACCTCCACATGACTGGCAATTCTGTAAAAAGGCAGTATCACTAAGTAAAAAGATCTGGCTGTTAACGCTTGGTTAGCAAACTGCTACACAGGCAAGCTCTTCATTCACTTGTTCATTCATTCAGAAGTCATTCTTAAAGGATATGGGTTTAAGATTCAAATAGTCTGAGAGTCACTTTCGTCACTAACATCTGAAGCACCCTTTCTTTCAGTTACAGCAGCAAGAGCAGTGTCCACTTGAACTTCCTCTTCATCAGACTGAACAACTGGCGACTCCCCTTCGCTTGCATCTTGGCTGGCAGAATCGGTGCAGGTTGATGACAGGGAAGACGACAGTTTCTGGCGTAATTCAGACTGGCTCGGAACCTGGAGACTTATCTCATTCGTGTAGGTGTTGGATTCGGGCCCTTAGAGATGGAAAAACAACAACAATCAAACTTCAGCACAGCAGTGAACAGACAAGTCAGTACATTAACTGAGCTCAGCCTTGGTTAACGAGTTGCACTGAGGCCGTTTTGCTTCTTTTGCAAAACACCATTAGAAAACCTTCCCCAAACACAAAGTTGCCCTTTGGCTTTTCTGAAGCTGATCGCAAATACAAACCGCAGGCTGGCTTTAATCCGTTTCTGATGGAGTGTCCATTTTGCTCATTCTAGAATTTCTAACTCTTGAGAACAAATAAGGTAAGACTGCATGAATATTAAGTCCTGACTGTTAAAAGAGATGTAGCTGATGTCCAGCCTGCCTATTAGCCAAGACCCAAGTAATCCTCATAACTCCAACTTTGATAATAATGTACTAATTAATAATAGTAATAATTACTCCTGTAATAAAAATTGTTGGTCTTCAGCATATGCTAAGACTCATTACCAACAGGAAAATCTCCAGACAAACTCTGTCCAACAGAAGGACACAAATAAACCTGGGTGGAAAACAAACAAACTAGGAGATGGGCAATAATAAGCTCTAGTTTTGACTGAAAATGAAAAGGTGGAAGCAAAACCCTTCTTGCTCTCAACATGAAAGCATTCCTGCTGGTAAAGCTGTACTGTAGCTCCAGTGCACACGAACGGGATTTTGAGACTATGCTTCCTCCACATCCTGTGCAAAAAGTCTTCTAAGCAAGTTCAGTGCAATGGTGTTTGCTTGCAGTTTGGGAGTTCAGATTTCAATATTATCTTAGATCTTCTATTCTGGACACTTCCTGGCAGGAAATGAAATAAGTTAAAATGGGGAAACATAAAAGTTCCTTCTATGTGACAGGCCAAATAAAGCCCTTTCTGACTTCTCTACTATGCCTAGTAAGTGTTCCTCCATAGTCAGCACTGAGTAACCTGGGTGAGAAAAGCCAGGAGGATGCTTAGCAGCTCTACTGAGCTGCTTCCTCAGGGAGAACATGAATTTATACTGAACATGGATGATACTAGCAATGTATTTAAAGACACCAGCACATACTAGATTAGCTTACACAAGGCATGCAGAGGAGTTTTCTAGAGTGGCAGAGGTGGGTAAATTTTTCAGGTCCATTCACTATCATAAAACCAGTGCCCAGAAGCTGGTAACGTTTACAGAAAGATCTGAGAAAGTTTTAATATCTTGAGCTGACTTTTATTTTTTCCAGTTATTAAAATAACTTACCTGTGTTCTGTGGCATTCAGTAAAACTGTGAAACAAATCTTGCCCTGACCAACCTGCTCCTCCACTGACACCAAAAGGAAGTTACCTTTAAGTCATCTTATTTTTCTGAGAATGAAGACTTGCATATTTAGCTTGACACCAGGGTGCAAGGTCCTTAGAGCAAGCACAAAAACCCCTTCTGATTCAGAGGGAAATTAATTGTCTGGAACCACAACAGCAACAAGACTGTTAATGCTGTAGTTGCAGTAACTGGAGGAGTAAATCTTGCTGCAAGCCTACCCAACCTCTGCATTCAGGTTACAGTGCTAGAACATTACAACACTGCCAAGTTATGTTACAGTGTGTGTGCATCTAGATAATAAATATATATACACCATCTATACATACACACTGCAATATATTACAGCAGAAAGTAAATTCCGTAGGGGTTTTCTTCAAAGGCTAATAAGCTTTACATCTATTTAGGAAAAAAACCTCTGCTCTTAGTAGTTTCTATACTTCCTTAGAGAACTCAGTTACACTCTTTATTGTTAAAAAAGACATGAAGCTTCTTGGTCCAACATTTGCCAAACACCTAGCAATGGGGAAACAGTCCTAGATTCTGTAATTACCTGCATGCTCAAATAATGATGAAATTTAATAATGTATGATTTAGATGCCTATCCAAAACCAGCCACCTGAATTTAGGTTTTGCAATAAAACCTTTAGTAGCCAAGTGTGCCTTCACTACTTACAGTAAGTGTTTCATGTTCATAGCAGGTAATAATCACCTTTACACAGGGAGGAAGACAAATACCCCAGGATATTATTAACATTTTCCTTTATATGTTCCAAAACATAGGATAGTATTTAAAGCATACTGGTTCTTCACTGTAAGTACTTGTATAAAAGTATCAACTGGTAGT
Organism: Lathamus discolor; assembly: GCF_037157495.1. NCBI lineage: Eukaryota > Metazoa > Chordata > Aves > Psittaciformes > Psittacidae > Lathamus > Lathamus discolor. The sequence continues at coordinate 66,495,170 of NC_088885.1, forward strand.
TTCAAAAGAAATCAAAGTACTTTTAAAGGACCTTCATCTCCTCCCCCAAGAAAACTCATTTTGGCTCTTTTGGGAAAAGGCATTTAGTACTGAAGTTTTTCATTAAGAAAACACTCTTCACTGGTGGTCAAAGTATCCAGTATTACTAATTCCCTGCTGTAAGCAGATCCCTCATCATGCTCCAACTTGGCAAAATGTAAACCTGGTTTTGTTCATAAGAACACATACATAGAACAAAATCTTGGTTTAGGATTAATTTAATCCAATTTAAGTAACGTTACCAGCAGTAAGGCGGCTACGTGAAAGAGCTGCAGCACTGGAATCACTATTCAGAAGCTTCCAGAACACTGTCATGTTGAACTGTGGTTCAGCTGTTCAGAGGAACACCTCTCATTGAAGATCTTGCAGGATAAAACTGGTCCAAATTTACCTCAAAATGCCAAAGTTATGAACAAATTCCAAGAAGGCCATCATAAAAATAAAACCCTAACTGCTGCAAACTTTCTGTTGGAGTTTGTTAAAATGCCTTCTATTAACTTCACATTGAGAAAAATGCACCTTAAAAGCAGTGACACATCACTTATCCATACTGTGACAAACCCGACATGAAAACTGCAGTAACCAGACGAAAAAATAGACAGTCTAGAAATACACAGTATTTCTGAAGCAATCTCTCTTGTACTGCAACTAAACGCTAATGTTTTGGAAAACCACTGATGAAAAATAATCTAACATAAAGTGTATGGGTTTACTACAAATTAGAGCAATTCTGGGGATTTATCACTTTAAACCCACTGTCATTACTAGTATCATACCCAGCATGGGAGAAAGCATATTATTGTCTTCGCCTCCTGAGTTTAAAAAGACATCGAGTGCTTCTTGGTCAGACATGTCCATTAGGTCCATCTGTTCCAGCATGTCCACATTCACCTCCATGGAAGACATACTTCCAATCGGTTCTGTAGTAAAAATAGTGCAATGAGCAAACTGAAATCAGTTACATGGTGTCATTACCCATAAAGACTTCAATAATTGCTATAATTGGGTGCATTAGTAAACAATTAAACTACATCTGGAAGAAGCACACCCAGAGAAGCTGCTCAGCAGCTATCTCAACCCAATCCAAGACTACTCTGTGCAGGCTTTATTGTGAAGTTAATGTCCATTACTGGTTTTGTAAAACAAAACACTTTCAGCAAAAATACCTAGAGCAACAGCATTGTCAGAAATACTCTAGGAATGGGGCTCATGGGAAAAGATTGAAACTTTCCATTTTGCAACACTCCTTTTCAATTATACCAACTAAAAGCATTTTTAGAGAAAAAGACCACACACATTTAAGCACACAGTCACTAAAGGTCAATATACAAGGGATGTGGAAATTCAGAAATCGGGATTAATGTTCACAGAAAGCAGCCATTCCTCCTCCTCATTCAGTCAGACTAATAAATGGCAGTAGTATGCAAAACCCAGGCTGATGCCCAATATCTTATCTCAGCATGGGATTTCACATTATTAATTATTCAAGCAATTTACTTATTGTTGTCAATATAATACTGACAGCTCTCAAGGGAAATAAATACTTGGATGAGCATCTTCTTCCCTGAACAGCAAGACATGCAAACGCAGACAGTAAGTTCAGGGGTACTCAGGTTTCCAGTTGCCGCATGTGTAACATCAAATATTACATGAACAGTTTATTGGTTTCTCTAAATTTACCAATTACACTGTTAAAAGCCTTCATAAGTGAACTGAGATGAAAGCCTGTCATTTCACTGTTGTTTTTTTTCCAAATGTACTATAGCTCTGTAGTTTCAACTGTACTGCAGGATCAAATCTTTCAATAAACCAGTTCCTTCGATATGCATGGGTTCTACATCATGCTAAAAGCTGAAGTTCAGAAAGTTAAACCCTCTAACAGAGCTGTGTGTCCAGTACTAGCCAGTGACAATGTTCACTTTTAGTCTAAGTGGACTGTACCTATACAAAAAGAAGACAACCCAACTCAATTCCTTCCCAAGAGATTTAGACTGACATATCCCACTTCTCAGAAGACTGTCCCAGCAACCCATCTGGAGCATCTTGCAGATGCATGGCTATAGCAGTCATGCAGAGAAATGGAAATCCCGGATTGTACTTCCTGCTCTGGCATCACAAACGACAGCAGAACTGTTTTTGAAGCAGGGGCAGTATCTCTACAGTTTTTCTGCCACATGAGTGATTTATTCTCCTGCTTGCTTGCTTTCTGGTCCTACAATCCCTGCATTTTGGACCAACAGATGGATACCTCCCACATGGATGTCTATGGCATTCTTGTGCTTCAGCTAGTCAGGAGGTGACAGACTTGAATCATCTCATAATAAAGACAGCTTAACTTGATCTCCCATGTCCGAATCACACACTCTGTATATTACACAGACCATGGAAACAGCTACCACGTCAGAACTGTTTTGAAATACAACACTGAGCTTCCATCTGCACTTTTACAGTTCTCCTGAGGCACAATCCCAGGCTCTGGAACGCTGGTGGACAGAAGGGGCTACCTCCACCCACATCTTTATAGACATGGATGCACTCTTCAGCTGCAGAGAAAAGCGCTATTCCAGACATACTTCAGTGCTCTGCAATTTCTCAGACAATGAGCAGACTGTCTGACTAATCTTCTGAGGTATGTAGCTCTCCTGGAATCCAAAACTTGTTTCAAAAGCCAACCTGAAGTGTCAGTTCTACTGAGGAAGAACTGAGGCACTTCAATACTCCATCTGTGAGCATTAAAACTGCTGCTGATTCTGACCCTTCAACAGTGTTCTCCAAGTTGTGAGTTCGTGACTCACAAAAGGTATTTTAAAACTGTAAAATACCACAGAAGGTATTTTAAAACTTGCCTCGCCTTTCTGCTATCTGCAAGTATCCTGTAGAAAGATACTGCTCCATGTCCTGCTGGAAGGCTTCTTCAAAGAACTTCTGACGTTCCTTTAGCTTCATCTGCTGGGTGTGCTCCATATCCAAAACCTTCTGCGCGTGTTCAGCATCTAGCTCAGCTGAGTGTAAAAGAAACAAACAAATAAAACATTGCATGTATATCCCGCTGACTCTCAGAATTTAAAAGCTGCTGAACCCGTTCAATACTGACAGATTGTTACTACAGACTGTTAACACAGGCTGTTATAAAAGAAGGCTTCTGCGCTTTGCAACTGTATTTTAAAACTGGCAGAATAAGAATGCTATATTAGGCAGCATAACCTTCACATTAAAGTGATGTCAGAGCTATTTATCTTGAGGCAAGATGCAAATTTCTTGAACTGTATAAGCAGCAACACTTGCAAGCCCTGTCCATCAACAACCAGGACTTATAATTCTGCCCAAAAGAGCTATCAGGTAATGATGCTTCTGCTCTCATATGTACCCCATACACAACATTAATACTTTCAATTTAAACACTGCAGCACATTTCTACCATAACACAAGTGGAAAGATAGATGTACACGTGCTTATATGTACCTACATACAAATACACATATATACATGTGTGTGTGCACATGCACGTGAGATTCTGGTTTTGTCAGCCTTCAAACAGACTAGAAAAATCCCTTGAAGAATACCCTGCATATCATGCAGGCACATATCCACAGAAGCTGTGACAGGAGGTAGGTAAACAGCACTGTTTTCAATGACAACACCACACAGTCATTAAGGACAACATACAGGGGCTTCTCTGTATACAGCAGCAAAGAATGTGCCCAAAGACAATGATACTGACACCAAAAAAGCAAAGCCAGCTACCATGAATTACTAAGGTGACACCAAGCAGAAAGGTCAGCTTGTATAGCTTGTACAGATACACAGTGACAAGTGGACTTGCTTATATGTATCTATGCTGGCTCTCCAGCAGTTCCTCTTTCCTCCTACAGTGAGAGACGTGATTATGCTGGATATGATTAGAAGAACTCCTTCCCTCCTGTTTTGCTCCACAGGAGTCGCCGACTGGCCAAAGAAAAGAATCCAGCCAGAGCATTGTAAGAATATGCTTTAGGGGGGAAAAAAAAAAAAAAAAAGAAAAAATCTTTTTAGGAGGAATGGAACCCATAAATCGGAACCTTCCTCTCAGAGTTCTCTGCTCGGACTTGCTAGCTGAGCTGCTGATGGAAAGGATAGGGCAGTGAGAAGAGCTGCTGGTCTTGTGTTCCACCCATTAGGGGAAGCTCCAACAAATACTGCTGGGTAAAAAATATCCAAACTTTCACACACCAGATAGACACAGCTAGAATATGGCATTCACATGGATATATGTGAAAGAGGGTAAGATTATCTAGGGCAAGCATCATGCTAGTCTCCCAGGGTAAATGTTATCTTAATGCTATTTTACAATAAGGAAATTCATGAAAAGCATTTTACCATTATGGAGATTATTATCCAAATGCAAAAAAAAGTTTTATTAAACCAGGCAAAAACATCAGAGCAGTAATTCACTCTGTTGCCTGCATCAAGGTCACAGATCACATACAGAAGCAAATGAGCTGTGATAGAATCATAGAACAGGGTTAGAAAGGACTTCAAGATCATCTAGTTCCAACCCCCCTGCCATGGGCAGGGACACCTCACACTAAACCATCTCACCCAAGGCTATGTCCAACCTGGCCTTGAACACTGCCAGGGATGGAGCATTCACAATCTCCCTGGGCAACCCATTCCAATGCCTCACCACCCTAACAGGAAAGAATTTCCTCCTTATATCCAATCTAAACTTCCCCTGTTTAAGTTTTAACCCGTTACCCCTTGTCCTGTCACTACAGTCCCTGACAAAGAGTCCCTCCCCAGCATCCCTATAGGTCCCCTTCAGCTACTGGAAGGCTGCTATGAGGTCTCCCCGCAGCCTTCTCTTCTCCAGGCTGAACAGCCCCAACTTCCTCAGCCTGTCTTCATACGGGAGGTGCTCCAGTCCCCTGATCATCCTCGTGGCCCTCCTCTGGACTTGTTCCAGCAGTTCCATGTCCCTTTTACGTTGAGGACACCAGAACTGCACACAATGCTCCAGGTGAGGTCTCACAAGAGCAGAGTAGAGGGGCAGGATCACCTCCTGTGACCTGCTGGTCACGCTCCTTTTGATGCAGCCCAGGATACGGTTGGCTTTCCGGGCTGCGAGCGCACACTGCAGCCAGCTCATGTTCATTTTCTCATTGACCAGCACCCCCAAGTCCTTCTCCGCAGGGCTGCTCGGAATCTCTTCTCTGCCCAACCTGTAGCTGTGCCTGGGATTGCTCCGACCCAGGTGTAGGACCTTGCACTGGTCATGGTTGAACTTCATAAGGTTGGCATCAGCCCACCTCACAAGCGTGTCAAGGTCCCTCTGGATGGCATCCCTTCCCTCCAGCATATCAACCAGACCACACAGCTTGGTGTCATCGGCAAACTTGCTGAGGGCGCACTCAATCCCACTGTCCATGTCAGCGATGAAGATGTTAAACAAGACTGGTCCCAACACCGACCCCTGAGGGACACCACTCATTACTGGTCTCCAGCTGGACATTGAGCCATTGACCACAACTCTTTGTGTGCGGCCATCCAGCCAGTTCTTTATCCACCGAGTGGTCCATCCATCAAATTGATATCTCTCCAATTTAGAGAGAAGGATGTCGTGTGGGACAGTGTCAAACGCTTTGCACAAGTCCAGGTAGATGACATCAACTGCTTTACCCTTGTCCATCAGTTCCATAGCCCCATCATAGAAGGCCACCAAATTGGTCAGGCAGGATTTCCCCTTAGTGAAGCCATGCTGGCTGTCACCAAGCACAGTCGTTGGGAACTTCACCTGACTGCCATGATTCTTCAAATATGATGGCCAGTGGCTTAGCAACTTCATTCGCCAGCTCCTTCAGGACCCGCGGTTGGATTTCATCGGGTCCCATGGACTTGAGTATGTTCAGGTTTTTAAGATGGTCTCGAACCAGATCCTCTCCTAGAGTGGGCCCAAGGTCTTCATTCTCACAGTCCCTGCATTTACCTGCCAAGACTTGGGTGGTGCGGTCAGAGCCTTTGCCAGATAGCTGTCAAAAGGAGCCGTAAGAATGGACTGATACATGAAAGAGCCATTAAAACATCAGTAAGTTGAAATTTTTCTTTTTCAAAGCAGATTTAAGAAGCAAAACATCAGTGTATAATAAGGAAAGCATTTTTTTTAAATCAACAATTCTTCATTATCAATTATATTGTGGTGTACGATGTCTCTGGATTCCCTGAAGCACTTCACTACAGTCCTGAACGATGAGCAATGATTAACATTGTGTATGATGCAGAAACGCCATTCAATTGTGATAATAAACGCCAGCGGCTCTCACTGACAACAGAAATTTCCTTTTCCTCATAACATATTCTGACAGTTTCGTACTCTGCATTGGTAGTTCAGGATATTTTTAACCCTAAAACAGAGATAGCATCCACGTAACATGGGACTGACGCAACTTCTTTCTTAACACTGCCTAAAATGTTCTCTTAACTACTGAAATTGTCACTGGCCAAAGCTAAATGGTAACAGCTGCCTGCTGTGCTGACAAATTCTGAGGAAACTCAGAACGCATTGTCTGGAGAGTTGTCACAGACTTGCTCTCCAAAGTCAGTTACTGAGAGCTAACATCAAGAACCTCACTGCACGATTTCACGCTCTGCCAGGTGTAATAGAATTTGCTTTGGCAAAACCAAACTGTGACATTTGGGGTTTCTGTTTGTTATCAGAAGCAATAAGGATGGCTAGATGAAGTTAACAGTCACACACAAAGCCACAGAAGATGAGTGTATTGTTCCTTTGACAGAACTATTCAGAATTATATTTTCCATAATCCATGTGCAGAGTTTTACATGTTTATAAATCTCTAAACAGAGCCAGCACCAAAGGAGTTCTAAGAAAGTGCCTAGAAAAGATCAAAGTATCATCCATATACCATCATACACTGCTCATATCCACATATGAATTCTTCCCAGGATGCAAACTGAGACCTGACACACATCATAGAATCATAGAATAGTTAAGGTTGGAAAGGACCTTAAGATCACCTAGTTCCAACCCCCTGCCACAGGCAAGGACGTCCCCCACTAGGCCATGTCATTCATGGCTTTGTCCAACCTGGCCTTGAACACTGCCAGGGATGGAACATTTACCACTTCTTTGGGCAACCTGTTCCAGTGCCTCACCACCCTCACAGTAAAGAGCTCAAAGTACTATCACATTTTTCCTTTCACCATAAAATCGTACCTTTGAATGAGTAACTGCACCTATTTCCCAATCACACTGTCATGTGCACAGCAAAAAGACACAGAAAAAGCTAATTCACAATGAGATGCAGACTTACAGGAGCTGCCATGATAAACCAAATAAAAGGCAACTTCAGTTGTACACCAACCATGTCTTTTAAGAAAGCAGAACTAGAAGTAGGCAGAGTATTTCTTGAAAACTGGAAACTCAAGTGCTGACATACAGCCTTCTGCACCACCGCCAGCAACAACCCCACGGCCAACCCACAGCTCACCTCCCTGGCAGTCGCAGCACAACTGACAGCCTGCCTCCTCCAAAGACCATGCAAAGAGATACTGCTCGTCCACAAAACTTCCATCTGCCACAAAACCTCATTTTCTCCAGCGCTGCTGAACAACACACTCTCCAGAGCCTTGAACTCACTCTGCTGGCACTGAAGCACAGAAGCTGGTTCTACCCTGGAACCACTCACTCTGCCTGAAGCAGCCTCTGGGTATGCGCACCCCAAATGTGATGTTACACTGCCCTCACCTCCTGGAGCCAGGTGAGGATTTCCCAGGAAGTTTCAGGGGATGATTTCACTTCTCCAAACACCTCAGCCTGAGAAAAAGCTGTAATCATCAAGTCATTATTTGCTTCTGCCTAAATCAGCTAACTGGACCTGGAAAGCTCTACCAGCTAATGCTAGTCATTAAAAATGACTGCCCTGTGCTCTTAAAGGTCAATGAAAAACAAACAAACTCAGTGCCCCAAGTGTAGTCCTTAATGCATTAATAATCTTTGTGGGCACTTTCCTCCCTCAGCCTTTTATCTGGGGGGGGGGGGGGGGAGGGGGGGGGGAAATCATCACCATCTAGCTGTACAAACAGCTACAGACACAGAAATCAAGGTAAGACTAGGAATACAACATTATTATTTGGTACAAGGTCCATGTTCTCCCATCTCAATTTGCATCTCAGCTGATTCTGCAGCCAGAAGCTGTGCTAAGACACTGTATTCCTATTACAAGATACATTTATTAAAGCCAGGACCTCAAGACAGATTTTTCTTAATGACTTTATAAAATATTTTTATTTATAAATGAACTCTATTTCTGAGAACAGCCTCCTCCCACATCTTAAGCGTTTGAACTGGACACTAGAAAAAAATCAGACTCCAAAGAAACAAAATACAGTAGCTTATAACCATGTAACTCAAGTATAAAGGATACCAATTCCTGATGTTATTCATATGCCTGACTGACACTTCCTACAAGTTAAAATTCTGCCACATTACCTAAAGTTGCTATCTGACCAACCAAGTGACCATTTTATACTTTAATCTACATTATTATACATTTTCCAGGTATAGTTACAAATAACATAAAGCAGAAAAATGACTACCAAAAAAAATCAGCAACTGAAAGCACTGGTTTAGATTGCTAACACATCCCTTAGACCTAATGTGAAAGTGAAAGGTGTCATGCTGTCCAAATGGCAGCAAAAATGTGGCTTTGGTGCTTTCATACCATTATACTATTTGTTTACTTTCCTTCAATTAATTTCTTACGTTACTTCACATTTCTTATGTGAACTAGAATCCATACATGTATCTGGTCTAAAGAGGGAAAGACACAGTAACACAAAAACTGGAGCTTAGACTAAGTGCCTTTTTTTCCCCAACCCTCTACAGTTCATCTGGTCTTTGTAGACTCATTCAACCAGGCCATAAAATGTATGCAAGTGTTCTTCACAGGGCTTTTTGCTTTCACTGAAGATACCAAAGTTTCAAGCAGTCCTCCACTGAACTCATTCCAGGTTTTTGATGTTTCTTTTGTACTTTGTACTGGGGGGTCCAAAACTGGAGCCTGCATGTAGGCATACTGTGTAGGGGAGGATAATCCCTTCCCTTGATCTCCTGGCCATGTTCCTGTTCATAGAGCCCAGGCAGCGGCAGCCTCCCCTGCTGCCAGGCGTGCTGCTGGTCTGGCCCAGCTCGCTGCCCACTGCACCCCCAAAGCTTTCCACAAAGTGCAGTCCCCAGTGGGTCTCACTGCAGGGCTCCTCCTGCCTGGGCACAGGGCTTAGCACCTCTACCTGCTGAACTCCCTAAGGTTCCTGCCAGCCCACTCCTTAGCTTCCCTAGGTCCATCTGGATGGCAACCCTGCCCTCACAGCATCGACTGATCTCCCCAGTTTGGTGGCATCTGCAAACTCAGGGAGAGGACCCTCCACCACAAAAAAGACCTGTGTGATGCTTGTTACCAGCCTCCAGGTACAGTATGACCCATTAACCGCTCCCTCTAAGCCAACTAAGCTATCCATCTTGTTGTACATCCATCCAGACCTCAACATCGTAATTTGGCTGTAAGAATACTGTGTGAGACTGTCAAAAAGCTATTAGTAAGCTGGCTATTCACTGAACAACTGAAAGCCTTCAAACATCAGAGCAAGAAGATCAAAACAGACAACTGAAGACAGGCATTCAGCCAAGTAACTTTTCAAGTGCATTATAACTTAGCAACTTATATTTGCAACAGCCTCATTATATACCCTTTAAAGTAAAAATATCAAAGTGAGGCAAGACACCGGGGAGCACTTCAAAGAATGCAGTTTTCCTCAAAAATGTTTAAATTATTCTTGACAGAATTTAGAATGCATTTTGATAATATGACAGTGGAAGTTCAGAGCACTCTTGCACTATACTCTGCTGACAAGGGGGGAGAGACTGTTGGAAAACTTGAAAACCAATTGTAAGTATGTGAATTGGGTGCACACAGTCTTTCTCCCAAATAGGAGTGAAAAGAAAACAAGTAAAAACTACAAAGTTGTTTTTAAACACTGATTTAAGTCTATTTAAAAAGTACTTGGTTTTTAACCAAAGGTATATTTAAATAATTATAATTTAAACAAGAAATTAAGTCCTGATTCACTAAAATGTAAAGTCAGGATTTCACTGGACTTCAGTGACAGAAAGATCATCTCTGTTGGAAACAATGTACATTGTTCAAAATGAGATTTTTTGCCTGACAACTCTCAAAAGCCTGCATTTTCCTGACGGGATATTTTGCTAAAATTAAGATTACCAAAATTATTTTTATTAAAGTATTTATTAATTAAAAAAGCAGTGATTAAAATGTATTCCTTGATAATTTTTAACTATTGTTTTCATAGCTTGCATCAGCATATGAAAACTCTAATTAGCTCACAAATAATCTAGTCAAGAGGAAAAGCAAAGGTCTTACCAGTGCAGAGAAATTAGCTTTTAAGTTCCCCAATAAGCAGTTCCAACCAGTTGGCTTATCTTGGAAATACCCTCTAAAAAAGTGCTTGTTTGAGATCCTTGAAAAATAAAGAACATGCCTAAATAAACATCAGAATAAACCACTGAAAATTGCCTGTGTATGCCAAGACTCCAGTTCCTAAAGCAGCACCTGAAGGAAGAAGCAGCTTCCGACCAATGCGACAGGAAACACAGCTTGGGAAAAGGTTTCCACATAACTCAAAACTTTATCTGGCTACCAGGAAATCATAATACTTAAGAGATACTAAAAATGTGCTCCTGTGAACAGCAGATGCTTGAACAGGGTTCTAAAAATATAAATGCATGCACAACTATAAAATAAGATTCACACAAACTTCATAATCACATGCCTCAAAGTGTGTGGAAAGAATACTAGAACTTGACAGACCTAGGATCTTTTAGGTCAGCTAAACAAAAGGCTACTGCATTTACATTCATTCTATTTTCAGTTTTCCTTTAGCGCTCTCCTACATTTTAAAGCCTTGTAAAGTACGACAAGGCCAGTGCCTTGTTACTGCAGATGAGAATACACCCGAGCTATGGACAGACTGCACTCAGTTTGCGTTTGAATTTTTTAACAGTTACTATAGTCCACATGTAATTAATGTAGGGGTTCAGACAAGCCTAGAGCATCCTAAGCTATATGTAAGAGCTTAAATCCTGCTCCCTTGCCTGATTGTATTTTTTGCAATAAAATGAACAGAGCATCATACACAGCAGCTATATGGCACATTGTATTCTTTAGACTGCTTTCACCCTTCTCTATTCTCTGCAAGCTTAAAAATACATCAGCTGAAGACTCCTCTGCAAGTTTGTCCACAGCAGCATTAAGTAACTCTCATTTTAGAACTAGATCTACTCTGGTTCAGGAACAGTAAGAATGCTTTTGGCCATTTTGTTTCTAATAAAAATATCCTGAAACTTGAGTGTATTTGCCACCTTCATTAATTTTTTAGATTAAAAGAAGACAAATTTTCATACCTGCAGATCTGGTAATCAGGAACACTTATGGAATTGTTTTAATTTGCTTTAACTATAGTCAAAGTCATGATGGATATACTGTTCTACAGCACATTAGAAGTTTTTTCCACGCTTGCTTCAGTATTTTCCTACCTTGAGATGTGCAAATGCATGTCTTGCAAAGTACAGTAATGTTACAATAAAGGTTTTAGTGGGGAATTCTCTCTCCAGGCTCATCCTTGACTACTTCTGGGTTAACAAATCTACAGTCCACCATTTTCCAGTTTCCTCATTCAATTTCATTTATAGGCCCAAGAACACTAAGTGACAATAGCTGTCTTTCTAGAAGACAGGATTTGGCAACATGACTTCAGTGGGATAGAAATACCACAAACCCTCCTCAACTCACACCAGGACAGGCTCTGTTAGGAAGAGGGTCTCCTAACTCCCCTGTTCCTCATATAGTCAGGTCTTTATCCAACTGATATAGAAGAAAAGGTGACAAGGGAAGAATAACATTAAACTGAATATCCCTAGCATAAAAAGTAAGTAAAAAAATAAACAAAATGGCAACTATCTGAGCTCACATGCTTGTTTTTTTGCCTCTCTATAAATCTGCCATTTATGGTATTGTAAGAACAATAATTCTGTTAGTAAGCTGCAAAGTATGCATTTTCTCTATAAATAAACCTGACACACATTTTCAATACATATAGATTTATGAAGATTCTGAATTAAAACCAGATTTGTGAATCTGCCTTTAAAAATCCAGCCACACACTAGAAAAATCCCACTATTACAGAAATTTTACTTAAAAATGGTTCAAGCACTTGTTCAGCATTAGTCTACTGTTATGAAAAGTTGTATTTAATGCGTACACTCTGCAATTATTGTTTTTCCTGTCTTATCTCAAAAATACTCATTTTCAAACGAAAAACCAAATCAACAGCAAATCTAAACCCCAAGTACTTATAATAGAAACCCCAGCATTGCAGTATTCTGTTCAGGTTTGCAAAAGTATTTTGCAAAAGTTTGCAAAAAAAAAAAAAAGATTAATAACATCCCATCAACCGAGTACAAACTGACCTATTAAAAAAAATTACTATTTTCCATTCCAAAAAGCTAACCACCTTTGCTTTGGAAGGCTTTCAAAGACAGCCAAATGGCTTCTGCTACTACAAGAACGGTGCTAATCTTAACCTTTGCACAACTCTGAGGCATTTGCCTTCCAGATCAAATTATGTGCATGCATAGATACATAAATAAATTATGAGATACAGTTTTGCTGTCACAACACATTGTGCACATGTTGAAAATATGGGTTCCACAACATGGCAAATCAGTTGGTAGGCATCAGCTTTCACTTGGCCTTAAGAACACCACCAAGTGTCAAACCCTCGCTTTGGTGAAACTGTTCTTTACAGAAATTATAACCATATTCAGATATGCAGAGCAATACCATTTGGCACTTAATTAAATCTTGCCTCAAAAAACTGAAGGTGAAAAAATCATTGTCTTGGTTCCTACCACCTGAAACAAAACAAGGTGTTTATTCCATATATTATTTTCAGAATAACCAGCTGTCTGGTATAAACACAGAATTTATACCTCTCTCTCCAAAAGGGAGGGGTAGAGCCTGCCAAAGAGTCCTACAGGCTTTAAAACCAAAAGGAATGAGCTACGGATTAATAGTCTCAGTACAGTTCAGTCTAATCTGATTTACTTTACATTGATAGTGACATATTTTAGACTTGAGGAGGACTTTTTTAAGACATGCTTTAATACAAATCTTAGGTTAACATAAGCAATGATTGCTCTATCAGAAACACAAAAGACAAAATACCTTTAACAAAAATAAAATAAAAATCATGCAACCACTTGCAAGGGAATTTGATTTTTTCACATCTCAGGCATTCAGGATGCATTATGTAAACCACATTTGATAACAGATGTGCTTTACAAATGTGTGGCAAATAGCACTGCACAATGCTGAAATATCTATGTCCATCAGAACTCTTTAAAACATTTTTATTCAATAGCGAAGGAGACTATTTTACAAATTTAAATCATACTTGAAGTATTTGATGCTGGAAACCATTCCAAATCATCAATCCTCTCTCATCTGAATTGGTCACCAAACTAAAGTTCTGAAAGCACAAAGCCTGTGACTGTTACTTGCAATCAACTGCAAGATCTATTTTTCATGGTTATCAGCAGTGCTTTTCTATTAGAGCTAAGAACACTAAGGCCTGGTTACCAAAAGTGGCTTTTAACAGAGCACATTCTAAACAAGCAACAAATAAATCACTTCAACAAATACAGGTTCTGTGTCCAAAGGTGCATATGAGATGCTTACACTAAAACACGCATGTCTACTTGTCTGGAGTAGATCTCAATCAGTATGAAAGGACCAGGGATTAGGAATGAATAGGAGAAAGCATTAGCATTTTTTTGCAATTTCTATTTTAAGCGAAGTACAACAGTGGGGAGAGGGGGAATAAAAAAATTAAAAAAATTAGACTTAAGTCTTCAAGTACTCAGAACTGCAGGACCACTGCAGTGAAACCGCTCTCTTCCTCACGTAGAAGACTTGGTTATTTACAATGTCAAAATTTCACAGGCAGCAGTATTCTAAGATGACCATAAGCCAATCATTATATCAGCAGCACACACAGAATACTTGAAGTACTTCTTTTTTCCTGACAACTTAGTCTATTTGCTCTTCCACTCTTCTGTCAAAAGAACTCCTCCAACACAAGCAAAAAACCTGCTATTCATTCATCCTGTTACTGCTGGGTTTATTTTTTCATTCTTAGAAGTTAAGAAGAAAAAGGAGAATTAGATTACAAACCCAGTCCAGTTCAACCCTGTTCAATGAATATCACAAAATGAATCACACTACAGCATATCTTTAGACATCCTAGTGGTGACTAAACACTTTTGTATGATATGATTAGGAAAACCAGGTTTGAAGTACCATTCACACTAACAATCCAGCATCCAGAAGCATCTGAATAGTATCTACAAAATAATGTAAGGGAACTAATTTGCTAACAGATAGCTATTACGGATGTTTTATCAGCTGAGGAATTTTAAAATAGATGCAGTCCTGCATATTCATTACACAGAGTACCAGTTATGACAAACCAAATTACTTTTAAAATCCCTATTTATTCTCAAATGCAAAACAAAGATGCCACCATTCTTTTAAAAAATTGAACCTGTAACAGTGCTATTTAGTAGAAAAGCTAATTTGCAACATTAGCATGGCATGTCTTTTCCAGACTTTCTATAACTGTAAGATAGATGCTTTCAAACTACAATATTCTCTTACAAAGGTGTTGTTCAGTTAATGGGTTCCTTTTAAATTCTGCCAAATGGATAGTTACAACTATACAGGCACAATAAAATGATGACAACCAAAACAAAAAATCTTGCTACATTTCAAACAGAACAACGTGGCTAAACATAAAGCAGTATTTTCAGAATATATGTCTACATTTTCACAGTTAAAATTCATAGAATCATAGAATAGGGTTGGAAAGGACCTCAAGACCATCTAGTTCCAACCCCCCTCCCATGGGCAGGGACACCTCACTAAACCATCCCACCCAAGGCTTTGTCCAACCTGGCCTTGAACACCGACAGGGATGGAGCACTCACAATCTCCCTGGGCAACCCATTCCAATGCCTCACCACCCTAACAGGAAAGAACTTCCTCCTTATATCCAATTTAAACTTCCCCTGTTTAAGTTTTAACCCGTTACCCCTTGTCCTGTCACTACAGTCCCTGATGAAGAGTCCCTCCCCAGCATCCCTATAGGCCCCCTTCAGCTACTGGAAGGCTGCTATGAGGTCTCCCCGCAGCCTTCTCTTCTCCAGGCTGAACAGCCCCAACTTCCTCAGCCTGTCTTCATATGGGAGATGCTCCAGTCCCCTGATCATCCTTGTGGTCCTCCTCTGGACTTGTTCCAACAGTTCCATGTCCTTTTAATGTTGAGGACACCAGAACTGCACACAATACTCCAGGTGAGGTCTCACAAGGGCAGAGTAGAGGGGCAGGATCACCTCCTGTGACCTGCTGGTCACGCTCCTTTTGATGCAGCCCAGGATACGGTTGGCTTTCCGGGCTGCGCGTGCACACTGCCGGCTCACGTTCATTTTCTCATCAACCAGCACCCCCAAGTCCTTCACCGAAGGGCCGCTCTGAATCTCTTCTTTGTCCAATCTGTAGCTGTGCCGGGGCATCAACTGCTTTACCCTTGTCCATCAGTTCTGCAGCCCCATCATAAAAGCCCACCAAATTGGTCAGGCAGGATTTCCCCTTAGTGAAGCCATGCTGGCTGTCACCAAGCACCTTGTTGTTTCTCATGTGCCTTAGCATGCCTTCCAGGAGAATGTGCTCCAAGATTTTGCCAGGCACAGAGGTGAAACTGACTGGTCTGTAATTCCCCGGGTCTTCCATTTCCCCCTTCTTGAAAATGGGGGTTATATTTCCCTTTTTCCAGTCGTTGGGAACTTCACCTGACTGCCATGATCTTTCAAATATGATGGCCAGTGGCTTAGCAACTTCATTCGCCAGCTCCCTCAGGACCCACGGATGGATTTCATCAGGTCCCATGGACTTGTGCATGTTCAGATTTTTAAGATGGTCTCGAACCAGATCCTCTCCTACAGTGGGCCCAAGGTCTTCATTCGTACAGTCCCTGCGTCTACCTGCCAAGACCTGGGTGGTGCAGTCAGAGCCTTTGCCAGTGAATACCGAGGCAAAGAGGTCATTCGGAGCCTCAGCCTTCTCCAAATCCTGTGTAGCCAGTTCTCCTGAGAGCTTCCTCTGGGGGCCTATGTTGTCCCTAGTCTGTTTTTCGTTTGTTATGTACCTGTAGAATCCCCTCCTGTTATCCTTAACATCCCTGGCTAGATTTAATTCTAACTGGGCCTTAGCCTTCCTAACCTGGTCCCTAGCTTCCCGGACAACATCCCTGTACTCTACCCAGGCTGCCTGTCCTTGCTTCCACTTTTTATAAGCCTCTTTTAATCTTTGAATTTTCCTCACCAGCTCCTTATCCATCCAAGGAGGTCTCCTGGCCCTCCTGCTTCACTTCCTTCTAGTTGGGATGCAGCACTCCTGAGCTCATTTTCTATTACGGAAAGGCATTACACATTAAGAAACAGGGCATCTTACGGTAAGTGCAGAAATACATGTAAGTGTGCTTTCTTCCACTGAACTTTTTTATCTTTAAAACCAAAATGGCTGCTGTGAAAAACAGTTTAGTCAGGACATAGACTGTGATGCCAAGGAAAGGCAATTTTCAATATGTCAGTTCTAAGGAAAGGATATGAAGTTTTAAATTTTTAATTAAATATTTTAAGCTTTCTTCCATGTGTCTAGTGTTCAGATACTCACAATCATTCCACTTCATTTTATTTTGTACATGATAATAAATGGCCCATAGTTCAGAAATAAAAGATCTTAACACAAAATAGCCCAGACAAAACTTCCAACTTACCAAATACTAGCTGTCTTTAAATAGCTTAATTGTAAGATTTTTTTATTATTATTATTATTATTACCTTGAAAAACATCTAAGATAAGTATTTTCAAATTAAAAAAGAAAAAAAAGTCTTGAAAAGATGATCTGTTCCCACTGCCTTGGTTATTTAAGTTCTGCCATCTAGCAGCATTGCTCTAAATGGTTCAAACTTACAACTGTAAAGGTTGTTTTTGTCTGTAGTGTCAAAGCACTTCCATAATTCTACTGCTAATTCAGAACAATTTCTGCAACTTTGACATAACTTTTTCTAAAGCATTTAAAGACAAACCTTGAAGAACAACCTCTATGACACAGGCAGACTGGAAGAAAACCAAACCCCTACTTTCCCTACGGTCTGTAAACTATGATGGAAGTGTGTGGCTGGGTTTACTGTTTTCATTTTTTTTTTTTTAACCCTGACAAATGTTCCAATCATTTTCCAGGATTTCAGGACTCCATATGGTAGCCAACATGTGCTACTAATAGGAAGGCTACCAGGTCACAACATATCAGCAGTATTCAAATTTTGACTCTGACATTCATGCTTTAAAAGACAACCAGACTAAATTAGTGCATCGATATTGGCAAAGTCAATGGTGACCATTGCTCACCCAAACAATAAACGTGATTTTATGGTCCTAGATCAAATTAACACTTCCACACCAAGAAAGCATTGGTGGCTGGGTACAAAAATTAACTCTTCCAGACCAAGCAATTCTGAAGAAGAAACTCTTCTAGTGTGTGTGTGTGTTTGTCTCATCTGTCTTCCTATAGCTGACACAGACTTGACATCGAGTGTGAAATCAACAGCCACCATATTGTCAGCTCCAGCTAAAGCTGTAACGGCAGCCGTGTTCACTCAAAACTGTTTTTGCAGTTTCGTCTTGAATTCATCAATGGCAGCATCAGGCATGAAATAACAGTGTAATCTGAACCTGTGCTCATATTCATTTACCTTACCATAAGAGATAAATTGATTTCTGAAGATTGCTATTCAAATCAAACTGACTTAAATGAATGCAACATTATTTTTTCAAGTACTGTATTAGGCTGGTTTAAGCATGTTGTGCAAAAACTAACAGTTTTTTTCTCATGTGTGCAAGACCTAAGTAATTGAATTAGAGATTAATAGATTAATTTATTGGAATAAAATAAAGCTAGAGAAGTTTCAGTAGTTACCAAAACTAACCAGGTCATCTATATCCTCATAAAAGAGTGTACTTAACAGCTAAGACATTTTCCTTACTTGATGTTCAGAGTTTTACACCTGCTTCTTATTAGGAGAAATCATCACTTAAGCAGTATGTAACTTATTAGGTCTATCAGTTGCTCAGCTCAGCACCTCAATGCATATAAAATAAAAAGAGAGACATACACACAGAGCAAACCAGGGGGAGGATGGAGCAGATGTGTGATGTTACTAATGCATCAGTGGAGCACTAAACAAGAGAGAAACACGAAAGGAAAGGAGATACAAAGTCAGAGAAATGAAGATGGGGCAGGGGCGGAGGGGAAGGGCAACTGACAACTCAGATTGCCAAACACAGCTAATAAATAAGATATGACCCTTTCTTATGGATTTCTCCATTCTGGTAGAAATTGAACAAGTGGTAAGGAAAAAACCAGTACTAACCAGGAGAGAGAAATATAAAACAGATACAGAAGGCTTAGCCATATTGATACCAAACACCAAGAACAAAAAGCCGCTGCAATAAAATCAGCATTACTAAAGAAATACACACTACTGAACCTACTCTGCAGAGGAAAAAGCCAAGACACTGTAGGAACAATTACATGTGAGTGAGAAAGCACATACTGCGTGACCATCAATGACTAAACCCTATGCCTGTAGTAAAAAGAAAGTGACAGATGACACATCGGATACATTATCTTATGCAAGCAAACAAAGAAAACCCACCAAAAGGACGCACTGACATCAAAGTGACAGTGAGGAGTGAATAAAAAGCAGAAATTCAGGAAGCTGATAAAAGCACTCACAAGGGGGAAGGGAAAAAGGAAGGAGGCTGACTGAAGAGGTAAGTCAATGTAATTAGGGCTGTGAAACCTGTAAAATAAGCTACGTATGAGATCATTCCTTCAACACATGCAGTTATATGAAATCTCTCTCTCCCCCTCTCCCCCATCTTCTTTTCTTCCAGTGCATGGATGTCACACAAGTCTTCAACATCTCCTGCCACATCCTGGTGCAGCAAGCACTTATTTATGCTTGTGCTGCAATACAGTATAAACTGAAGAATTAATTCCCCTAACATCTGTATCAATCGACTTCTGCCATTTGTATGCAGTTTAAAAACATTCATCTTAAGGCCAACCGAATACAGAATACTTCATTTGTAATATTTTCCTTATCACCTGAATATGTATAAGGCTCTACTAATTGCATTTTTAATTTTATTCTTCAGAATATTTTAGCAGTAATTAGTCACAAGTACTTTAAACCCCACATAATGCATGCACATTTCCTGAGTAGTGTAAACATGCAGCTGATTTCCGAAAAGGTTAAATTTCTTAACTTACTTTATTTCTCCAAACAAAATCCTCTCTGCACTAGGTGTCATTTTCTATAGCAATGAAAATTACACGGTATACCTTTACAACAGCTATAGCCACCCACACCTGTAACAATTCAACACATTAAGATAAACCGTAAGCAGACGTATACTGATCCTACCCAGCGGCCTGAGTTGGATTTTTTCTCTTTCATGTCTAAGCTTGCATAACGTGCAAAGGCAGAACATCCACTAGTTTTAGAGAAGGATATCATTAAAACACAATATGACCTTTATTAAATATGAATTATCTGTTCACAACACACTCGGCATGACAGTGGGAAAACATTGCCTTCAGGCCACCATTATATCTGCCCTGTTTCCTTCTCCTTCTTCCCATAATCATACATCTGCTTTGTCAGCCCTAACAGCATCAAATTTCCATAGGCAAAGTGATTTGTTGCCTCCTTTCTAGAGCAACCAAAAGTATTTTTATCTGATACTAACACAAAAATAAAATTATGAAGTTCAAGATTTAAGCTTTCAATAGAAATTGAGGCAGAATATTTCTCATCTCTTGGATGCTGCTACAGACTCCAACAGATGACACCACATCTGATTTCACCAGCTTCATACAGGGAAGATTTCATTCACAGTCTTGAAGACCAAAATTTATTTTTTAAATAATATATTAAATTTGATGGAAATTAGTTACAAACAATATTATGGGATCTATACATTTGATGCTTAGACTCTGTGATGCCTCTTAAAACACAAATGAGACAGGCAAGATGGGGTAGTGAATAGCAGTTGAAGAACAAACTCCTCACAAGACTAACACTGAAAAGATCTGATCTGTCCTGGGGCTTGACTGACAACAAACCTTTGGAACATGACTAACATCATGAGCATGACATCTTCCAAGACAAACACACCAGAGGCAGTATTTGGTACATGCATCACCCTCGTTATCCATTCCTGAACATAGTAGAAATTACGAACAAGGACTGAGGTAGGTGTGAGAATCAACCAAGAAATACTGTTCTGTTGGTACAAGTATTTCCCTCCAGGAATGATATACTAAGAAGGTGCTCATCAAGTGAACCTATTGTGATTTTTTTTACAAACTATCAAATCTGCTTACAACAGTGACTAATGAGAACTGAAGCATGCACAAGGAATCACAGTAACATCATCATTACCGTTTCATGCTCTATAAAACAGTAGATGTTTCCTAAAAAGCCTATTTTGAATCATGCTTGCCAATATTACTTTTAAACTATTTTTCATGTGTGCTTGTTTAATAAACAAGTTTCTCTGACAATATATGTGTTTATATATACAGTAAATACAATATCAACAGTTACTGCTTCACAGAAAGATGAATCTAACCATAAGTGATGAAATTTTGGTCCAGAAGTAGGGGAAAAAGCACTAACACTTGAAAATAAATGAAAACTATATTTTCAAAATAAAATTGTTAAATTTGGTGCATCTCAATAGTAAACTGAATTATGATACTCAGCCTTAGTGGAAAAATATGTCAGAAAAAAGCCTGAAAAAGGTTGCATTTTGTAAGCATGTATATATAGTAATGCATTTATACATGAAAACAAGAAATGCTATTCTTAAACCCACAGGTAAAATAACATATTTATTTACAGTGAACCAGACTATAATACTATAGGTCACATCTGATGATTCTCTGTTTGGAAATATGCCTGACAATCAGATAAGGAGATAGTGAGTTCTGCTCATATTTGAAGTGAGACTTAATGTAGGGCATTTCACATTTAATTTTGTTTACATATTCTTAAAAAGTCCTAGGCATTTGAACAGATTTCACCCTTCACCTTTATTTACCTATAGGAACAGATCTGTCACATGTGAGAGAAAGGCAGCAGTCAAATGAGCAGCACTGGAAGCATAAGGTACATCCATGGAGTCATCAAGGTTATATGAACTGATACAGCGTATCAATACCATTCCTTCCCTGCCTGGCAAAATCCAAGCTGCTCAACCACCCTGTCATTACAAATGATATCTTCATTTCAGTGCTAGGAGAATAACCATCAGAACCCAGAAACTGAGCTACCTTCTCATTCAAGAAGAGATCTGGATCAGAGCCGAGGGTTATCAAGTTAGGCAGCACAGAGATGCACCATTTGCACTTTCACTGACCCTGATGCACTCGCCCTGAAGAAGAATGCAAAACTTCTTTTTTTCAGATCACTCCAAGATTTTTGTAAAGATATGAAATAGGAAGTCCTGCAGTAAATCACTTCTCAGATGTTACACAGACTGGATTGTACCTAACCAAGAGATAACAGTACAAAAGAACAACATGAAGTAGCTAAGCAATAAAGGAGCCATGTTAAAAGTAGTCGTGAAAAAACGCTTCTCCAGGTAAATTCACTTTCCGACTTGCAGACTTTAACAATGACAGTATGAACTTGGAGCCTCCTGAAGTGTAAGACTCCTAAGAGAAACAAAATACTTGTCCAATATAGTCTTAAATAAATAAATAAATCACAGCACAAAGAATTCTTAAAATAGAAGCCTGCAAAGCGCATTATATTGTCAGAGCAAATCTGTCTCCATCCTGCTAGAGATGCTAGCTTGGTGATCCGCATGTAACTCCACCTATCTTTTAAGGCAAAAACTGTCCTAGTACCACTGCCTGTGGGATTTAATGCAAAGTTCTGGCAGTTGTCCAAGAGTCTGGAAGGAAGGGCACACAGCATTTTCAAATTTTCTTTTGAGTTCATGATATAAGAGATCACACTGATGTCCACTAACACTCCATTTACAATGCAGAGGGAAATCAGCAACTTGTACTTAAAAAAGGAAGGCACTTCTAAAAACAGTGCTATAGTGTACAGAAGCTTGATGTTTATGCAAGTTATCTAATACTTTCCACAAAGCTTAGTAAAACACAAAACTGAAAAACCAGCTTATACTACATGGAACTGAAAATGAAGTGTAAATCAGCATATTTTTGCCCATGGCAAAGAGGCATTCCTAGCAAACAGAGATGGTTTTAAGTGGAAGTTTTAAGTGATATGGAAAAAAAAAAAATTAAAACTTTTTTTTTTAAACTTTATCCTGCCCCCTATGCTTAGAATATAAAAGGGCATGCTTATTATGGAAATGACCAGACCATGCAATTAGAGGTCTGCGTATTTTAAAGTCGGTAAGTGGGATTTCAGATGTGGTTAAGTCTTCTGGCAATGATAAAATCAAAACACTTCCCTATATTTTTCTCAGATTTGTCCTTTTGCACAAAGTTAAGGGTTACATACAATCTTGCAGCTTTCATAGGAAATTCTTTACAGCAATCTTTGCCAGCAGCAAGATGCCATGTTGCCTTCTATATCAAAAAACAAACTAAGAAGGATAAGCAAGGATCTCACTGGAACAGGGATCAAATTAACAGAATTTAGCAAAATTAACATTTTTATAACGAAGTTTCAGGTTAGTCATCAGACTAGATTTATACCATGGACTTATTCATTCTCACCCTCTGTAGACAGAAGAGCAGCAGTTTCCAAGAAACTCACAAACTCAACAGTTTATGAAATAAACTTTTCTGCCCAACAGATTTCAGTAAAACAGGTTCAAATACTCATATGTTCTTCCTCCCCAGTAATTTCATAGTTAGGACAAGCCAGAAAACAACTGACACTTGACAAAATAAAACACCAAAGAGTATTACAACATAGACAGCATTTTCAGTGCTTCTAGGATTTAAGAATGCCTCTTTGCTGAATTAACACTAGAACAGTTTAACACAATTAACAATTAGCTGGAGGCATACTAATCACTACAAAATAAAACCCCCAAACCACCCCAATGCACACTGGCCTTTCAGGAATTTTTCTCTTCTTCTTGATGATAATTCCTTCACTGTGTTCACAAGCAAAAGTCTCTTTGCCTCCCCTGCTCCATCAAGAAAGCCAAGCTCTCCTAGCATCTTGTGAAATAAACTCTCTTCTCGTAACTCAGTCATTTCTCTAACACCTCATTTGCAGCTGTCCACTGGAAATCTCATGATTGATCCACCCCTGCATGGTATTTACCGTGTTCACAGTTGAATTAATCTCAATAGTGCATTTCTCAAGTGTGACTTCACAACAGAGATTGTTCTCCTCCTATATCATTTTCACTCATTAACCTGTCACTTGCAGAACTTTTTGGCTTGCTATTAACTACAAGAGGACAAAATCTATAAAGTTATTACTATCTTCTGCATGTTTTACTGTTACTAGAGTCACCTGTTCTTAACACTCAAATTTCATACATGTACTGCTTTCTGAAAAAACACAGAATGTCCAAGTTAAAGCTGAATTAGACCTAGTAGTATTTCTCAGAGACTAATATTAAAGAATCATACATCTTAGGTGCATCTTAAGCATAAGAATCATACTTGAAGAATGCTTTGCTTACAGAAACATACCAGACTATTTCTTTCATTCAAAAGCAGCAGCATACATGGCAAAATTTCCACAGTACCCATAATGTCAATTCAAAAAGCATTTATTTTCAAAGTAATTTAAAATGAAAATGTCTTCTTATCATGATTACCTCCTCAGTTGAACTTTCAAGGACTGCAAAGAAGACTATACAGTAAGAATACCGGCTTTTCTGATATTCATTCATGACATTTTTAATACCTTTAAAAAGAATTAAAAATACCTTTAGACATTGTCTTGCATTTTACAACTTCCCTTCTAAAATAAGTCTATTTCTCTTGCCTTGGAAATCCTCAATATTTCAAAGTTTCTATGACATATGAATTAAAATACATTCTTTCTTTGTTCTGTGCTAGATAAAACCTTTGCTGTTTTTTCTTGTGGTAGAGTTAGTCCACAATTCTTCCATATGACAAATTGATTTTCACTTCATGAATTTTAAAACAGTTAGACTGAATAACCATTAATATGCAGAAGAAATCTTCAGTGGTGCAAAAGCACCCTGAACTGTATGCAGGGACAATGCAGGAGAAGAAGAGAGAAATACCTCTTCTGGATTTCTTCCCATTCTGTAACTAGCAGAAGTTTTCAAAACAGTTAGGGGCTCCCCCGATGTGCTGAAAACCAAGGACTTGGCTTTCTGTTCTGCCAGTCTTCCTACAGCTCTGTATCCAAAACATGTTTGGGTGTGATAAGAAGCAGATAATAAGTAACTGGCAGCACAACCCTTCAAATAGGTACCAACAACCAAAAAGGGAAAATACATATGTCACCCAAACCCCTAAGGTGGATAGGCTTCCTTTAGGCACACAGGTTTCTGGAGACAGAAGCTGAACTTGCAGGCCATTCCTGAGGACCCTGTGCTCCACCAAGTGCCAGAAGCTGCATGCAAGACTAATTGCACAGACAACTCAACAGCACTCTCTAAAACAAAGGTAAAAACCTCATGCTTCTAGTTCCACTGTATGGTTAAACTGGCTTAAAAAAAATGACATTATATCTATGATTAAGGCTTGGGACAGTGGGTTCTGCAAATCCACAATTCCCAAATCACTGGTGAGGCACAAAACCCTGAGCTTATTGAAGTACCACCAGTTCCACTTCCTACCAATGTGAATGTGGAAGATACGCTGAAAATTATCTGAAGTATTTTTAGTTGTCTTCTAAAGTATCTTTAGTTGTCTGTGAAGTGTGGGTTTTTCACTTTAATGACTGATAACCAGAGAAGAGATAATAAATCTATGAGGATTTAAGATTGCTATCCATGTTAAAACCCTCCCAAGCCAATGGAAACATTGGTGCATGAGGTCTGGAGTGATTACATAATCATCTAATTAAGCCAGAAACTGTTTAAAATGAGATACAGCCAACTACATTTTGATCATGTCTCATTTATGCAATGTCAAAATAGGATTTGCTGCCTTCTACATTAAAGGAAAAAAGGGCTGAGTGACATCTCCACAAGATTTTTATTTTGCCTTAATCCACAGAGTAATCCAAGTGATTAAAAACTGCCCTTTAACCTCTTTCTGCCGTTAATTCACTCTATTAGAAATATCTAGCTTAGAAAAATTACCTACAAAAATGTTTCACTGATTTTTTTAAATAGCTCACTTTTTCAATTTTTATTATTCAATGCTATTTTCCAAGAGACTATTAATTCACCTGCCCAGTAAAAAACAAATAAGTTACAAACAAGATGCTATGCTAGCTACAGTACTGGAGAACTATGTTTGTACAGTTTCAGCTCTAATGCCCTGATACAATTTGACACAGCATACATAACACTCAAATAAGACAGGAAGAATTTTTTTACCAGAATATTTCTATTTTTATTCCATTTACTGACCGGGATAAAGAAACATTTGGAATTTGCACAGGTCCACATATACACCTCAGCCATCTGCCCTTTCCACCTGAATCATTAAAACCTTAGCAGCACAAGTAGCTTAATAACACACTGCTGTGAAAGGCGTGACTGAGATGTATGTAAGGACATACTACAAAGAAGGAATAAATTATTCTTACTGCAGCTTTTGAAACAATTCTACTATTTCTGAATGCTGTAAGGACCAGAATAGTATCGTATTTATGGTACCACTACAGAAAAAAATAGTGCCATGTGAAGAAATGTTAAAAGCATATGATCTATTACTGCACATTTATTTAGCTACAAATCAAACTGATGAAATGTCTTCACTTCCATTTACATTTCTAATATGGAATAAAATAGAAGCAGCATGCCAAAAGATAGAATACTGTCATTATAAAACTGTTCAAAAATTCGCACCAAGATGCAGAGGCCGCAAAAGCCTACAGCATTTGGTCTTTCAGCACCCCAAAAAAGTGTTATATCTGATCCTGCTAGAGGGAAGCAATCTTTTTAATAGCAGGTAGATGAATATTTCTTAATTTCTCATTAACCTCAGCCTACACAGGTGGTGAGCAAACAGATTTTGATAAAAATATAGCAAACCATTTTTAGGTTTGTATTACTTTTACTGTCACCAAGCTATGGGAGAAAATGTGATTAAAGAAATTATAATAATCCTGATTACTAAAGAGGTGATAACCTTTGCAGTATTAATGTTGACACTACACCTTCTACTTACTACTACCTCTTTCCAGAAGTACTTGGAGAACTTACACTGCTAAAGCTCACATTTCAGAAATACTCTCCACTTCTAATCCTTATAGTAGTATAATTTCAAGGTTGGCCTACAGCCCATGCACGAAATAGCTATTCTACTGCCCAGGATATGATTGCAAATAAGGAAAAAAAGATTCACAGCTGCACCACCATACCATTCACCATACTTCCATTGCAATTTCAGGAAACAACAGTAAGAAAAAAAAGACAACTTCTGTCAATGTGCACAAAGTAGTTAAGGATACAAACCAGATCATACCAGCACCACATATTTTGCTTGCATAGTGGTCGAACCACATTTAGCAGAACAGACAGCAAATTTTGCCATCTCTAATAGTCAACTATTCTGTCTAGATTTATGGAAAATAATTATTACGATAAACGAACTATTTATATCAATACAAATATAAAGAGTTATCCCATACCAGATGAATTGCTTAAAACAAGATAATCAGCTTCACGCTGTTATTTAAGATCTAATTTAATGGTCTGAATTACAACTCATAGGTAGAGCCTTGATAAAGGCATGCACCAACAGGTTGTTAAATTAAAGTAATAGTTCAATTTACTCTAATGGTTTGGTCCTGGACATCAACTGGGGGAAAAGAAAAAATCCACATGAATCATAAGAGAAAAAAAACAAACCCTTCCAGTGGTTATATAAAGCAACATAAAAAGAACTGGAGGAGAAATCCACATCTTATTTCCATTTCAATTAATGCACAGTTCTAGGCATCATTAGTTACAAATTAACATCATGAAAACATTATTAATGGCATTATTAAGAACATTGTTTCATATAACATAGGGTGCTCATATTGATGCAAGTAACATTAATTGCTTCCTTTAAGAGCATATGTTTTAATCATTTATTATTTTATTTATTTGAATGAAACTAAGAATTAGCATGACTGCACCTATACAAATGAATTTACTGCTCTAATTTTTTACATTTGGTTTTATCTTCAGATAATAATTCTGTCTCCCCTCATCCTCTAGTACCGCCCCACCCTCAGACAAGTCTGCTTAAATTTTGCTATGTATCTGTATTCTTTTACTAATTCTGATTATTAATGTGACAATAACACAAAGCAACAGACAAAAGCAAAGAAATAAACAAAAGCCCCGACAAAACATATTTAGTCACTATGTCTTTCAAATTTGCGAAATTGAGTTGGTAATTAACCTCCCATTTATAGTACACCCTTTACAAACCAGGCAATTGTGGCAGCTGAGAAAATTAATTAAGCTAACTTAAATTTAATTTTGAATTTTACATTAACTTGGCAAATTAAGCTGACAAATAATAGCTGTGATAATGAAGTTCCACCTACATGAATTTTTCTGAGTATCCTCAGGGGCTCCCGGAGATGACATGGCAGTAAGAAATAAGCAAATAAAAAGAAACACAGTTGTGGTCAAGTGAAAGCTCCAGTTACCAAGCAGCTTCACCGATGCACATCTTCATTGACGTAGAACAAAGACCGATGCTAGAAGGCTGCTTTTTCAAAGGAGTAATACTGCGACTGCCAGTTTTCAGTGGGTCACTCACACACGGATGCATAACACATGGATACTTCAACTCAGCGCCTTTCCAGAACCTGAGCGCAAGCTACCAGCAGCTGGGCTGTACCAGAAATGCATGCATGTATTTGGGAAGGTACCACATGCTGCTAAATAAAGGGGTGATACAAAGACAGAAATCCTCCCAGCAGGTTATAATCTGATAACACGCAGTTACAGCATGTGTTTATTTGGCAGACAGCTAGAAGCCTTTGAAAATAATTTAGAAGCAAGGGAAAAGGTGCAGAAGGGTTCCAAATTCCTTTTTTATTAGGGGATGGTTCATAAAGCTCTCCCCTCAAATATTTTTCCGTAACATGGCTCAGCTCAGACATCCCACAAACCAGATCACATACTATTCTTACTTCACACATAAAATATTAAAGATCTAGGATGGGATATCAAGATAAATTAGGAGCAGTCTTCTCTACTGAAAACTGATTTTTTCCTGTTACATATCCAGAAAATTTTTCATGAAAAATTCAAAATGTGGTTATGCAGTTAAAAAAAAAAATTACGGAAGCAGCATACGGCAGAGAATCTTCAGTTATGGTGATGCTGCAGTTACACAACGGTGCATTTATGTTTCCAAAACTGTAAGGCGTTGCTTAGAATTGGGAACACGGATACGCATTGCCTCTTCAGTTTAGGAGGGTGCGCAGTGCTGCCGCAAACCATGATAGCCATAACAATTCCTTTCTTTTACTTAAAAAGATCACATTTTGAAAAGCTTCTTGGTGACAATTACCAAAATACAGAGTACAGCTGTCATTGTTAGAGGAAGAATTACCAAGAACGTATGGCCCTACAAGACTTGCATTTATTTCACTGATGAAAATGACATCATATTATTCTTTTAATCTTTCCCATAGACATATAATCATAAACATGAGATAATCCCAGCATCCAGTCTGGACTTGGGTAATTAAAGGATGAATTCAAGTTAGAATTGCTGCAGACAAAATCAGACTCTATTTTTTCCACTTCAGTCATTTAAACATTATAGACAATTAAAATATCACACCTTTAAATGCTTCTTTTCTGCATAAACTGAGTATGACAAGACTTATGTTCCCATGAAATTTTTTCTTATTATCCACACAGTTAGCTATTCACTCTGGCAACAGTCAGAGAAAATCTCTATTGTTGTGCTGGTCCTTCACCCCTTACAAAACCAGGATTTTGCAAGGCTGACTCCAGCAAAGGGCAAACTTCTACTGCAGCCAACTTCAGAGGTACCTGCACATCCAAGAGCCATCTTATTTTAAGCTGCAGTGATGTCAAAATTGTTGCGATACATCTGACCTCCAAAAAGGCTTTTGACTTAGTGCAACACTAAAACCCAAAAGTAGGAGGACTCCAGGAAAAAAAAAAGCTACATAAATACAGCAATTTTAAAATTCATTGGGAGAATGAACTAGCTCCCTCAAAATACAATGCAACATAAGACAGGGTGAAAGAGCACAATGCTGCCACATTGGAAAACCACAAGATTCTCTAAAAATACATGTAGATGAATTTTAAAAAAAGAAGAAAGTGTTCCTACCCTCCACTTTTTCCCAGTCAGAATTAGCATTAAAAAACGCCTGATAAACACAGGATTTTAGCAGCATCTGCAGCATTAGCATTCTATGGGTTATATTAACTCATTGTCTGAATACTACTTTCAGGTGATAGACACCACAAAATCCTGAAATCTACCTGAGCAAAGATATTACAAACAGCACCACCAAATTTGCAACTTAGAAAGTTACACTATGGTCACAACACGCAACAAATAAAAAGTAAAAAAAGCATTTAAAGCATTAAACACAGAAGCTATTTGGGGTAGAACCAAACCATATCTTTGATCAGCTGAGTTACAGTGGCATACAGAAGATCTGATTATCTGTTTTTTTCATAAATAACCTGGTGTATGTATAGCATCCCTTGCTAAATTTTAGATTTCCTTTAAAAACCCTACTCCCTATTTACAGCTTTGGAAATTCAGACCCATGTCAATATATACATATCCATCTTAGAAATGGATGCCATTTTATGAATGACTAAGATCCACCCTCGCCTGTATTGCCACTATCAAAGAAGCTCTGTTTTTAACTCACCAGTGGAAAACTAATAAAAAATTGGTAGATGGGATATAATACCCCACCATATCAGATTACTAATCTAGTTGAGAGTGCAGCCCACCTTTTGGCAAAACATAATGGGAAACAGCATTCCTGATATTTGAAGATAAAATTGTAGATATTTTTTCCTGCAGCTTAAATACACTAACCCCACCCTTCCCCCCCCCCCCCCCCCCCCGCCTTCATTGAAATGCAAATTCTATCTCTTGCACAGAAAATGCTGTCGGTCCAGAATACTTGACACTTGTAGACATTAACCTATTAGGTAACAAATTTATATCCAGCCATCTGCAAAATAAATGCACACACAATGTACTATCCTTTGTAGTTTGTTTTACCCCAGTCACAATAATTAATCCAGCAAACGTTTCGTTTTCTTCTGAAAGGCAGCTAAGAAATTTGCATGTACACCTAGTGCTCAATACAATAGTGTTGCAAGTAAAAAAGAAGTCATGTTTAAATGGTCAGCAAGAGGCAAGCAACTGCTTTCGTGCTTTTTTATATCACATGCAACTTCTGTCAAGACAGAAAATTAAAAAATCCCACTGTTCTTAGGTATGCATTTATACCCAGAACAAGTTCTGAAAGTATGTCATTAAGTCTGATAACACAGCCAAATAGAATGAGAGGTGTGAAACTCAGCATCATCCATCTGCAGGCTACAGGAATGTATATTTAAAAGCTTTTATGTTTCAATGCTGGTGCTATCTGCACCAATGTATAAAGCTTTAATTATTTCTTGGGGAGGACTGAAATAATTAAAAGACCAAGAATGAACCTTCCTTAAATTTCTGTTTAGAAGAATATTTTTTTTTCATTATTTTTTAAAGGCTTTAAGTCCATACCTATTTCAAAGAAGGCAAAAAAGAGGACAGAAGTTACGAGTAGCTAGCTTTACAAAATGTCCTTAGAGCTAAACAGATGTGAGCCTGCAACCCTGAAAACACAAAAAGCAAAGTCAAACGTAAGGTAGCCATAAAGGCACTTTATCATTTAGGTTTCTTTGCTATCTGCCTTATCCTATCACACTAAAATGGAAGACTTAAGTAGTTAAACTTATTTATCTTTCACTCAAGGTTTGACTACAAGTTTCCAAGTCTCAAATATTTCCATTGTCAAGAGAACGGTCATGACATATGGGAGTCTTGGTTAATTCTTGCCACAAACAATGTAGGACATCCAAAGTTGTAAGGTCCTCCCTCCCATACTCTAGATGGGAAAAAAGCTGGTAACATACATTATTAACTAGAAATCTACCAAAATATTTTCAGCTCATAGCAAAATAATGAGGAAAACCTGAATATCCTTGAAATTTTTTACTCCACCTTAGCTTTATTATGACAGAATTAAGCAAGTATTTTCCAACTGCTTTCTAGGATGCCAAAAGAAGACTTGTCTTCTTTTATATTTCTGCTACAAGGTTTAAATATTGACAGTTTTGACCATAGTCACCTAAATAAATTCTAAAACATTCAGGGAACACTTGTAGCAGAAACACTGCCTGTTTTCCATAGAGTGTTTTGGAAGAGACACCTAAACAACCAAACTCACCCTCCCTCTCCTATTCAAATGAGTCATTGAAATGCCAAAAATCACAAAATACAACAATTAAAATAGAACTATCTTTATTAACCAACTTGGTTATGGACACAGTTTGTCCACAAAAAAATTCTTCACAGTAATTAAAAAACTTGAATGTCCCTAATGTTACAGACTCTGGGGCAGTATATTTGGAAATGTTAAATGGCTGGTATGATTTTCTACCACAATGTCATCTACTCATACTCAGAAGAAAATAATCATTGTATGCTGAAAATTACAGCTCAACTTCTAGAACAGCTACATCACTGAATGCATGAGCTTTGTCAACCACAATCTGTAAAGATCTCCACTGCATATTACCCATGCATCTAGAAGACAGTGTGAAGATTAGGAAAAAGTTGCTTATTTTGACAGCCAGCAGAACATAGCAGGATAAAGAGCATCCCCAGACTGGAAGACAAAAAAACCCAAACAACCAACCATCAACTAACAAACCCACCAAAACAAACAAAACAAAAAAAAAAAACCAAACAACCCAAAACTAAAAAAACCAAAACAACCACAAATGCCAAACCAACAAAACAGTTTGACACACTATTTGTTGAGGTGAGTAGATTTGACAAGAAAGAGAACAAAAGAATGGAGTCAACAGACTGCTACAAATACCATCTGCTCTTAGAAAACAGAACAGTGAAAGCCAGGAAATTAAAGTTTAGATGCAAACATTTAAGTTACTGATGAAAGGACCAAAACACTGCAACTTCTACAAAAGTATCTTAGACACATGAAGAAGGATGACAAAAGATCTGCATATCAAGTGCAACCCAATGACTTAACCTTGAAAAGAGAAGCAAGAAAAAACACCTCTTTACCAGCCTCATTCTCAGAAATAGTATTTTAATGGCAGAGGGGTTGAAA
Organism: Lathamus discolor; assembly: GCF_037157495.1. Classification (NCBI taxonomy): domain Eukaryota; kingdom Metazoa; phylum Chordata; class Aves; order Psittaciformes; family Psittacidae; genus Lathamus; species Lathamus discolor. Next base: position 66,527,973 of record NC_088885.1, read on the forward strand.
CCAGATCATCTTTAATGTCCCTTCCAACCCAAACTATTCTATGATCTATAAAGCTCTCAAAACTTATCAGGACTTGTTTGGGAGAGATCTCTGATGCTAAAGGGCTGAAAACATATTTTGTTGCATTGCAAACAGAAGTGCTGAAAATGGTCATACAACTTGTTTCCCTGAGCTTGAATGAAACTAATCCTGTTAAAGCTTAGAAATATGCATGACTCAGCTGCCAAAGCCATGTGCCTATCTACTCTTACAAAGTTTTGCTACCTTTCATTGTTCAAAAGCACTGTGTTGCTGATTTTTAAATGGTCTCTATTGCTTTAGCTTTCTATCCAGAAACAAACTGAAAGCCTTTACTCCTAAACATTTGTTGGTTTGTAGTTTTTTTTTTTCCCCAATAAAAATGGACTTTTATTAAATTTTAATATCTGTCATGTATACAGTTCCAATTTGGACAAAGTCTGAAGTAAACTCAGCAGGATATGTCATTAAGACTGAGTATAAGCTAACATAACAGCATAATTGCTCCTGCAAGCAATTCTCCAAATACTGAAATTGATGCATCCTAGGAAGAAACTTACAGGCTACTTTATATGGCATACCCCATGTTTAATTGATTAATCCATCACCTTCTACAGCAAAGCTTTCTGAAAGATAAATTACTAAAATAAATGAACTAGGCAACCTTTGAGAGGTTTTGTCCTACACACTTCAGGTACGCAAACACCAGTGCTGTAGCAGTATCAACAGGAACACCGCACACTCACTCTCTAACTTCTTCAAGGAGATAGATGTAATATAAAGAAGCAGGAAAGCTTTTAACCTTTACTTTCTCAGCATCACAAATTACTAATATGTTATGCTTACATTATAAAGCAAACCATTGAGGTTGAAGGAAAAGAGACTGGAGAGGTTTGTCCTGCCCCTGTACACTATGGGTATGATAAACAAGAAAGAAGAAGGTCTGGCCCCGGAAATTGTCTTAAAGGAAGAAAATCTACTTTTCATGATGAAAGAGAGTACGATCCGTAATATGAATATAAAAAAGGCAGGAACAAATTCTAAAAGAGTATCTCCACTGACAAATATTAAAATAGTCCATTATTTCTTTAAACAGTATTACATACTTGTTTCATGCTACTTTAAGGTAATAACATCAATGAGCAAGAGCATTAGTGGATTCTCAACAATTTTTACATGCTGCAAGCAGGTACGTACACTGATCTTTGTTTGAGCCTCTTCTGGTATCCTCAAAGAATTTACCTATAGGCCAATAAATTACCACTTTGTACCTTAGTGCATGCAAAAGGAAGATCTAAATGAAACAGGAAACCATTCTGTATCTTGGTCATGTGAAAGTTGATTTTGTTTCAATATTGTCCTGGGTTGAGCAGCAGCAGTCATTTTTCTCCTTCTTAGGAGCTAGTACAGTGCTGTGTTTTGATCTTTTGGCCTTGGAACAGTGGTGATAACGCCGATGTTTTCAGTTGCTGCTCGAATGTTTGGTCTGGCCAAGGACTTTCTGAGCCTCATGCTCTGCCAGGGAGGAGGGGAGGCCGGGAGGAAGCAGAGACAGGACACCTGACCCAAACTAGCCAAAGAGGTATTCCATACCACAGCACGTCATGCCCAGGATGTAACAGGGAGTTACCCGGGAGGGTTGGGACTGCAGGGTTGGAGGAGGTATCGATCGGTGCTTGGCTGGGGGGAGTGGGGCGAGTTATTGGTCGGCTGGTGTTGAGGTGTTGTATTCTTTCCTCTTGTTATTTCCTTTAGCACTATTATTATTGGTGGTAGCAGTAGTGATTTGTGTTATACCTTAGTTACTAAACTGTTCTTATCTCAACCCGTGGGAGTTGCATTCTTTTCGATTCTCCTCTCCGTCCCTCCAGGAGCAGGGGGAGGGCAAGAAGGGGGGGAGTGAGTAAAAGAGGTTTGTGGTTGGGTTCAAACCACGACAAATATTAAAATAAGTCTTTGGTAAATCACAGAATCACAGAATCACAGAATCCCAAGGGTTGGAAGGGACCTAAAAAGATCATCTAGTCCAACCCCCCTGCAAGAGCAGGGTAACCTACAGTACATCACACAGGAACTTGTCCAGGCGGGCCTTGAATATCTCCAGTGTAGGAGACTCCACAACCCCCCTGGGCAGCCTGTTCCAGTGCTCTGTCACTCTTACAGTAAAGAAGTTCTTCCTGATGTTAACGTGGAACTTCCTATGCTCCAGTTTACACCCATTGCCCCTTGTTCTATCACTGGAATTATTAATTAAATTAAATTAATTATTAATTAATTATTATATATTATAATTAATTAAATTAATTAAATTAATTAAATTAATTAAATTAAATTAATTTAATTAATTATTAATTAATTATTATATATTATTAATTATTAATTAAATTATTAATTAAATATTAGGTATCCAAGGGTGCTTAAAATGTTTATAAGGTTATACATCTTTGAAGATTTCATAAATTTAGTGGTCCCATTCAGACTACACCTAGTGTATCTATGTATATTTATACATACACAAACCTCCAGGATAACAAGATTTTAAAAGAAATCTGGAAGACCTGTGAAGCCGTCCACCTGCCTCGCAAGTCAGGCCTGCATTCTCCTAGTCAGAGCCAATATATAATTATATTAATAATATTAATTATATATAATATAGTACACAATATATAATAATTTAAATTTTTTAAATAAAAATGATGGATCATTGAATTCAAGTTTCAAGTGATATGCTATTGTGATCCTCACAGACTATACCATTCAGTTTCTTAGTTCCAGTAAAACTGACTTTCTATTCTGAGCAAGACATTAGAACTCCACACTGGTGAACATGAGAATTACATCCGGACACTGAAAAAAGTGAGCACAACCCTCTTTTTACTCCCTCTAGCAAACATATTTAAGGAATATTTTTGTGGTACTTCAATTTCTACAGATTAAGACAGAATGAATTTATATACTTATGAAACATATTTTTATGCAAGACATTTACCATCCTTAATCTGGAAGCCAATGCTTTTCAGCATATCACATTCAAGTTCACAAAGAACAAATTACTATTAAGAAAACTGGCATTTCTGGTCTTTTCCATTAAACCACCATTTAAGGTACAATGATTTCAACTGCATATGCAATGAAAGATGCAAGTGTATATTAAGGTATTTTAAAAGTTCTTTCCTAGCCCCTGTGCTGGGTATTTTACAAATTGAATGTTTATGAACACATTTCACTCTGGACAGTTATGTAAGGAGCAGGTAGTTGAGGACCTAAGTCTATACTGGCAAGTCTATACTTGCAGTATAAAAATGCAATGAATCATCTACCCAACTACTTAACAGATTTCAGTTGGAACCAACCCTTCTTGAATACAGCAAAACAGAATTATAAGCCAGATAAGATCTTAGCATAAAAGCTTTACATAACGGTACCAATACTTCCTCACCTCAACTTTAAAATATCCTAGGTAACGTACTACCAGAAGTATTTGGGTTTTAGATGGATGTATCACATTTTTAACTTACATGTGCCTCCTGCGTTTGCTGCTGTCTTTTCCTTCTTCCATGTCAGTATTTCTATGGCCATCTACTGAGTTATTTCAGCATGCTCCATCAACCAAAACTAAAGTAAACCAAGTGACAGATAGTTTTTTGTACCAATCTGGAGAGCCTTGGAAGTAGCTTAAACCAGAAAAACGCAGGAAGAAGCCACCGCTCAGACTGAGCAAAACTGGTGTAGCACAAAAACATCTGTCACTATGTAATCATGAATCCTTCACGACCAGGAAGCTCTTACTGTCCTTGTTTCTAATCAGATGATGAAATATATGCCAGATACTCAGAAACTGGCTGAAGGTCCAAAAGGCTGGAAAAAGACTGACTGAAGCACATCTAATGAACACCTCTATTTCATAATACAGCATCAAAAATTACAAATATCATCAGATCTGAGATAGAACAACTTAATAAGCACGAAAACTTGAAAACATTTCCTCCAAGTATGTATTTCCAAACAGCCATGCAATTGCTGTTCAGTATTCTCAATTTCCTCAGAAAATGTCAGGCAAGACAGTGCAAGCCAAAGTCAAAATACAGTATCTATTTTAAAGGATGTTCTTGCTATCTTACAGAAAAAAATTAGGCTTGCCTGGTATGATTATTCTTGAAAGTTTGTTAGCTATCACTCCTCTCTCTTCATTCAGGTATAAGCTTGTCCATTAGTTTATTGTACAAAAAACCCCACAGAAATAAGGCCGTTATTTAATATCCTTTTAAAAATATCTGTCATTCTGTGCTTTTCCAGCATTTCATAGCTTCTGCCAATTCTTCTGAGTGTTGTGAAAGTAAATTTTATCAGTTGGTTCAAAACTGTCCAACAGACCTAGAGTATCCTCTAACCTGATCTGTCTTTGTTATAGCACTTCTATAGAATCATAGAATAGTTAGGGTTGGAAAGGACCTCAAGATCATCTAGTTCCAACCCCCCTGCCATGGACAGGGACACCTCACACTAAACCATCCCACACAAGGCTTCATCCAACCTGGCCTTGAACACTGCCAGGGATGGAGCACTCACAACCTCCCTGGGCAACCGATTCCAGTGTCTCACCACCCTAACAGGAAAGAATTTCCTCCTTATATCCAATTTATCCTACTTCTTCCCATTCATATTGGCTGCATTAGCCACAGACTGCAGCTGAACTTTTCAGTGAAGATACAAGCAAAGACCTTTGCTTTTTTTTTTCCCTTGGCATCTGTTTGCAATCTTCCCTCTGTAGTAGACTAAATACCTCTTGGCTACCAAGACAAGCCTTTGGTAACTAGGATTGGAAATGTGTATGCCATTGTATCTATTACAGAACCAGTTATATAGTTTGCTATTAATTTCAATGTCAACACAGATATCACCTTCCTCTTCCATTAAAGTAACTGACTTTGTAACACAGTTTTACAATCTCTATTGTAAAAACAAGAAGCAAAGAGAAAAATTATTCTGGGGAACATCCTCCTGGCTAGCAGAAACTTAAAACACCTAATCAATACAAACAAATGAAAAAACAGATTCACTGTTCTCACAAGTGCCAGTTACTCCAAAGAAGTTGCCCTACTCTGGAACAAGATAAACCTAGCATTATTGTTGGTTTTCTGTTAAGCTAGTCTGTGTTGAAAGCTATCAAATCAATCAAAAAAAGGGCTGTTATGGTAAGCTAAAGTGTCATTTTATATAATCTGTGTTGCTTGTCTGCTAGTTTTACTATTTTCCTTTTTCAGCATTATGTAAAGATGAGAAAGTAATGAACTGATAAGGCAGAGGAATGCAGTTGATAGAAACTGGCATTCTTTCAAGAGCCAGCTAATCCACATAACTCAATGTACTTGACTTCATTCTCATAAATAAAGACTAGTCACCAAACCAATCACACCTTATTACAAGCAAAAGATAATAGCAATTGTCAAGCTGATAAAACATTTATATTAGTAGGTAGAGTAAGCCTGAATTTGAGATCTACTGAAAATGACAATGTGTTCCCTCTACACACCACAGACAAAGAAATAGTACATGATGAAGTTTGTAGCCACTGCATATTATTTAGGACAGACATCAGTATGTTTCAACATGGATATCCATCAGGTTGAGCTACAAAAATTGTATTTATCTGATACAACAATACTGTGAAAATCTCCTAGAAATAACTTAAGTCTAGGAAGTAACGGCCTGTGACACATGTCAAAAACACAAGACAAAGCCCTTAACTTCCAAAACTGAGCACCAAGGGAAAGGCTTGAATTGCATATAGAACCTCTGAAACCTAGCTAGGATAACAGAAGCTAAGGCAACAGAACCATCTGTAGTTTTCCTACAGTTATGACTCTCCCAAAGAAACCAATGACAAGAGCAGGTAAACTGAAAAATAAACAGCCTGCCGGATTGACATAAAATTATCAAATGTAGAATGGAACAGTTCCTTACTAATTTCACTTAATACAGGAATTACTAACTCTTGCAAACATTCAAGTATAAAATTAAAAATAGAATTTACCTTTGAAGGTCTCAAGTTCCTTCCTGTTGGAGAAAAGCAGAATTAAAAAAAAAAATTAGAAATACTACATCTAGATCTACAGGAGATATTTTACACAGTTTAAGACTCATTAAGAGAAGAAAACCAAAGTATTTGATTATCATCATATATAATGGTAATATTACTAAGTGTGTTTATCTAAAGCAAACACAATCAACCTGTTTACAAATCAGGCTAAACATGTGCAGTTATAGAAATATTGTCCATTTATATCTAGCCACAGAATTTCTAGATGCACTGCTGCAAAACTTCTTAAGACTTCTTAAGGCTTTAGGTACTAAAACATTCAGTACTTAGCAGAGCTTTGCCAGTTCATAGCACAGTGAATATTAATTAGTGTTTAGTTTGTATTAATGGTATCCAAAATCCTTTTGGCAACCATGAATGAGAAAATGTTACAATATCACTCAGCTACAACAGACTTTGAAGGCAATAGAGGCATATAGCAACACTCCTCAGAGGAGTGGATTTCAAACTACAGAAAGTGAAAGATAGTCCACAATACTCATGTTCCAGCTAAGAAACCGTGCAGACTGCACAGTTACATTCTGAAATTTGAAAGCAAAAATACCCTAACCTACCAGTTGTCCAGATAAATTATTCTACTCACTATCAACAGACTAAGCATGCTTCAGTCATCCTTGAGTCACCTACCATACACACAGCTTCACAATATATATGCTATACCATAACAACTCGTTCTCCTTAACAGATGATGCAATTTATTTGCATGAGGAATTGACAAAACTGTTATGTGCCTGAAACAATTTCTTTTCTAAGCAGGACAAAATATTCTAAAAGAAGCAAGGGAATACATTTACCTCCACATTTTCAGCGAACATCCCACTTTTGTTGTCAAAAGTCAGGTTTTTGAAAGAATGGGTGCTTTACCAGGAAATAAGTTATAGTGTGATTCACAGTAGAGAAGCCTGCTAGTTGTAATTTCCTGTTAGTATATATTTCCCTTCCTGCTTCTCCTACATGCCTTTCCCAAGCTGGTTTATTTCTTTTTTTACCAGAGAAAATCTACCTCACAACACCTATGATTTGCAGATTCACACTGTAATAAATGTTTCCTATCTAAATATAATTACAAAATTCTTAAACACTCTCAACAAGTTACACACATTTTTCAATAACGGCATACTAGCTGAGAAAACAACAATCACAGGAAATGCTTGTTTTCCACAGATTGAAACAAAATCTATACTGATGAAACATCTTGTGAAAGTAAGAGGAAAAAAAAAATATGCTACTTGAGCCTAAAATCAGGAGGTCTTATGACAGTTATCTCCAAAAGGGAAGACAAAACAATTACTGTCACTGTGTTCAAACAGATTAGCAAACAAGATGGTAATACCGTATCCAACTGACAGTGATGATCATTGCTTTTGACTAAACCCACAGAGTTTTCCCTTTCAAAATCCATCAGTATTTTTAGGGTTGATGCATTTAGATGCTGTCACTATATCCATATATATAATTGCCATATAATTGTTTTTTTTTAGAATGCATACCTCTGAAAAATTTAAAATATCTATGTCAGCATACAGTAAAAATACAGATTTGGTATCTAAGGATCTGGATTTCCTAATATCCCCACACCAATTCAGATCCAAAGACAATATGAATGTATCCAGTACCCGAAGGGGGCCTATAGGGATGCTGGGGAGGGACTCTTTATCAGGGACTGTAGTGACAGGACAAGGGGTAACGGGTTAAAACTTAAACAGGGGAAGTTTAAATTGGATATAAGGAGGAAATTCTTTCCTGTTAGGGTGGTGAGGCACTGGAATAGGTTGCCCAGGGAGGCTGTGAGTGCTCCATCCCTGGCGGTGTTCAAGGCCAGGCTGGATGAAGCCTTGTGTGGGATGGTTTAGTGTGAGGTGTCCCTGTCCATGGCAGGGGGGTTGGAACTAGATGATCTTGAGGTCCTTTCCAACCCTAACTATTCTATGATTGTATGATTCTATCAATCACATCTTGCAGCTTCTGACAACACTCTTAATAAAACATACATTTAGAAACATATGTTGAAAAATAGGCCTTTAGAAAATATGTTCTGCATCAGCAACATGGAGAATTTGTTTTTTTATTTGAGTTATCCTAATAAAAACTTGAACTTTTAAAATTTTAATCCTAAATCTCATTCATCAAGAGCTTTGGTAAGAACCAGACACTAAAAGTAGAAAGGAGACAATGGCTTGTAAAGACACTGGAAAAACAGATGGCTTAAGACAGTCTCTAACAAGCTACAAAGATAGTAACTACAAAGTTCTAGACAGATGTACAGAAAAACTGTATTACAAAGTATGATATTTCTCTTCTTTATAAGTAAATAACTTTTCTTTATTGATAAGCTGTCAGGAAGAAGATACCTCCTATATCTTCTCTAATAACCTAGAGACAAAAAATCATCTGCAGAAGTAAATATGTGGAACTTACATTATCAAGAAAACTATGTATTTGTAACACAGACACTCTATGAAAGAAAAAGCAGTTAGCTTGAGTAATCACAACAAAAAAGATTAAACTGAAAATAGTTTTGGAAAACAATCACCTTCAAAGTGAAGTTAAAAGGCAAGCAGGAGGGAAAATCTGCATTGGAAGTAGGACTGGATGAGTAGTTCAGGCTGCTGCCAATTACTACTTTAGATCTTACCATACTAAATTACCAGCTTTGATGTTTTGATGTTTGATATTATGTTTTTGTATTAGTTTTTATTTTAAACTGTTCATTCTTTGAGATAGTATTTCACATCAGTTTTATACAAAAGCTACAGTAGCACAGCTTACCTTTGATGGATAGCATACTAACAACATCATGCTAGAAGATAAAACTGCAGTACAACAAATCGTCTCAGCAGAACAGCTATGAGAAATGCTTCAGCTCAAAAGTGTATTACTCTAACATGTCTTCTGCAGGAAAGCCTAGCCTTTCGTGCTACCCCATTTGTTAGGTTAAGGCAATTGAAAGCTTCCCACGGAAAAATGTCCCTGAATTTTACAGAGTTTTCATCCAAAAAGTCATGCATTTCTCAAATGCATAAGACAATATTCTGTTATTATCAGAGAGAAAGCACACACTTGCCACTACATATGAAGGCTCTTGAAGCCTGGTGTGGGCTGCTCAATATCCATTCCAAATTAAAGGAACTCCCATCCTGAGTCTGACCACGCACCAATACAACCTACTATTTCACATCTGGACTATATGTTTTTTTACTTTAGCAACTAAATTTAGGTTAGTGCCAACAAATCTGGCTAGTTACAAAACCAGATTTTAGGTTTTTCACAGTTAATATTAAGCTTTCAAAAGAAAGCACTTAATAATTAATAACTGTATTATACTATAATTTATATACCTTCTCTCAGTGAAAGATTAAGTTTAGTACCATTGAGCAAGAAAATAATCAGACTATAAAGGCATGGAAGCACTTTGAAAGTAATCTTGCTCTGTGTACAGTGCAACTAATGAAACCCAGCTTCTTTCCTCGGAGGCAAAAGTCTGTACAGGCTTCATCTACACTGGAGTTATGCCCATGAAAAACATTTGGCCACACATATAGGCAATAATTTTCTACACTTCCTTTCCATTTGCTTGTTTCTGTAAAATAAGCAGGGGATTAATTACCCCATGAAATTCTATACCTCTCAAATTCAGTTGGAAACTACCGACAACAGCAAGTAAAGGTCAACAATTGCCAGCAAAACCCCAACTGTGTAAGCCTGCCTGCCTACTTCCTCAAGATAACACTTAAGTCAGAACAGAGAGAATATTTATATATTTTAATGCTGGCATAAGACACACACTAATGACATTCTCGGTCCCTTCTAAGCATGATGGACATAGGTAAATCTGACTATAAACCCGTCTATGCACCATGTCTAAAAAGGCACAGCTGATAATATCTCATGGTTCAAAATAACCTAAAGAAATTAAATCAAAGCATTGTTAAGGCAAGAGGTGTCACTGAGAACTTTTCTCATCAAAAGAGACCTGAGCCACACTGTCATGGCTTAACCCCAGTCAGCAACTAAGTACCATGAAGTCACTCTCTCACTCCCCTCCCCTGGTGGGATGAGGAGGAGAACTGGAAAAAAGGGGAAACCCATGGGTTGATATAAGAACAGTTTCATAATTGAAAAAAGTTAAGGTAATACTAAATTACTACTACTACTACTACTACGAATAATAATAACCTGGGTCGGAGCAATCCTAGGCACAACTACAGGTTAGGCAGAGAAGAGATTCAGAGCAGCCCTGCAGAGAAGGACTTGGGGGTGTTGGTCGATAAGAAACTTGAGTCAGCAGTATGCGCTCACAGCCCAGAAAGCCAACCGTATCCTGGGTTGCATCAAATGGAGTGTGACCAGCAGGTCAAAGGAAGTGATCCTGCCCCTCCATTCTGCTCACTTGGAGTACTGGAATTTAGTTTGTTCAAAGTATGACAAAGTTCTCAGGTTCTACTGTAACTTGCAAAGGCCTGTAACACTAAAATCAATTTTCTGAATGTAACAAACGCTAGGGAATTCAGTTGAATAGAGACCACAGAAACACCATATTCTTTACAACAACACCAGCAGCCAGAATTGACAGTTCCATATTTTACCTTCAAGAAACGAGGAGCCAGATAAGAAAGTAACAAAGTCATAAATGAATGCCAGGAATGATACTGTAACATTAGCTCTGAAAGTAACAGACAACAAACAAATCCAAACTTCTAGACCCATGCATAAGCAAAAGACAATCTGAAGGCAGCACAGTGATGGTAAAAACTGAGGACTAAATTTGGATGATCTTACAATGAAATGTGTTTATAGATGTTGAGTTGAAAATAAATATACAAACGAAAGTTAACATTGGAAGAAAGTACAGCTGCTTATGTGCAATTTAATTTAAAAGTATTTCTGGCACCCAACAAGATCCAAAACAAAGGCTAAGAAATACTGCATTTCACCAGTTATGCCTGGAACAGTTAAGTTTTCAAGACGATAAATATATATACACACATATAAAAATGCCCTTCCATAGTCTGATTCAAGCTTTAGTAAGCTAAAAAAGCTATGAGCAGGACTTTCCTTTGAATGTTATCAGAAATAAAAGCCAAAAACCTGAGACCTCAAAACTTAAAGTCACTTGCATGGTGCGCAGAAATAATTCAAGTCAGGTTTTGCGTATTTAGGATTAGCATTTATGACAGTGACAGAAATTATTTCCTTCCCCTAGATTAATTGAGCACCCTTTTCAGGTCACTTACACCAAATACTACTTTAAAAAAGCTTTGAGACTGAAGTAATGAAAAGCCTTTAAGTAAACAAAAAAAAAAAAAAAAAAAATCAGTAAAAACTAAAACTATTACTAAAGTACTGCTGTAATTAAGCAGTAGGTGAGGTTTTCTATTTTTCTAAAGAAACACTGAAGACCGGTCAGGGTTCTTCACCATCAAATGTGATTCTTTTTCTAGTAAAATAGAAGAACAAAGAACCAAGGCATTTAAATAATGTTGCGATGGAGATTTTTTTGCTTTCATACTCAAATTCAGCTACAAAAGTAGCTGAACTGTTCCCATGTCTTCCAGCAAAACTTCTACATCAACTTCATTCCAGAAGATGGAACAGATCAAACCAAAATTGTGTAACAGAAATTGCAAACAGTAACCAGTAATCAAGCTAATAAATTCAACCAAAACCAAATACTACCTTAACATACTCAGCAGTTTCAGGATACAGTGAAAGCATTTATCTTTTGATGCTTTAAAAAAAGAAACAAATATTTATCTTGATGAAGAACACTGGGAGTTACCTTTCAGGTGTTATCATTCAAAAGAAGAGTAAAAGTTAGGGAGATGGTGTTAGAAACAGAAGACAGTGACAGAAGTGAAATAATTAAAAGCAACTAAGTGATTTGTCCTCTGCTAAGAGACTCATACAGGCCATTTAGCATTGGAACCATTCCAAATAGGAATCTGAAATGTGGAATAAATTAGGAGCTCCCTCTAACAGCTCATGCCTTTGGATATAAGATTTTACACAAGACCCAGTTTTTACGTTTATGCTTTTATACTGTTGCCATCCAAAGACAGGGAACAGTTTTTAAATTTAAATTTTTTTGAACGTTTATCTTGGTATGGAACGTCATTGGATCATTGAAAGATACACAGTTTATTTTTATCATACAAGTTTAGGAATTCAAGCTTAAAGCTGAAATTTGAGAGAAGTTACAAAAAAAACCTACAAGCTACAAAGAAATTTGAGAAGCTACAAAAAAAATTAAGAGAAGGTACAAACAACTCCACCATCAAAGGCTACCTCCACCATCAACTCTACCAGTCTTTCCTAGAAAGAGAAAGTGTTCCTGCAAACCCGTTTTGGTAAGCAGCCACACAAATAAAATCCAGACCTTTTTTTAACTTGGCCATCAACTTCCTCAAAAGCATTAAAAGAAAAAAAGATAAATTACAATATTCAAAAACTGGCCAAATGTTATTTGCTAAGTACACATATACTATGCCACAAGTCCACAAAATCAAAGTAGTAAAAAGCCCTATAACCCCATATGCATTCCTTACCTAAAATGCTGGATGTGGTTCCACACAACAGGAATACAATTGTGGCAAACACAAGATGCAACTTCTGCCAGATCAGGCATATTCAACACATCCCTTTGACACAGGAATGTAAAATCCCCCTCACAAAGGTATTGTCAATAAACGCATTTAACACATTGTTTTGAATTAATTTTTAAACAAATTGGCTTTGAATGCAAGTGAAAAGGAATTATTAAAGATCTCGGAAAATAATTAAAAATTAATTTATTGGGAGGCACAGCACCTTGCTCAAAAGCAGAGAATGCATTTTAGTGTGGTAATGACAAACATCGAAGCCCTGTTCTGCCACTAGCCACAGTGACTGGAATAGTTTAAAAAATAATGCAGTTCTGAGGTGAGGGAGAGTACAAAATGATAATTAAGGCAGTCCTAAACCACCTGTTTCTATAATTGGTATAAGTCTGGACAAAGAACACCTGGTACTAACAGACCAATAGGATTTGCATATTCTGCCCAGTAACCAGCGCTACACAGAAGCAGGGAAAAGTTATGCAGGACTGACATAATGTTTAACATTTTCTAGAAACTATTAGTGTAAGGTGCTTTAAGATGCAGAGGACCCAACACAAACATTCAGCCATCACAGGTCACAAAAGCCAACAAAAAAATCCAGCTTCTATGTTTCAAAAGAAAACAAAACTCTGAGGAAAAAGTACACAACAAATCTCTTTAGAACAATGTCACTATCTGTCTGCATCAAGCAAAGACCACCACAAAAAGAGGACAAAATTAAATCAACTTTGAAGTGACAGAAGTTATACTGCACATTCACTCTCTGCAAATAATATAAAAAACTGCCCAAGCCCCTGCAATCTTTTTGTCTGCTGTGTATTCTAGTCTTGCTCAGTATTTCCAAATACTTGGAGCACTGACAAAAGTAAAATTCACCAATATGAAGGAGCACGCTCTTTTGGGTTTGATGCATGCAAAACACTGTACTGCTACTGTTCTTGTAAAGAAAGGAGTTCAGAGCCCTAAAACTACACAAAAAGAAGCACAATTATCAAAGGAACTTTATCAAAGCTTGTGCAAGCCCAGTTTTTGCATCATCAATAGCAATTCTCATCCCATGTGTCTGACCAAATAAATGCAGTAACTGATGGCCATCAAATTAATTCCAGCAAGTTACCACTACAAAAACACTTGCTACAGATTGTGCTGTATGAAAACTCATGAACTTCAGGCTGGAAAAGATTTCTGCAACGTGAACTCTGCTTTGAGCACAGAAACTTACTGCCTTAAAATTAATGCCTAATGAAAACTCAAAGCCAGTTATCCACTGCATTTCCAACACGAAAGCTGTCCTGAAGATAACAGAAGTCCTCCCTCCATCATCGCAAAAATTATTATTTGTGTACCCAGGTACATGGAGGTTGAGCAGCTGACAAAAGACTGATCAAGAAAAATATGGCATGAAAACCTTACTTTAATGAAAATGTTTATGAGAACTACAAAACATGCAGCTAGTCTTAGAAATAATTCACAGTACATCTAATGTTGGAAGGAAAAAATATACTTGCTTGAAATATTTGCAACAATGGTATTGTTTTACACATAAAAAGTTAATTTGACAAATTACATGTACAGCTTAAAAGGGTATGAAGGCACAATTTAAATTTATCATTGCCAGATGTGATGGAGTCATCACTGAAGATGATGTACTGTACAAAGTATTATTCTAGCTTATCACTTGGGGAACACTATGGGATCTAAACAAGGTCCCCAGACACAGAAGTCTTCTCTTGGGCAACACAATTTTGCATGGCACTGTATTACCCATTCCATCATTTCTCTTTGATCTTGGTAACAAAAATAATCAGTTTAGGTTAAACAAGATCACCAAATAAACTGCAGCTTTTACAGTGATACTGTAAGAGGTAAAGATAGCATTTGAAAGCAAAACAGCAAAAAAATTATAATACAAAATATTTTTGTATGTATGTTTTCTATGTAAATGCATAAACAACCATTAATTGGCCACTAAAAGGAACTTAAAAAAAAACCCAGACCACTCTGAATTGTCTAAAGAAGTTTTTCATGTTTACTTTTTGAGTGTTTATGTTGGTCAGGCCTAAGATAAGCCATTGTATTTAACTACAACAATCCTTACTGTCCCTTACGTTCCCAAATAAATTAGAAGGAGAAGTAAAACCAACAGAAGACCATACAGAAGAAACAAACTTAACAGTGGCAACTGATTAAGACATCTTCTCATATACACATCTCTAATCTCCACATTATACTTGCTATAAATTACACCCTTAAGAATGAGAAAGTGAAAAACAAAGTGAAAAATGAAACATTCTCCTCCTTCAGAGGCATAAAACCACCCTCATGGCATGACAATGCCTCTAGCAAGAATTACGACAATCTGTCAAACTCTTCATCTACTGCACTAATTACCAAAGCATGGAGTTACGCATCATTTGACAACAAGTAAACCTTTAAAATACAAAAATTGGGACTGAACATTCATTTTAAGAATGTATTTTCTCTTCAGCTAAAGACTGCTTTAAAGCTCAACAGAAAGGAAAAAAAAATTAGTCCCACTAAGGTTTGCAATATTACTAAACATTCACCTGTGAAAGTATACTCTAGCATCAGGATTTTGGATTTCTTCATTTGTTTTCCTTCTACGTCCGTCCTCAAGGAAGACAAGTATTGAAAAAACAAAAAGGGTTCTCAAACAAGACATCCCAAAACCCTGAAAAATTCAGAAAGGTATGTTTAAAGTCAAATGATACAAAGTAAAATGTATTCACACATTTCCAGTGACAAGGACTCTTTGCTATCTCCAATGTATTCCTTCAAAATGCTGCAGTGGGGCAGCAACATTTAACTGATCAGCCATGAGTTCCTATTTTTCGAAGGATGGTGATCCATCTGAATGGATACAAATGGTATGGCTTCAAAGGAAATACAGCTTCAAGACAGAAATGTCTTACCTTATGCCATAAGCCTGAAACTTGGTGCACATAAAAATTGGCACAAAAGTGAGCTTCTGACAGTGAGTCCTAAAGGAAATTCACTTGGGAATGCAAGAACTGCCACAGAAGACTGGGGGGATACAAGGAGGTGGGGTTTTTTCAGTCAATCAGATACAGTACATCCAAAGGGAGGGAAAGAAGAATCGTGCTTGATTGAGAAAGGACAGGAAACAGAACAACATGGTTTAATATTAATAACGTACATACAAACAATTGCTGCAAGATTGAAGAAAGAAAGGGTGGAATCTAGACTTCATATATCAATACTGCTACCTTGATCAATTGATTTAAAACAAAAAAGAGAATATTAAAAATCCAGATATAAGCACACAGAAAAAAAAAAAATTCAATCTGCCTAAACATCAGGCTTTAAAATACACTGTGGAAAACACCTTGGATTGATGAATGACAAACATAACACAGTGACAAAAGGGAAAAAATTGATCTGTTTGAACTGAAATAAAATTGCTCTATTTAACAAGGAGACCTACTTCTGAAAATCAGTTCCCATAGTTACCATAAGCTGCATTTCAAAGGTTTAACACTGACCCAACGCACTTTCTTCTGAATCTTTCATATAGGAGGGCTCTGAAAAGACTTTAAATACACGAGCTTCTGGCCTAAGCCATACAGTGACTTTATAATTTTTTTTTTTTTTAATAAATAGATACTTTTTGTTACACACTTAAAATAACCACAGTTTCTAGAGTTTGTGTTCCTCTCAATTTTCATCACTATTTAGCTAAAACACAGGAAATACTTTGGTTTGGTTTGTTCAACAAAACCATTCACTCCCTGAAAATAGTTCTTGTCTTAAAGAAAAAGCATAAACTCTTGAACCCTTACTTGATTCTTTCAATAGCTGGTATCGCAGTAAGAACCCCACATTCTAAAGAGAAGACAACAGGATAAGAGTTTCAAGC
Organism: Lathamus discolor; assembly: GCF_037157495.1. NCBI lineage: Eukaryota > Metazoa > Chordata > Aves > Psittaciformes > Psittacidae > Lathamus > Lathamus discolor. Next base: position 66,544,585 of record NC_088885.1, read on the forward strand.
ACACATAATAAGTAACACTCCCATTAACTGGCTCTTGGCTCTCCAAGTATCTACACTGGCAAGTATCCTTCTAGTAAGGAGCTAGGAGTTAATTTCTTACCTAAATACATACTGGTGGTAATGATCAAACAGAAATTACGTCCATTTTTCCTGTTTTGTCTGGATCTGACCAAATGTAATCAGCTTATAATTATGTTAAGTAGTTTGCTTAGCCTTCTATTTATAAAACTGATTAGAAGCTGCTAAGCTGAGTAGGCAACAGTTTATCACTTTATTTTGATGTTGAAAGCAGAAGGTAGGGAAGGAGGAGAAGAAGTGAGCATGGCAGAGAGAACAAACCTCAGAAAATTTCAGAGAGATTACAGTATTTTCGGGGGTACGAATGTGTTGCTTTATGCACACTTTAAATTTGTTTGTTATTTGGTTAAATAGCATATATTTAGAATTTTGAAATTATTATATAATTAATTAATTAGATAGGTCTTAACAAGTGAATATTCAGCCATACTAACTACTATTGATTCTTGCTGGGGAGAGAAAATGATGCTGCCCCAGCTTGAGAAAACAAAAGTCCAGGCTGCGGGAAAATGACAAGACCACTGCCAAGGCTCAGGCTTGAGGTTAAGGTAACTGAACAGGATATGAAAAACTAAAGGCAATGACGTAAGAATTTGCTAGATGTGAAAGATCACATAGTAATATGCTGACAAAAACTACGGATAGCACCATGAGGGATGGTTGGTTTTCACAGATGATTAAAGCAGTGTTAGGTAAGAAACAGCCAAACTTCACAGAAAATTCAAGGGGGACCCTAAGGTACTAGGGACCTTCTTGGAGGCAGAACTGGCAACACCAGAAGCACTTTGGTAACTGAATCTGTAACAACATAGAAGGCCAAGATTTCCTAGATAATGGTATCACAAGTACCAAAACCAACCAGGACCGATAGGGTTATTTGGGAGGAGACTGAGATTTTTTTAAAATAAATAAATAAAATTAAAAAAAAATTAAAAATAAAAAGGAAGAAAGGAGCTATAAGGATAGCAAAAGGAAGGCCAAGAAAGAAGAAAATGGACAAACTCTGGAAAATGTAACCACTGCTGTCTGGTGCAGACCTGTCCTTGATCGCTACATTCTAAGCAGGACCATAAATCAAACCAGTCTGACTATACCACGTATGTCAAACTTGCTTCAGCAACCAAAAGCAGCAAGGAGGCCAGTCTGCTTCCCCTCGCTGACAGCAGGACACCTAGCTGGACAGATCTGGTTACTCTCAGTTCAGTGCTGTCTCAGGGTCTACCAGCATCCACACCTACCCACAACTCTAACACAAGCTGTCAGAGGCTGTCTTTGACAAATTGTTTCAATTTAACTCCTCATTTATACAATGGACTTTATAGTAATTTTCTTATCTCCTTCACTAAGGATCTTTTTGGGACTGTCAGTAACAAAACCAAGAAAGTCAACTGTTTAACTTACTTAAACTCTTAATATTTATCTCTTGCTACTTTGTCTGTTAGGTAAATACAAAGCTCAAGAGTTGGAGGCTCTGACTTTTCACACATACTGTTACAAGTTAAACTTTGATTTCAAGTACTAATGCCCTGGTTTTGCAAGTAAAAGAATGGCAGGAGATAAATACCTTTCATGTAGAGTGAAGGGTACTTAAAGGATAGAACTGAAAAGAAGATAGATGAAAATAGAGTTCCTAACTTTACAGGTAAATTGAAAAAAAAAATAATCCAAAAAACACAGCGAGGGATTAAAAACCCCAGCAATTTACCAGCGTTTACTAAGAATAGCCCTTACTCCATTTGTCTGTAGTGAATAATCACAGAATCACAGAATCCCAAGGGTTGGAAGGGACCTCAAAAGATCATCTGGTCCAACCCCCCCACAAGAGCAGGGTAACCTACAGTACATCACACAGGAACTTGTCCAGGCGGGCCTTGAATATCTCCAGTGTAGGAGACTCCACAACCCCCCTGGGCAACCTGTTCCAGTGCTCTGTCACTCTTACAGTAAAGAAGTTCTTCCTGATGTTAACGTGGAACTTCCTATGCTCCAGTTTACACCCATTGCCCCTTGTCCTATCACTGGATATCACTGAAAAAAGCCTAGCTCCATCATCCTGACACCTACCCTTTACATATTTGTAAACATTGATGAGGTCACCCCTCAGTCTCCTCTTCTCCAAGCTAAAGAGACCCAGCTCCCTCAGCCTCTCCTCATAAGGGAGATGTTCCACTCCCTTAATCATCTTTGTGGCTCTGCGCTGGACTCCTTCAAGCAATTCCCTGTCCTTCTTGAATTGAGGGGCCCAGAACTGGACACAATATTCCAGATGCGGCCTCACCAAGGCTGAGTAGAGGGGGAGGAGAACCTCTCTTGACCTACTAACCACTCCCTTTCTAATGCACCCTAAGATGCCATTTGCCTTCTTGGCCACAAGAGCACATTGCTGGCTCATGGTCATCCTCCTATCCACCAGGACTTCATCTTAACAACAGTGTACTGATAATTTTCCAAATACACACACTCTTTGTTCATCACCAAGAGTCAGACTGACACAGAAAGAATCTGTAACAAATTTGCAACTTCCCCTCAAAGATTCCTGTTTCTTTAAGTGATTAAAATAAAACCGATTATATTATACATGCAGAAAAATAACTGCAAAAGGCTTATATTTTATGATAATTTATAGTTATAGCAATTGTTTTATTTACCTTTTTGTTTTCTTGTAGTTTTCCAGCTGTAATGTCTGCATACATTTGTATCTTTCCAACTCACACTGTTCACATAGGTCCTCAAGACACACCAGATTATTCTCCATTTCTTCAAAGTCTGCCTCTAGCTGGGCTGTAAGAAATATTTATATGAATATTAAATTGTATCAACAGATGGACACTCACCTGAACAGAAACAGGGATTCATAAAGGAATATAATTAACATGGTAATAATTATATATATAAAAATGGCTCAGAAAGATAAACAAATCTCAGTCCATACCGCATAGTAAAAGAGTGACAGTAGAGCCATGTTAAGGGAGATTTATCTGAGATTCCCTTTGTAGTAAGATACTGAATCACTGTATTTGACCCAGCATCTTGGTTTCATAAGCTTGTGGTCTATACTTCACAAAAAGAAGCATCCAGAACTCAATTTAATTTTGCTTCTTGGGCACACTGCTCTTTAGCCCCCTGTGCCTGGTACCACTCTGAGGAATAAAGCTGTGCTGACCAAAAGTAGTTAATCTTAAATTATTCAAATGAAGCAAAACTCAAGCATACTGGGAGAAATTTAACTTTTACATGACCCCATAATAATATAAAAGAATACAGATTTTGAAAGTTTACTCTTAAGACAAACCCTTTACTCATAGGCAGATTTCTGGATTTAGTTATTTTACATACTTATGCACTTAAAATCATGCAAAACCTCTTAATGTCCTCTTCAACTGTAATTGTTCATCATCTCAATTTAAAAGAGATCATGCCTGTGATAAGCCCTGAGAAATCTGATCTTATCTCATAGCTCACCCTGTCTTGAATAGAAATTTGGACAAAGAACTCCCAAGGTCCCTTCTGACCCAAATTATCCCACGTGAATCTTGTATCAAAGGATCACTCTCCCTGCAGGTGATTAATGTTGAACTCCATGTCCCTCCTCAGGATCTCAAAGTGGAAAAAGTATTTACCCAAACTCTAATCAGCTAGTCACGCTGGGAAGGAGCTGTCTGAGTACAGAACTATTATTCACACTTTTGCCAGGACTTTTCCTATACCAGAGGGAACATACATTGCAGATGGAAGGATAAATGACATTTTTACAAACAAAATAGCAACCAAAGAATAGAATGGAGTTTGCAGTTCAGAGACAGATACACCAGTCTGTTATGGGTGTACTTGATTGTTGGTGCGAAGAACTACATAGATGATAGAATGAAATAGCAGAAAATCTAAAGTAACTCTTGAGTTTTCTCAAATGGCTGTTTCATCTTTGTAATCTTCATAAAGCAAGACAATAACTATTAAGTTCAAGGTGGAAAAAAGTTACAGTTAAGGTGTTTTGGACTATCAAAAGAAGGAAAGGACAAGCTGAAGGCATCAGTCAAATCTTCAATTCTGGATTGGCCATTAGACTAGAAGCCTATCTTGGAGTATAAAAGAATTCAATTTTCTTAGCCATTACTCAATTAGAAATTGCTATCCCAGTGGTGCCCCTAGAAAAGCAAAAGTTAAAACATCATGAACAGATTTCCTGGCATACATATTTATATGTTCAGCTCCAACTACTTAGTAAGAGGTTTTTTTAATCCCTAACAAGTAAGGTAGTGCTTCACAGCAGTCAAAAAAACAGGAGTTTCAATTTAATGTGGAAATAAGTTTGAGGAAAAAAAACAGTTGTCTTCAGTTCTACAGACAGTTATGTGGAACATGAATTGTTTACCACATACTCAACTTTCACAAAATCCAGATGTACTCAAAGGGCAATATGACTACAATTATGACTGGTGGTCCCTTTTTGTTTAAAAAAATTACTTTTCTGAGTGCATGAAAATCCAAATGTCTGTATTATGCTAACTTGCTTTTCAGAATGATTGCTCACTTATTAATTTGCAAAATTCACAAACACAGCAGGGCTCAAGATAACATACTAAGGTACCTATCAATCACTGATTTTTCCACTTAAAAACCCCACCACCTGCTTTGCTGTACTTGCTATTGAAATAATATTAAGACAACAACAAAGAACATGAAAATAAAGAGGCTGAAGTGAATTCTAGAGGGCAACTCGTTCCTAGCACCAGCATTTGAGCAGCCTCTAGTGGGAACCGCAGAAAACACTGTGCTCCTGAAGAACACGAATGACCACTACAGATCCCTCCAGAAGACAACAGGCCTGCTTTACTGCAACACAGGTTTCAGATTTTTTTTTTTTGAAGTGAAAACAAACTTAGTCGCTTTTCACAAAAAAAGTTGAAATTAGCTCCATAGCAATCACATCAGCTACAGTTGTGAACTAATGTCTCTCCTACCCAAATGATAAGGTATTGACTGTACATTGAAAGAAAGTTCCAAATAAAGCTACACATATAATGTTTGAAACTTTAGCCATGGTTCTTTCATCAACTCTTATCTATATTCACAGATAAATAAGCTCATACTTTTTAAAAGGTATTTAGCAAAAATAAGAAATCTAGAAATTAATTTCCAGTTTATAGCTCACAGCGGCACCTACAATCAATCTGCCCCAGAAATGTTCTAAGGAACATCTGCAAGAGCACTACTTGGTTTTTAGCTCATCAAGAAATCTCACAACCAAGTGCTGAGGCAACAATCACCATCTCATGCTGAAACAGCACTGCTATGAAAAACACCTCCTCTTTTTAATATTTTTAAAGAGGCTAAAAAAAAAACCAAAACAAAAAAAACACCAAACCCCAAACCAATGTACATTTATATTAACAATTTTCACAGCACTAATATGCCACACTTGAAAGAAATATTTTTATTAGATAGCTGAAAAAAAAACCAAACCCACCCTTGTTCTTTAGACATAATTCGAATAATACTAATTTGTCCTGTATTTCTTACACTATCACAGATATGACAACAATTTTACAAGGTTTATATTTTTTAAGTATGTTATTTGATCAGATGACATTAGACAGAATTATCTTCTACCACTGTACACTGTTTTTCTCAGTTTACAAACTATTCAGGTATTATTTATCTAGAACTCAACAACTACAGAAACCAAATTCTGTACCTGAAAACACTTCCTAAAGTTTAGCCAATTTAAATTTACAACATTTTAAACTGAAAATTACATTACCTGTGGTTCTGCAGTAGTACAAAAATTGTTAGAAAAGCTACACCAGCGCTGTATATCAGAAAACAACACTGTTTTCAATTTTTCCTACAATAACTTTACATGTAGCTTTCCTGCACTGGACAGCCACTAAAACAACAGAAACCACTAAGAAATAAAGACATTTTTTCCAAAGTTCATTCATTTTCTGACTAAAAGGCAAAAAGGCAGAGAACAAATGATGGAAACAGTAACATCAAAAATTTCTCTCTACCTCTAAGTCAGACAGAGCTTGCTAAAAGCTTAAAATGAGCAGTGAAAGACACACATATATACACACACATACGGGAAGAGATCAATTCAGTTGCAACACTTGAAAAAGTCTTTATGTAGTTACAGTCCTACTAGTGCCCAATTTTGTATTCAAGATACAGATATTTCCAAGTTTACAACACCAAACTAAATGCCTTTTATACATACATATATGTCTACCTTATAGAACAACCCTATCCATTGAAGCATTCTGATCTGGAGCCTATTAAAAACTTCCTGTTGAACATAGGTATCTTTACATTACATTATTCAAATTCTATGGTTTTACATACATCTCCCCAATATTTTCCCCGATTTTCTCAGTTAAAGATAAATCCCATCTTATCTCACACAATGAAATTCAGGAAAGCAAGAAAGGTAACAGAATTTTTAAAAAAACTGGTCAACCAGTTAGAAAAATTGTTTTAATTAGTAATAGAGTAAGATTTTCTTTAAACATTTTCCCAACCACAGATCATGCATCACTTACAAAGTTTTTACAGCTCTCCTAACTTTAAAAATAAGTTTAAAATAAAAACCAGTAAAACTAGAGCCTTCTAATGGAAAGCTGCGTTCTAGAGCACTGCATCACAAAACATTTCTTCAAGCTCTTGATTTCAAGAGCTATCAACTGCTAGATGCTAACAAAACAGAAGCTGTTATTTAAGTAACAAAACACAATTCAGAAGTCCAGGCTCAAATGCCAGGTTTGTGAAAAACCCTGATTAACATACTGCCTGGTCTTAAATTCACTTTTACTTGACCAGTATCTGCTAGTATCTAAATCCTGATGTAAGCCACAATTAAATAGATAACTGTAAATTAATGACTTCTCTTCCCAAAGACACTCATGTCTTCCCCAAAGAGACAAGTCTACAGGCTATTACTCACTGCACTTTTTCCTCCTAAAATTACTGCTTTCGAGGTTGTCTACAAACAGATGAACAGAAAATAAATTTTATAATCTATAGAAGATGTTCCTGGAAATATACTGCATTGTTCAAACTGGAAAAATCTTCAGTATTTATAATAAATTACTAATAAGTATATTTCATTAAAACACAAGTTCCTGCTGCAAAACAAGAACTCAAAATATAGGTATTAAATTCTTAAAAGTAGTTCAAATGTTACAAAAATCAAAATCTTGTGTTTCTTGAAAAAGATACTGTGACCTTATATTTCACAAGTTTTAGTACATTTTCCTTAATGTCTGAAGAAGCCATTAAGAAGTCTTAATCTCACTTCTTAAACAAAAGGAACATGGCCATATGTTTCTCAATGCAAATTCTGAACTAACTGGATTGAATTTTCCAAAGCTAGAAAATGGCAACTTTCATACTTGATACACAATCTGAAAATTGAGCATGATCTTCTGCTCTAGATCTAACAAACTAGGATACCTCCCCTAAGCAGTGCAAAAAGCTTCTGTTTTCCCAATGGATTTTCACACCAATCTAATCCATACTTTGGAAAAAAGTATTTATTAAGGACTAGGAGCCAATAGTTTTTATCTCTGTAAATATATGTGCAGCCTTATTTTCCTCCTAGTCTCACCAGTTCAAACATTTCTAAATATCCTACAGATAAAAACTGGCTTAAGTGGCAATTCAAAGTCTGGACTTTGACAGGACAGTAACTGTTCTGTTCACTTTTATATGAGAGTACTTTTTTCGTAAAAGTTTTCTACAGCAGCTACAATACACTGCATAATACAATAAATTTATCAAAGCACAGACTTTTCACTTGAAGTGAGGAATGACTAATAATCTGAGCACCTAGGACTTTATCAAAGTGCTAATGATAATGTGTGCTGTAATACACATCAAAAGCTGAAGAATCTATACATGACTCATAACAAATTTAAGCAGGTCATTAAAAAGGCTAATTTTCATCACCTGAGATTTCTTTAATCAAAACCAGCCAGGGTTCCCATATCTACTTTCAAAACAAAAGCATAAGTAGATTTAATAGAAGCATATCATGTCATAACACAGACCTATTACTTTTCTGAAATGATGAAAATTAGTCAAATGACATCTTAGATACACAACCCAGGACACAGGAGTTTATAATTCTGTATTGACATTTTTTTGGTTGTTTATTGGCGTTCTGAGTTCAACTGTTGTGGTTTAAGCCCAGCCAGTAACTCAGAACCACACAGCTGAAAGCTCACTCCCACCTTTCTTCCTGCCCCTGCTCCCAGACAGATGGGTAGGAGAATCGAAAGAATGTAGCTCTCATGGGCTGAGATTAGAACAATCCAGTAACTAAGGTGTAACACAAAACCACTACTGCTACCACCAGTAATAATAATGATAAGGAAAATAGCAAGGGGAGAGAATACAACCACTCACCACCTGCTGACCGATACCCAGCCAGACCCAATCAACAATCTGGCCTTTCAGGTAACTCCCCCCAGTTTATATACTGGGCATGATGAGCTGTGGTATGATTTTTGGGTTGTTGGGTTTTTTTGTTCTGGTTTGGTTTTTTACACAATGTTTCACTCGTATTTAAAATTCACAGCCACAGAATTAGTCATCTCTTGGTAAAGAGAATTCAGCTTACACGTATAAGGCAGATAGTTTGGGGTTATTAAAACTATAAACAGGGAGTAGAATACCACAGCAAATTTCTGGTACATCACTTCCAGAAGTGTAGATGTTGACTTTGGTATAAATTACACCTTTCTATTCAAATAGACTATACTTATCAGAAAAAAATCAATTAAAAAAATTCACAGTAGTTGGCAGGAACTAATAAAAACCTCTAGGTAAATTACTTGAAATCTGACCCATAAGGTAAAGATGGTTCAAATCTCACAACCGTAGCAATAGACTTAAAAATTCACTAGCTTACCTGAGCAGAATGGTTTTAAACCTGCTTGCACAGTACCAAAAATATTCTGGAGACACTGAGCCTTCTACAGTCGGGGTAAGATTAATTCTGGTTCATAAAGCTGTATCATTAGAAATGGGCAGGTAACTCCAATTCATCAGAATTTATATATGGCATTTGCAGTTATGAACTCTAAAGACAATTCCATTAGTTTTTTATTATATTGTTTATCTTTGGTCTACCAGTGGACTGCATCACTTTGTTCATGATGATATTAAAATCAGTATTTAAATAAATCATTATTTGAATGGATATTTCCTTCGAAAATAACTACGCTTTTCAAAAAGCCAACATTAAATGGTTACCACACAACAAACCCTTACTAAATAAGGTGGTATAAGAAAATTGTAATAAAAAAATGAAATACACTCCTTGGTTCAGAAAGAAACAGCAATGTTACTAGCAGCCTACCAAAGAACAAAGCCAATTTGTGCATATCCACTGACCATAGAAGAATGAGAAATTAACCTCTGAACACAGAAAAGAACTCTCCTTTTCTTCACATCAAATGCCAGCACACAAATCTAGCCCACCCCGCAAAAACAAGAGCTGCAATTACAGGGAAGAATTTCTGTGTACTTCCCAGCTGGTGTAAGAATAGTGCAGGCAGTGCCCCTGGGGAACTTAGTTACTAAAATCTATGCACAGACAGTTTTTCAAAACTTGAAAATGAATGAAACTTGAATTTGATTTTTTTCCTTTTTTTATGGAGGCATCAAGAGGCCTAGTATTGACAGAAAGGCTTGCTATTTGTCAAACACAGCATCCCCATTTCAAGGCTCAGTAACACTAGAGCTTTTCAGAGACTAAGAGGCCAAAACATTCTTTCCTAATTTCATTTTCAACGGTGGATCAACTGTTTGGTATGTGAAGTTTCTATTAGTCATCCACTAAAGCATCAATCTATTCATCTTTTCATGTTTTCAATTAAATCAATGGATTAACATTTGGTAAAGTTATAAAAATCAGAATCCATCTAACAAACATCAGATATCTGGTAACCTTAGTACGTAGCATTGCTAGTTTCACAAACGGAAAAGCTGGGTATCATTTCAGAAAAGCGTAACCCTGTACACCGACTTAAACTATGGAAGCTAGCTTTGGAAATAAGTACTCTTCAACAAAAAGTTTCTGCCTTCAAAGTGTCCAAAGCCAGCTAAATTTCCTCCCTCCCTCCCCAACAAATGAACAACAGCTGAACTTCACTCTAATCCTCTGTAATGACTTGAATGCTCGTTACGTCTATGAAATCTTACCTAGGCTTGCTGTGAGGCATTCCAGATCTGCTAAAAACCCAGGTATTTGTTGGAGCTGATCCTGTAGTTCCACCAGACTGTTTCTTTTCTTCTCCCAGTGTGCAGAAAGCATCACAACTTCACTATCCACCAGCTGAAACAAACAGGTTCTTTACTTTACTTGCAATTTTATGTACCCATTTATGAGCATCTTGACTAATTTTTTAGAATTAAAGCATCTGCAAGCATAAAGTCAGCATGGGAACCCTGTAGCACTGCCACTTGTGTCCTTCTCAAGTAAATATAACATGCTAAAGAAAGACCCTGTATTATGAAATATTTATATCAAAATGCATTGATCAAAACAAGATTAAAAGTTATTTCTCATTATACTAATCAATACAGGAAACACTGGATTTTATTAACAGTAACATGCATCTGGAATTTTGACAGCAGTGTTGCACCGGTATACAACATTGCAGTGCTGCAATGTAAGGTTTATTTAGATCAATTAATTTACTTTAACATTGCTAATCATACCAATTTAATATTAACAACAAAACTGAAAACTCTGTACATTCCAAATACTCTAAAAAATTAAAAACAGCAACAACTTTATGAACACTCTACATTAGTTCAATGTTTGCTGTTTTTCTTAAGTTTTAATATACAGTAGTATAATGAGGATACACTGCTTAAAAAAATTTAATAGGTATCAGATTCTATGAAAACCAGCAAGATCAAGAGATCTTATTTCACAAATGTTCCCCTTATATATGATACTTGAAATGATTCAGTTATAGTTTCTCTGCTCTTAGTTTCATTATCCATTCTTCCTTAGCACACAACTGCAGCCTGTGCTGTATCTGCATTCCAAATTCCCTGGGTTTGGTAGAATTTAGTTGCTGAAGCTGAAGAAATTGAGGTATGGGCAAAGTTCTCAAATATTTAGAATTGTTCTCACATCAGACAGACTTTGTTAGAATTAACACAACTTCTCCCATTTCTGAATTCCTCCAGCTACCTAACACTGCCAAAAAGCCATCCTGGTTTACCAGATCGGGTTTGAAAACTTATTCCAAAGCCTAGTGAATAATGAAACACCTCAGAAGAACAACATCCTTATCTAAATAAAAACAAGTGTATTTTTGAAAATGAGACATGGGATTTGTATCAGTTGAATAGTAAAGCAAACAAAACCCCGCAAACCACCATGAGATGGGGGCAAACACCAGAAAAACATTTCAACCCACATATAACTGAATGCAGCTAAAATTACAATCATTTAAAAGCAGTATTTTTAGGACAATTTTGTAGATATAACTTGTAGTTAGCATCTATAATTTAATATAGTAAGACTGTAGTCAGCAATTAAAGCTTGAAATTTTCACTTGCCTTTCTCTATTCAACATTTGTAAATAAGACAGCATGAGTAGTTTATCTGCTACTGGCTAATACTAGAAACAGGGCACTGGACAAGAGAATCTTTAGGTCCTTTAGATATAGTACTGTCAATCTTGTGAGTGTACACAATTTTTATTTTAATGAACCCTGTATTTTCTACTTCTATTAAAAAAAAAAAAAACCAACAAGCAATACACATCTTGTATTCTCCCAAAAGGAAACATCTGAATTTCATGGAAAATTTCAAAGTCCTTTGGTATTTTTTTGTTCTAATTTTCCTAGGTGTCCTGGGTTCAGCAGTAGCAGTCATTTTTTTCCTCCTTGGTGGCTGCTGCAACACTGTGTTTTTGATTTTTGGCCTGGGAACAGTGCTGATAATGCCGATGTTTTTAGTTACTGCTCAAATGTTTGGTCTGGCCAAGGACTTTCTGAGCCTCACGCTCTGCCGGGGAGGAGGGAAAGCCGGGAGGAAGCAGAGACAGGAAACCTGACCCAAACTAGCCAAAGAGGTATTCCATACCACAGCACATCTTACCCAGGATGTAACGGAGAGTTACCCGGACGGGCTAGGGCACTGCAGGGTTGGACGAGGTATCAGTCAATGCTCAGTTGGGTGGGGGGAGGCGAGTTATCAGTTGGCTGGTCCTGGGGTGTTGTATTCTCTTCCCTTGTTATTTCCTTTATCATTATTATTATTGGTGGTGGTAGTAGTAGTGATTTGTGTTATACCTTAGTAACTAAACTGTTCTTATCTCAACCTGTGGGAGTTGCATTCTTTTCAATTCTCCTCTCCGTCCCTCCAGGTGTAGGGTGAGGGCAAGAAGTGGGGGGAGGGAGTGAACGACTGCGTGATTTATGGCCGACTTTGTTTAAACCATGACACTGGGAAGCTGTAATGTTTGAGATGAAGGCTACACTGGTTTTATATATACAAAACCTCACATTGTTTTCAGAACTACAATTTTAAAAGCAAACTAGTACAAGTATTACAAAATTGTAAGCAAATCATTTAAGACATCTTAAAAAAAAAAAAACAACAAACCCAAACCAAAAACCTATCATGAGCAGTAAAACACACAAAGCTGGAAGAAAGAATTTAATCTCTAATAACTGAAGGCTTTCACTTGATCACATGGAAAAGGTGGGCCATACTATTAGGCAAGAGAAAGAACATAAGATACTATCTTTCTTACCCTAAATACACCTCTTCAAAACAGGTTAAACAGTGGGGGTCTCATCCATGGCAGAAAGATACAGAGAAGACTCCTAAGGAAACCATATGAGTCAGAGAGGATGCAGCTGGCCAAAGTGAAAGTTTCAGCCAGGACAGAGAACCTCACGGCTCAGTCCTGCTCTGTGTCATGGCCACCCAGCTTACACTGTCTGCCCCTTAAACAGGCTTTGAAATGGAAAGTCTGGTGCAGACCAATGCATTGGTAGCACTTACTGGAAGTTTTCTTTCCCTTCATTCCAGAAAAAAACCCCACACAACTTGTTGCTTTATTTCCAAGGTAGGAAAACTGAACAAAATTAGGGAAAAGCACAGACACTTCCTGAATCTTTTCAGCCAGATGATCGAATCTTGCAGTTTCCTGTCCATTAGGAGAGGGCAGCAAACAGTGCCAGTGCAACAGCCCTGCCCTGATAAAAAACAACAACATGCCCCAGGCCCAAATACAGTCTGTACTTTCCCAGCCTGAGCTGCTTTAAAGAGCCACAGCAGTAACATGCAACATCACTTCTGCAATTGTTTACATTCCATCACATTATTTAATGTTTACATTACATTGTTGACATTACTGTTCATTGTTTACACTGCCATTTATTGGCAATGTTAAGTTGTCTTATGCAGTCTCAACTAACTTCAAATTTTTTGAAAAGTGACGGAAGAGTGCAAAAAATGACCACCTGAACTTCTGGATATGTCTTATTTTAACCATCACCTTGTCACATTCTGACTAAGTCGTACTTCTCAATACTCTTCTCTAACCCAACATATCCCACAGAAACACAGTAAATTGATATAATTACTATTTTTTGGGTAAGTGCAAGTAGTGATTGCAACCATCTGAACAAAGGACATTAGACAAATTCTGGTGTCAACGTATCAGTTAGAAAGTACTTCAAAGCACTACGAAATTCTCACACTCAATATTTGTTATAGAAATTGAAATATCAGAAAGTAAAAGGAGAATGAACTTCAGATAATTTGTTGAAACATGGCTACAGAGAATTTCTACTTTTTACAGTATCTATAATTAATACTTTATGAACATTAATTGTAGGCTGAGCATCATCAAATCTGGAAGAACTGTGAGAAACAAGAGGAACTGGATATTCTGAACTTTTCCATTAGCTGCCTGTCAAATACCATCTTAAAATCACAGAAAAACAATACAATGTGGCATTTTTCCCAAGCAGCAATACAGAGCATTACCTTCTCATTATACTGGTTGTACAGGATCCAGCTGGGATGGAGTTAATTTTCTTCATAGCAGCCCACATGGTGCTGTGCCTTGGATTTTTGACCAAAACAATGCTAATAACACACCAATGTTCTAGATATTGCTGCATAAAGCTTTTACGATGTCAAGGCTTGGTTCTTCCCCAGTCATCCCCGCTCCCCCTGCAGCAAGTAGGCTGGGGGTGGGCAAGAAGTTGTGAGGGAGCACAGCCAGGACAGTTGATCATTGGCCAGAGGGACACTTCATATCATGTAACATCATGCTTAACAATAAAACCAAGGCTTTGGTCTTCAAGGTAATCATTGCTCTGAGACTCGTCTGTGCATTGATCTCCTTGTGGGAGGTCGGGAGTGACTGTTTTAGCATCACTTGTTTTTCCTCTGTTCTTCAATTATTAAATGGTATCTATCATGAACCAAGAGTTTTCTCATTTTTGTTCTTTGTGGCATCTCTTCTGTCCCACTGGTAGGGGAATGAATGAGGCTGTGTGGGTGCTCACCTAGTGACTAGGGTCAACCCAGTATGCTGGTACTAAAAATTTTAGTTTAAAATTCTTCACACATTTTTAAATATTTGAAGTGTGGTATTGTTAATTTTTTCTTACCTCTCCAGCTTTTGCACAATCTTTTGCTCCTTTGTGAAGGGCAGCCCAAGCGTCTTCATATCTGAAGAAAGATAAACAACTATTACTGTGTTCCCCGTAAAAAGGAAGAGGATTTCATGGATGCCACTGTGCTAGTATTTATAGGGACTACCAGAAATAACAGTTTAAAAAGCTGTACAGTTCTTTCTGGTATTTACTGTTTTACAAAGACAAATACACAGTAAAAAATTATTTCTTTCAAAGAAAGTTTTTAAACCTACTACCTTGCATTAAGAGCTAAATAGACCCAGCAATATTTATAAGACTGCCAATAAAAGCCTTAATCACTATTGGAATCCAGTTTCAGTAAGAAAATGAAAAAAAATTAACAAGATGATAATCACACATACACCCCCAAATAAAAAGAACAGGTGTTTGGACTTTTTAAGGTAAAAATATGAAGGATATTTACAATGAAGATCACTCATGTTACTCAGAAAAAGTATGATCAAGTACACATGGAATACATTTTCTTTTCATGGCAATGATAGGCATACCATCACTATCAGAACAGAATGAAATCATATAAAATATGTAAAAGTCATAAAACATCAAAGTAAAACCACAGGCTGGGCCTCAGGGCTGGTTTCCTTCATTCCTGTGCATTAGACAATGAACTGAATAATCTTTCAAATGTTGCTTTTCCTCCAGAAGTTCTGTTTCATTAACATGACAGCACTTAAGGACTGGGCAAGCTCTAAACATATTTACCATTCAGTACCCACCCCCATTCTACTAACTGCAGAACATCAAAAACCCTATTAGTATCACCTTCATTTTCTTCTAATTTTCTCAACCTGATAAAAGTTACTTCTGAAATTACAGGAAGCAGACACTAACAAAGAAAGGGAAGGTCATACCTGCTCAGTATTTCCAGTCCAGCACACTCTGGCAAACACTGAACAGTTCTAGAAAACAAATTGTAAATATACACATTGTTAATGCATACAAGGCTGTTATAAAAGTAACAAGTGCACACGTATCTGCTTTTGACAGATATGCTGAGCACAGAAATATTCCCTACTGTTCAATTTCACAAACATTTTGTCAATTCTGGTTAAAATGCATTACCCAGTATATCTTACAAGAGTATTTCAAAGCTAAGGGTGGCTTTTTTTGAAAATAATACTACTACACGTTCTTTGTGCCTCAGTAAAGACATTGCACTTGATACATTCTATAATATATATTCTATAAAAATAATTACTAAGGTAAAGAACATGGTCAGTCTAACGCTCTAATGATCTACTGAATGCATACATTTTCATTAATAACAGCTTGAAATATAAAGGCAACTTATCGTAAGTTACAGAAAATTAACAATGCAGCATTTTAAGGATGTATTATGTGAAAATCTTGACGCCATCCAAGATTTGTCTCTTATATTACCAGAACAGGCTGTTTTGCACTATCATCCAAACAACTTGAATGGGGGAAGAAAAAACAAACCAAAAACCAAGCCAACAAATACTATAAATGAAACTTTTTTTTTTTTTCTCCTTTAAACCAAGGGAAAAGTGATAGTCAGTGAGGCGGAAAGGGACCTCAGGCAGTTTCTACTGCAACTAAGACCCCTTATTCGATCAGACTAGCTTGCCCAGGGCTTTGTTCAGTTGCAATCTGAAAACCTCCAAGGGCAGAAACTTCACAGGCTCCTGACTGTCCTCATAAGGAAAAAGTTTTTCCTTATATACACAGCCATGCATCTTCTCAGCAAAGCTGCTTCCCAGCTAGTCAGTTAGGCCCAGCCTATAATGTTGCAGAGAATACTTTCTTCCCAGGGAAAGACTTTTGGATTTGTAGCTCCTGAATTTCATGAAGCACCACTTGGCCCATAAGGTCTGTTATGGGTTGAGTTCCTCACACTGATCTTTATCCACTACTGGTCAGTCTTTTCCTTAAACCCTTTCACTAAGCACAGAGGACTGGGAGACCTTGTTTGTCAGGACTGAAGCAACAAAGGCACTGACTACATCTGCTGTCTCTTAATCATCTACCCCATTCATCAACAACACAATGTTTTCTTTGTTCAGCCTTTTAGAACCAATGCAGGGCTGAAGCTCTTCTTTTCCTTAACATCTCCTGTAAATGCCAGTTCTAGGTGAGCTATGGCTTCCCTAAAGCTATTCCTGCATGCCAAAGAAGTTACGAAGAGGGTATCAAAAAATTATCCTTGACACCTTCCAGAACTCTTCTTGACTGCATATTGCTGTGTTGTCCTTTCAGCAGACATCAAGGAAGTTAAAGGCCCCCCCAAAAACTAGGATTTAATGATACAGAGAATTCCTGATGTTGTTTAGCAAAGGCACCATTTGTTCCCTGATCAGATGGCCAGTACCAAGCTCGCACTGCAACACCTCTGCTTCTGACCCACAAGTTCTCAGCCTTCCATACAACCAAGCTAATCTATGCTTGTCCCAGCAAAGCAGAAGTCACTCTGGTATTCCCCTATTTGTGATGATCCAATTGCTTCACCCAATGATTTTCTCAAAAAGTGATGGATATTTACAGTACACCAGATGAACCAAAATCTTATGGACTGGAAACATACAGAGAAGGCAGTTGCCTAAAATAGTTTTATTCAAACCTTCACCCATTCTTAGTTTAGTTTCCATGTCTTGTCAATACAACCAGTCTTGTGTTAAAAAATACAATATAAATATCCAAAACATCAAGCTTCAGAACTAAATAAAGTTTATTTTACATGCCTTATTTTTTGTTCAGGGCTTGTTTTAAAACTAATTTGTGTCCACACACTGTGTTTTAGTAAAAGCATGCTTTACACTGAAGCATATCTGAGCTTATCTGAAGAACAGAGACATCATTTACAGATATTAAGTAGCTTTTCCCTATAGCTTACACAGGTTGAAAGAATTAACAAGGCAGTAAAATGGAGAGGATAAAACCAAATCAAACAAAACCCACCACAATTCTTAAATCTTTTTGAAACAGGTAATTGAAGTACTCCATTATATATATATTTTGCACAATAAAGACTCATACTGCTGTTCTTACAGTAAAAAAAAAATGAATTACGATTTTAGTACATGAGATTCCCAGAGATTGGAAACAACTACATTTCAATGTACTTCAACCTGAATCTTGCATAAAGTACCACAATAATGCTGAATACTCGCATAATTTAAATAGTCATAAATTCATTAAGGGCCATCAGAAATTATTTAAGCCTATCAATGAAGGCTCTACTGAGCAAAGTATTTTCTCAACATTAGGGTTAAACTTTTCTGTTGTCAAAAGAGTATTCTGTAAGATTACATGCAAATGTTCTTTACTCTTTAGAACTGTAAATGTTCTATGTAAGAGCCACTTTCAAATTTTTCTGTATCAAGAGCATCCTAGATCAATGCTATACATTAAGGCATTCAGAAGTACCTCTGCCCGCTTTTTTTTGCTTCTTTTGATTTGTCACCCAAAGTCTTCAACCTATAAATCAAAACATACAAAATTAAAAAAAAAAAAAAAAAAAAATCAGACATTTCCAACACCAAAACCAGAGAACAACTTGTCTGAACACACGTGTTAACTCCAGTCTATTACAGTTAATTTTGTTTCGGCTTATTTCACAAATAAATCAAATTTCACTTAGTTTTCCAGAGAATGTCTTGCAAAATTATTTCTACTGACACTGCTTCTAAATTATGCGATTTTTTTACAAGTGCATCATGCAGTTGGGTATGAAAAGCTTAATGGGAGCTATACAGCCAGGTCATCCAGCTCTTGATACTGTTTCCTTAGCAGGCAGGTACAGATCTGCATAGAAACAACCAATCTAATCCTGAAGAACACTCTACAAGAAGACATGTGCCAAAGAAAAGCATGACAATCACAGAGACATTCATACCCATTTGCTCTAAGTCTGCCAACACAAAACTAGCACGAGCACAACTTTTCTTCTGGCAACTATCAGAATTTCCAGCAGCATGACCACAGTGCACTGCTTTTGAGCTTATCTGAGGCTTGCTTCAACTAATGGTCAATTTTAAACTGACTGGTACCCTGCTCCTAAAAGAAAACCCAAACCAAACCAAATCCCCCAAAACACCAATGACCAAACAACACATACCCACCCCCAATTCTTTTCCACTCTTTACTCTTTTCTAGTCAACCCATATATGCTAGTCAAATTGACATGGTAGAGCGAGAGTCAAAACCCCTGGCAATTCTCTGACTACCATGATGATGGATATCTTCTACGGCCTTTGGAGTCCCAGCTGTCAAGGACAGCAAGCTTTAGGAAGAAATAAAGGACACAGAGACATCAACAAGATGAAAATGAGCCCTAACGTCCAAAGATATCCACAGAACTGACACAGAGATATGTAATCTTGAGTGACCCAGTGACTGAGAAACACCCTAACATACAGATATTCAGTCTGCTTCTACAGTGAGCCCAATTATTCCTCCAGTCTTGAACACCACCGATTTCCAGGAACTCAAAAGAAGAAACCCCAACACTTTACAGCAAAACAGGTGGTTGACAAGTTGAGGAAAGACATGCTAAGGCATGTCTCAGCTCCCTGTTAAGAGAGCTGTCCATAATAGTTCGGTCAAGTAGCAACAACTACAGCACACTGAGGAAGAACATTATTGCAGAAAGCTCTGCAATTTTGCCCTTCTCTGTTATGTTCCCCAGTATACATCCCCACTTGTAACAGCAGCACTCCTCTGCATATAGAAGGAAATGCTGGGTCACAACTACCAGTTCTCTTACCAGAGTATCTGCCAGGCAGTCAGATGAAAAGGCTAAAGGATTTATCACTAGACTACACAATATCAGCTTCCTTTCACCAGCATTCTCTATACAAAGTAGAGGTAGTATGAGCCACAACCCTCAAGCTACCAAAAGTACACAAATTACTGCCTGCGTGCAGACAAACACAGTTCACTGTTCTGCTGTTCGGGCTTTTTTTCCCTCCTCCCGTAGAAGATCCCTTACCACTAAATGGGTCAAAATCAAGATCTCTCACTCACAGGATACACAGAACTAGACAGCAGGCACAGGTGAGCCGGGGAAAAGGAGCTCATTTCGTTGTACACAGAAGTGGCTAGCAACCCTAAACTGCTCTTTCTTTAGGCCACACAACACAGATTTAATATTTTTCAGCTGCAGACAAAAGTTCCCTTAATCCTTTGGAATTGATATTGTTTTCTTAGAAGCCCTGGAACAGCTTCTCCCTCCCTATGCTTCAAAAGATCCAACTGTTTCACTTTGTAAGCATTAATGTGTAGTTAACAAGTTGGCCACAACTTGCCCAGCATTCCTGACATTTTGACCATTCTGAGCTAAAGTCTTAACAACATGAAATTACTTTTATTACCAGTTTGGTGGGGATAGGTGTTATCCAGAACACTAGGGCATTGAGGTTGCATTGTCCAAGAAAGCAAAGGGGGCAAAACAGGACAAGCCATGTTCTGGGCTGAGTGCATGGGAACACTACAAGAAACAAATGGATGCTCTCTAAAGCCTCTGCTATTGTGGCTCTGAGATACAGGTTACCAATGGCAACAAAGGTTACACTGCAAATGAAAATAATGCTTAAAGACTGGACACTCCAAAAAGGGCACATTAATGGAGCTGCTAAAACACAAAGATGGAAATGATGAAACCAGAGACTGTTCTCGAAACATAACAACACATTGCAATACAAGCAAAAGGGTGAATTAGAGACTACATGGAAACGTATCTACTCCACTGCAGCACTAAAGGGAAATACAGAGTTAAACAGCCATCACAGCCAGCATGTTATGACCTTCTTGTTGTCCTCTTTCCTCCTTTTTCAAAAGAACCTTGCACTATGCTAAGACATCAATCCCTGTGAGAAGTTCTACAAATAACAGCAAAACTGAAAAATAGACTGCAATAAAGCAATGCCTTTGTAAAGACATTTTAATATTTGATTCCCTTTGTTAAGACAGATAACATATAAACAATTTACCTGACTGGTTGGTAGCTTATTCTGTTAGTTTATGTGGAGCCTTATACACCAATGCAAATAAGTCATTATGAAGTATTCTGGAGCAGATAGACATCCATCATTGTATATAAATATGTACCATAGGGGTATTACTGTAAGGCAGCCTCAATACTGCCGAAGACCATGCAGTTTTTAAAAGTAACTGTTTACAACACAACACTCTCCTGTGGCTCATGAACAACAGCTTTGCAGCACATGCATGACCTTGTTCTCCAGCCACACACTGACTTCCAGTAACACCCATCTAGACCACCTGCTTGTACTAAAGCTAAAAATAGCATTGATACAGGACCTGTCTAAAATACCCTTGTGAGGCAACATAGGAAGATTAACTTTCTACTTTTTAACGTGGCTGCTACTTCCACTTTTCCCGTGTTTCTTTTCTCCAAGTGACAGTAACTCATCTTTCAAGGAAAGAAAAGCTTTTCAATACGCCAAACAAAGCACAGTGATGCCCTTTGAAACAATTACGTTAATCCATAAAACCTTGAAGGTCAGTCGCTTCATAAAAAAATCAAGCGCGTTAACTGACTCCATTCACATCTTCCTCATTCTCTTACAGCAGCAGCTCCTCTTCCCTTCCCCTGACCGCAACCTCCTCCCCTCAACTCGCCCTACGGCTGCAGACGACCACACCAGAGACAGAGCTCACCACCCCGCCATGAACTGCAAAGACCCAGCGGGAGGAGGGAGGGAAAGCAGAGTGAGGAGGTGGGTGCTAGATCCCGGGGCCACATTTCCAGCCTGTCCCAGCACCGGGCAGCTGCGCTGGGAGAAAAGGGCTCCTACCAGGGGCTCCCCCCTGCCCAATCTCCTCCTCTTCCTCCCTCCAGCCCGCCGCACCAGTCCCCGCCCTCCCCCAGTTCCCAGTCACCTGCTTCCCCCTCCCCTCCCGGCCCGGCTGTGGGGCGCTGGTCCCTGTCCCGCTCTCCCGAGGGCCCCACCGGGGCGGCACCCACCCGGCGGTGAGGTCCTGCTGGACGCTCAGCAGCCGCTCCCGCAGCATCTCCAGCATCGTGTTGACTTGCCTCAGCGGCTGAGACCGCGGCCCGGCGGGGCGGGGCGAGAGGTGGAGCTGATCTCCATGACGGTAGTGACCGCCCTCACGCCGAGCGGAAGGTTTACCCTCTCTCTTCCGGGGGCGGGAGGCCTGAGGGGGCGTGTTTCCTCTCCGGCGTTAGTGTCTCTTTGGGGTTGCTGAGACCTAGGGTTTTTGGTGTGCGTTCTCGGGGTGCGAGTAAGGCTGGGTAGAACTGCGTATAAAGCCCAGGACGCGTTAAGGATAGGTATTAAGAAACACGTGGATTCTAGAAGCTGCGGCGAGCGGCTTTTTACAGACCGCAGTAAGCGCCTTGGCAGGTCTGATACCTCACCTTAATGATTTTGACATCAGTGATAGTAGTGTAGGAGTGAGCCCGGGGAACCGGGCTTTGTGGCAGAATCTGAAAAAGTGTGGAAAGGAAAAACACTGGGTCTCCTGGGATTGCTGGGTTCTTGCAGTAAAGGATACATGGTAACTTTTCAGGGTCCTTGCAAAGCAAGTAGTTTGTGGCCCTTTCCTGTTTGGAGACTGTCAGGCTTGTGTACATAATAATGACTCTTAATGACACCCCCGCCGAAGGAAAAGAAGTAAAAAAGGCTGTTAGTTATTACAAACAGTAAATAGTCACAGAATGGTTTGGGCTGGAAGGGGCCTTGAAGATCATCTAGTTCCAACACCCCTGCCACAGGCAAGGACACCTTCCACCAGACCGGGTTGCTCAAAGCCCTGTCCAACCTGGCACTGAGCACTGCCAGGGATGGGGCAGCCACAGCTCCTCGGGGCAGTCTGTGGCAGGGCCTCACCACCCTCACAATAAAGAACTTCTTCCTTATATCTAATCTAAACCTACCCTCTTTTAGTCTAAAGCCATTCCCCCTTGTCCTGTCCCTACATGCCTCTACAAAAGGTCTCTCTCCATAAATAATTAAAAAAGAAAAAAGTTAAAATATTTAATTAAGCTTCTAGATACTATCTGTTCAGATAATAACTATTACGAGTCAAGTCAGCTAGCCAATACAGTTTAAGTGGAATAAGACCTCTTCAGAACAATTGGCCGGTCATTCTGGATGACTATTTATAGTCACAGTAATAGGAAGACCATCTCCTACTCTGTGTGGTTTCAGTTAATATTTGTGGAACACAGACCCAGGATTTAGTTGAATGTCGGAAATCTTAAATTTCCATATAATTGAGACTTCATTTTTGTATAAAGCAGCTGAGATTTCAAAGTCAAAAGATTTTATTTGTTAACCACTTAAGTTTTAGTTAAAAGTTCCAAAAATACTAAGTGGTGAGCACTGAAATATTTTGTTACAAGGGGAATGTATACAGAGGCGGATTGTTGAGTGCGAGTGTGTTGTCCGGTACTGCAGAAGTATACTCAGAGTGGTTCAAGGTACATTTAATCAACTGGAAAAGTGACACCATATTAGAAGAACATGGGAGCTATAGATTGTTTCTGATGTGGCTTATTGAAAACCAGTATTGCTCTTTGTCCTTAATAAAAATAGAAAGCTGAATACAGCTAAGAAAAAATTATTGGGTTGATCACACCAAGCATTGAAATTGATGTGGCTTGTCTTGTGTGGAGGTTGGGAAGACATTTTGTGGCAGACTGTATATTAAGTTCTGTAAAAGAGCATGTGACATTTAGATGGTATTTTTCTCTTCCTTGGCCTAGCAACAGTATCTGAAAGTAGATACTTTCCAGTTCTCTGGATATTTAGCTCTCCAGAATAAGAGGGGAAGGACAAGAATCAACAAGTTTTTTCTGATGTAGTCACAGGCATACATTACAAATGCTGACAAAGGCTGTGCTACGTGGCCTTAGGTAATATACCTGTTACAGGACTTAAAATTTTCAGAAAACAAGGGAGGGGTTTTAACTTCTGATTTTCACCTTTCCTTTGAGAAGACATACGCATTTCATGCGTTTCATCTGTGTGGCACATTTTTAATTTTCTTGTGAATGTTTATGTCAATGGTGGCCCTAATAATTCACAATGAGTAAACGCTTTTAGACTACAGTACTTCTTTTGCAGTTAAAAAGAAACTATTCAAAGACTGCTGTCTTCTACAATTTCATTGCCATCTCTGTGTAGAATTTGGGAAAAGAAATGTGTTGAGATAGTGTTAACAGTCACAGTAATCCTAGAAATACAGGAGTGGGAGAGACTTCTGAAAGCACATGCTGTGCTCAAGGGCTGTGTGAATTACAAATATGCTGTGTAGAGTTTGTTTAACTGGTTTTTAAGGACTTAAAATGAAGGAGATTCTGCAAGCTCTTTAAGTTACCAGTTCACATGATTAGCTTGATCTTGATCTTTTTTGTTTCTTGAGTGAGTAATACCAGTTCCTTCCCCCCTCTGCCCCCCTCCTTGTAGTCACTTTCCAAACTTATTCTTGCTGGTCTGATCTGGACATCACCCAGTTTGCCCAGAAAAGTCAGAGCTCTATGGCATTTCCATTACCGAAGCTGAATTACATACATTACATTTTGTCCTTAGAGCCTTGCTAGTAGAAACTTTTTTGGTCTTTGTGTAATTTTTGAATGCTTGAAGTGGAAGTGCTGTATCAGCCCTGCTTTAACTTAGGAGATACACCAAAGTCCAGTGGAACTGAATTCTGCTCTCATTAAATGTTTTTACTCTCATTATTGATCCAGTTTTAATTTTTTTCAGAATAACACAAGTGGTGCAAAATAATGCTGAACATCAGTTAAAGCAGGGAGCAAAGGTCCCCTGCTTCTTTTTCAGAAATACATGTAATGAATCTGAATCCAAGTTCCACTTCTCTCATCGAAAACTTGTGTTTTTTGTGCAGTTGTAGATGGTTTGAGGTGTCAGGTGGGGGCAGTGCTAGAGACCAGCACTCCTGCAATAAGGCTCAAGCAGAGGCTGAAGGCCCAGGTCTAAGTTTAGGAGGGGTTCCCAGGCCCATAGTTAGAGGGTGTGGATGGAAGCCACAGGTGAGGTTAGTGAGGGCCAGTAAGTGCCCACAGGGGAGGCGAGGTTTACTGAAGTGTTGGTCAATAGGGCTCTCTAGAAACAACTTGTGTCAAATGGTATGATAATTGCTTTAATCTTGTGACATCATTGTGCAGTTGGATAGGTAGGGAGAATTAAACATATAGGAGGGATAGCTTATGATTAAGCCATAAACATGTTTTAACAATCTCTATTTTTAGCTTTTAGGTGAAAATTTATGATTTATAAAGGTCTGTAGAATATGACTAGAAGTTGACTAATGGACATTATAGCTCTTGGACTCTATAAATATTTTATTTTCCTAGCTTGTTCTGTACTGATATCAACCTTAAACATTGCTATAAATAGTGGAAATAAACTTCAGTTCCAAAGCTCTATTATTACCATTTCAGTCAATAAAGGCTAAAATGAAAGTGTGCATTAAGGTCTGATTCAGCATTTCCTGCAGGAATTCCACTGCATGCTAAAAAGAAAGCTTGGTGTCTGTCAGACTTTTATGTGCCCAAAGCTTCAGCAGGGTCATATGACATAAGTGGAAACTAAATTTGAGTATTACATCACAAAAACTTATTGTCAAAGTCTCACTTATTCTGAGGCCCCGTTGCCATTACTAGGAGCTTATAAGAGCTCCATTTTCCAAATTTACCTTTATAGCTTCCTAATAAGAGTTAGTTTTTCCTCTTACCTATACTAACTCTTAGGGCTTTAGCAATGCAATAAAGTCTCTGCAGATGACATGAAAGTTTTATATGAATAGAGAGTATCTTTTTATCTCAATAAAGAAAGTTGAGTTTGGGTTTTTCTTTTTTTTTCTTTTTCTGGAAACTAGCACAAGAAGATATGGGCAGTAATCATTGCCAGTCCTAATGAGAACTGTAAGAATAATTTCTGTCCCACAAGTAAAAATACTCTTAGTTGGGTTCACACAAGAATAGGTATGGGACTTAATCTCCAGGTTAATGTAGGTTCAAAGACTTGCTTTAGATGTTAACTTTTTAATGGACCACCCTTCTGACAGCATGAAAAATATTTCTAATTCTATCTTTAATATTTTATCTATGAAAAATTTGGAGATTGGCTTAGTCCAAGATAAAAGTTTGTATGTATAGTACTTTGCACTAAGAAAGTGATTAAAAAAAGTAGAATGGAGTTGGAATTGATGAGCCCAGAAAGGTGTGTTATAAATGAGACTTAACTGGAGTACAAAATAATCAAAACATATGTTAACTTCAGTTTCACTGTTTCATGGAAGAGACTTTGACAGGAAGCACATCATAGTGATAGAGATAAGTAATGGTGAAATTCCATGGTCCTCATCTCCCACTCTACTTACATTATATCTGGTAACTGAATACGTGATGAATTGCTACCTTTCTGACCTGTAGGAAAATGTTGGGGGGGGAGCGTAGTTGGTAGCTTAGCAGAGTTAGGAAGCTAAACAAATCCCTTCTGCAGGATCATAATTGCTAAATCTGATATTAGGGAAGGAATAGGAGCACATACCTGGGGCCAGACATTTCTAGGGGCAGCCTGGATGTAGTGGGGTAACACATGCTGAAAGGAGTGACCATCTCAACATGGCTGCTGTTCCTCTCCTTTCTTGAAACCTACCCAGATTCAGTGGTGTAACTTTATATTTTCTTAATCTTCTGTCATAGCTGTGTTCAGTCATGGATGTGGGAGCAATAATTATGCTGTCACCACTGAGGGTGGTAGAGCTTGAAAACTACTTACAATGCAGGACAGGGACTCCTGCTGTCTTTCCTTCCCCTGCATCCTCTTTTCTGCCTTCACTGTATTATCTTTTTGCCATTTTTATATAGTGAGCCAAAACCATCCCGTCCTCAGTGCTGGTATTGTCAGTGAGGCAACAGAAGACAAAAAGTTAAAGCTGCTGCTGCTTGAAGCCTGTCAGGCATGGTACTGTATAATCAGATTGTGCGCTCTGGCTGTTGCTCCACCAGTGAACTTGCAAATGAAAATTGAGACTGAAACTATTTTCTACTCTTACTAAAGTTTGCTATCTTTTTTTTTTTGAGTGTGCTAAGAAAGTGTCATTGAAATAGATTAGCAGTGGCTCCAGACTGTTTCAACTCATGTTCTCTCTTCCCAAATTAGTTGCATTGACTTTATGTCTGACATTACCTAAAAGACCACAAAACAGTATTTTCTTTTATCAAAATAACAACTAATAGGAAGGATCCTTCAAAAATTAGGACCGTATTTAAGACATTGTAATTTGGATTCAATATCTTGAAACTTCTGTACAATTAAATTCTTTGAAGTTAATACAACAGTTTTTTAAAGAAAGGGAGGATCATAACTCCAGCTACTGAATTTAGTTCAGACAGAGTGTGCCAATTTTGAGGAAGGGACAAAATCTGTATTGAATTAGCCAGTTCCACTAGAGGGCACAGCTGTGTATAGAAAAACAAAATCAAGACACCGTAGCATTCGTTTCTCTGGAAGGCATGTACCTTAAATAAGCAAGTTATTACTGATAATGTATTAAGTACAATTCATGGCTTATTTAATCTCAGAAGGATGCCTTAAAAACTGGTACTGGTTTGAACAGGATCAAGCTCAGTGCATAGTGGCTGCCTGGAATTTGATGCAGTCACAGTGTTGCTTTCATAAACTCCTTTCTCCTGGTTAAGCAGGGTGGGGAGATCTGTGTTACACATGTCTATTGGACAATGCAGATGATCTTCGTGGGAAAAAAAGCAGAGACATTAGCCTCATGTTCCTGCCTCCTTGCAGAATACTAGGTTGTGCTGTTTCTGATGACTTTTGCATTGTTACTTCTGTTGAAATGATCTGAGGGGATGCACTTTGGAACAACTGGTTTCAAATGCAGCCATGCTGCTGTGTCTTTGTGAGGAGTATCCCATGGTTTTACAAACAGCAGCTGCCTATATCAGGCAGGTTTAGCCTGTTAGTTAGAAGGGATACTTGGGTAGACTGCATAACTTGCATAATTAATGTTGACCCAGTTGTCAACAAATTAAAAGGATGTACTAAGTATGAATTAATGCTGTACAATTATATTTGGGGTTGTATTAAGTAGTTATGTTGTGCCTGCATCTGCTATTTTTTGTTGTTCTTGTGTGTGATTTTACTAGAGTAGGCATTGTATCCTATGATTAGATGTTCCCCTAGGCTATAAAGCACAATTGGTTTGTTCGAGGAAAAAGTCGTATGTTTTCCTTGTCGTTGCAGTGCTAGAAAATGCTGGCGTGACTGTAGCTACTCTTACGGGGCATTGAGGAGGGAGGTGGCTTGGGGGAGAGAACTTTAGTCTTTTGGAGGTGTTCCGAGGGAGACTCGCTTTGTATTGCTGTATGCTGTGCTAGCGCTAGGAGGCTCTCCTGGTGTCTCTGTTCTGATGTAACTGAAGCGACAGAAAGACTGCAGAGAAGGGGCTGCAAAAATGCCAGGGAACTGCTGCGAGCGGATGGGATGTGTCATGAAGCACAAGGGGAGTTTTAGGCGAATAAAATGCACATTTCCCCAGTGCTTACTGCTCTATTTAAGTTCTTCTGTGTTACTTCAATTTTCTATTAACGTGACGAATTTTTGCTCCCCTGGATGTCAGAAGCATAGTTTGAGGGAAGTAGAATGAGGCCCAGAGTGAGATTCTTGAAGGACAAGTGTACTATGTGTCAGTTTTATTGATCAGAGGCAATTAGCTCAGCCATACCCAATTAGGACAGAGTTTTAGTTTTATACACACAGACATTAATCATTCATTATCCAAGTGAACTCTAAAGGGAATTACAACAGACTAACAGAATAAAGTGGCTGTTCCTTTTCTGTTAATGGAGGGGTTTTCTAGATTTGTATTTGGTGCTAAAATGCTTATTTCACTGGTCTCATCTTACATTAAGTCTGCTTTTGGGTTTTAGCTTTTTAATTTTTTTTCCATTAGCAAGATCTTAATCATCTGTCATTCTGGCCTTTCTAGTGACAAATATCATCCTATGAGTGAATGTAATTGTTTTGGGTTTTTTTCCCCTGTTAACTCCTCCCCTTATTTGCTGCTCTTGCTTAAGGCAATTTTTGTTGAAGCCTCCTGGCTGACTGCCTAGCATTTGGCTAATAACTCTGTGCAATTGTCAACTTCATACTGTTTCAGGGTTTGAAATGGAATTCTCTTTCCTCAGTTTCTATGGGTCTGCTCTTTACTGGTCCATTATGCATAGAATTTAATCCACTTATGCTGTAAGTAGCTTGGAGATAGAGCTTTTTTTTTTTTTTTTTTTATCATCACATGTTTTATTTACTGAGTGTAATTCAGTTTGAGTGAAATGGAATAGTCATAATGGTTCTTGTACCATTGAAGAACTTTTTATCACAGTGCATTTTGTCAGTTTGATTTATTTTATCTGTAAATTTACAGTTGTGGTGACAACACAGAGTTGCTTTACTAGCTACAGTAAAAGTACCTCATCCTTCTGGAAAGTACTCCATATTTCAAATTATATGGCTTCAGGGTGGACCTGAGAATTGCATAGGTGAGTTTTGATTTAAAGTGTTGCCTGCTTGCTCTCTCTCAATTTTCTTTTTCTTTTTTCTTTTTTTTTTTTTCTATACTTTTATTTGGAAAGTAGCTGACAGTGCTGGATATCAAGGTGCATTGCATAGACAAATACTGTTTATGCAATAGACACTAAGGCAAAGAAGAGAAATGCTCATATTTAGGTGCCTGCAGTTACAGAACTGGCTTTCGATTGTTAAGTGAGATGTGCCCATTCTACCACATCAGAAAATAAAAGACTTCAGTGCCAAATTTAAGGCACTGTCTTTGGTCATTCTGGCCTGTATATCCCAGTACACAAAATGAAAAAAAAAAAGTAGGATTGAACCTGGTTGTTGATGGTACACTGCTGTGAGATACAGTACTGGCTTCTATAGGAAGTTTTCATGGTCTGGACTTCCCAAGAATGAGAGTGTTGTTCAGACCAAATCTCTGACATGGACAAATCTCCCATGCATGGGAGGCTTAAAGAGCCTTCAGCAAAATGTATGTATTAAACTGAGAAAGAGAAAATACGTTGCCTTTACTGATGCATCTGAAACCTTTTTCCTTCATTCTGCCTTTTGCCAGCAACAAAGATAAACAATATTTGTGGCTGAGCAAGGGAACTATGTAAGGCTTGAAAATACTGTTTTTGTTCTCTGAAGAGTTATAAATGTTATTCATAACCAGAAAACTTGCCAGTAGATATACTTTTTGAAGAGTCCCAGACTTTCAAATGCTCTATCATACATTCTTTCTATGGGCAAAAGACAATAAAAATAGACTTAAAGAGAGTGTTTATAGCATTCCTTAGCATTCTAGCAGTACCCTTACGAAGGAATTTTACATCTTTCAGAAATTACTGAAGTTCTTTCAGTGCAGTGTGTCAAACATTGCTTCAATAATTCATGTATTCAGCTTTTAGCTCCCCAATCTTACATGTATGTTTACACAGCAATAATATCCATATCTAGTAGCCAAATATTTGCTTGTTCTCATAGAGCAGTTCCATGCAATTTTTTCAGCATGACTCCAGCAATTGTGTGATAAACTAAGAGCTTCATAATGATTTAATTATTTAGAGTCATTTTGGACTCCAGTAGTGTGGTAGGGAGTTACAAGGACTATGAACTGCTCTCAGGTTTTAAACTAGATACTTGTTTCAATCCAAAGATATGTATTCAGGGTCTGGCTTTAAAAGTCGAGGTTAGAGCTCTTCCATCTCTGAATCTCTTAGCTTCATAAAATACCAAGGTTTTTATTAATTTGCTTGCTTAACTATATCCTACAACCAGCTGCTTCAACTAGAAATTATTTTTACTATGTAAGCAATAAACAGACTTAAACACTGCTATTTCTATTAGGGACTGTCCGTACATGGCATGAAAGACTTCGCTCACACATGCTTTGATGTTATAAAGTCATCTGTATGTTTAAACAATATGTTGATCAGGAAGGAAATATATTTTATGAATATAATTTAGTATGACAGGCCCTGGGGGACATCAATTTGACCGTGAGCTAGCAATATGTATCCTGAGTTGCACTAGGATGAGTGTTGCCATCAGGTTGAAGGAGGTGATCCTTCCCTTCCGCTCAGCACTGGTGAGGCCACACGTGGAGTGCTGGGTCAAGTTCTGGGCTCTCCAGCAAAAGAGAGCAAAATGGATGTAGTGGAGAGAGTCCAGTGGAGGGCCACCAACATTTTTAAGGGACTGGAGCATCTTTTCTATGAGGAAAGGCTGAGGGAGCAGAGAATGTTCAGCCTGGAGAAGAGAAGGCTCAAGGGGGATCTTACTGATATATAGAAATACCTGAAGAGCAGGTGTAAAGGAGACAGAGCCAGGCTCTTTTCAGTGGTGCCCAGTGATGGGACCAAACAAACTGAAATATAAGAGGTTCCCTCTGAACATCTGGAAATACTTTCACTGTGAGGGTGAGTGAGCACTGCCACAGTTTGGGAGGGAGGTTGTGGACTCTCCCTCATTGGCAATATACAAAAGCTGCATGGGCATAGTCCTGAGCAACTGGCTCTATCTGGCCCTGCTTGAGCAGGCAAATTGGACCAGATGACCTCCAGATGTTCCTGCCTACCTCATTTTGTGATTCTTTGATGTCTGTATAATCTTACTTGCTTGGGATACCATAGTAAGTTTTCAGTTTATGACCATTTATAACTTTATTTGTATTTCCTTTTTACTTATGTACAACTTTTGGAAGTTGCCTGTACCCTGAAGACACAGATCTTTGAAAGCAGAGGTTGTCCCAGCTTTTATGTGGAAGACTGAGCTAAAATGGGGATTCTTTGATTTTTGCTGTAATAGAATTCTTACTGTAACACCTTTACTGTATTGCTTTAATCAAGCAGTGCTGTATTTTTTACTTCCACTAAATCATCAGTCTCTAGGAGTAATTCTGTAATTTCAGATCAGGTCATTTGATACTGAGGGTTCTAAAAGTGCTTCCTGAATGTAAGTAAATTAAGACTCGAATACAAACATGCAAAATTTTAAATACTCAGCGGTTGCCGATGGAATTGTTGCGTAACTAGAAATCAGATCTTGTGAAGGTTCTCAGCCTTAAATATTCATGGTAGTCCAAAGACTTGTTTCACCATGAGATTCCATGCTTTATTTTTTCTATAAAGAGCTAAATATGACTAAGAAAAAAGAATAATGTTATATACATTATACCTTATGTATGTAAGTATACATGTGTGTGCATGTATAAATTAGTTATGACTGTGTCACTTTCATTTTTGCAGTAGCAGAGGAAAATCTTACCTATATAATTATATCAGACAATTTTATTTTCCTCAAAAGGTATTTGATTTTAAATAGACCATTCAGTGTCTTCAAATTGTCAGATAGGCTGAAGAACAGCCATTGGGAGATGAAAAACTATCCAGCTTTATTTACTAAAATTTAGTGATTCTATTGGGTTCATATGAATTGAGTTTGTATACACATATTGATGCTGCTATTAGTCTATTCTGTCATTACCAGAATATGAATACATCACCTACTTCTATTCATTCTCCTGTTTGAAAATCTTTTTCAACAGCTCTCATTTTAGATTTCCTTGGTACCATAAAGCAGAACAACTTGCTTTTCATTCCATTCACAAATGAAACATAAATCCTCTTCTCTCCAGTAAAATGCATCTTACTATGAATAAATCAAGACTTAAAGAAATATAGACTAAAAAGCAGGAATCACTTATGTTGAAGTACATATAGATCTTCTACACATATATTTTCTGTATAAGATACATATATATCTTCTGCATACGAGATTCGTGTATTCCTTTTTCCAAGGCAAAATCTACAGTGTTAAGACACCAAAGTAAATTGTTCTGTGAACAGTGGAACCAATGACATTTTTTAGACTTCTTTTTTTTTTTTTTTTCTCCTGCATTCTTCAGTCCTTCCCATCCTTAGTGCTCAAGTACTTCTTCCTGCTCCTTCCCATGTCTTTTGCCAGTCTGGCTGAGAATGTGGCAACATATGCTGTTGCTGAAATAAGCATGTGCTGATTGCCTATTCATTATATCCATGGTGATCGGCCAACTGGCTGAACTGCAACTGGCTTTCCTTAGTGGTAGCACTAATTTTGATCTATCTCTAACAATCGGTTTTCACAAAATGTACAGGAACTTACTGTCTCTTTGGGAGCTGAATATCTCTCTGGAGTCTGAAATGCTCACTGGACTCACAGGTTTGGAAGGGAGACCTGACAGTAGAGTTGCATAGGTCTCCCTTTCCTTGGGAGAACAAAGTTATTGTCATACTATAGTCACATCTCAGAAAAAAAGAATTTTGAAGTCCATCAAAGTTAATAAAACTTTCAGAACTGTTAGATCTAACTAAAATTACTCAGAGCAACGGGCTGACTTTTAATTTTGTAGTGTCATTAGAGGGAGAACCATTTGCAAAGTTTTGAAGCCTGTTGAAGTTAGCAAGGTTACATAAATGTGACTAATGGAATATGGTTTTAAAATGCTATCATAGTGTCTTTTCCAGAGCAAGTGAAAGATGAATCCTGATGCAGCAAAGAAAAAATATGCAAATTATAATATAACAGCTGCATCTTTCCAAGAATTTTTGAAGTTGCATGAGGAAAAAACATAGGTGGTATATGGTCAGATGAACTAATGTACAGGCACAAGGCAGCTTCTCCCATTTAACTTAACAAAACTTTTCTCATTAAGGAACCCCTCTAGACCTGAAATTTCAAAGCAGTACACATTTTTGTCTTAAAGCCAGCTTGCTATAGGGTGCCTTTGTGTCCATAAGGCGTTATTTTTT
The DNA here is from genome assembly GCF_037157495.1 of Lathamus discolor. Taxonomy (NCBI): domain Eukaryota; kingdom Metazoa; phylum Chordata; class Aves; order Psittaciformes; family Psittacidae; genus Lathamus; species Lathamus discolor. Next base: position 66,578,207 of record NC_088885.1, read on the forward strand.
TCCAGTACAGCATCTGTGTTAAGTGATTTCAAGGGGCTACATTCCAGACATTGCAGAATGAATTCTTCCTCGCAAATGCTGCCTCAGTGATCTGGAGGTTGGAAGCTCTCAGGTTTCAGATACAAAAGTTCTCCTCCTCTTCCTTGGAGCAAGGGAGACACCTAGCAGAAATTCATCTGCTCGCATAGTCTGACAGGTGAACAAGGTTCCTGCTGAGCCATTTCAGGGCATAGATGCGTTCTTCCAGCAATTATATTCTGACAAATTGGCATTTATCATTTGAAACCTGTTTTTCAAGTAATTTTCTAGCCAGATCTTGTAAACCAGAAGAAGAGTGGAACTGAATATTAAAATCCTTAATTTTCTTGTTTCTTTAGGTGCCTTCTTTTAAGAAACGAATGTTTCATTTTCTTCTTTCCATACAGCACCAAGCTTGGTCAAGTTCATTGGGGGTATCAACTGTTCAAGTTATTTGATACAAGAAATGGTATTCACAAAGAAACAAATTTACCACCTATAAACTGTATCAGTTGTCTGTGGTACACTGAACCACCACTCCTTGCTGATAAGGGGAAAATTGTGCTTTGTCTTACACAAAGAAGACTGCTTTCATCAAAGCAAATTTGGCCTTGTTGAGCCTCATGAGGTGATCATAACAGTATGTAAGGATAATAACTGTGTATCAGCATGATCTCAATGATTGACAGGACTTTTTTTTTTACCAGTAAAAGTAGACACTTAGAATTAAGATACGCCCCAGTTCCTATTCTCCCTTTCTCTGGAAAAAGATTTTGTATGGTATTCCTTCTCAAATGTGGGACCTATCCACAGTCTGTGGTCAGTTCCCAGCTCTACCAGTTCATTTCCTTAGCAGGTTAAAAACCAACCTATTTGTCACTATGTAAATGATCCTTTTCCATCCCACAGGCTCAAATGTAGAATTCTTTGAAGGATTCAGGTATATTATGCTGTCATACAGTTATACCTCTCAATATCTTCAAGGAGAGCTGTGATAGCAAAATACCCAGCAGAACAAGGCCACCTTCTTATAGGCCTGTTAAACAGTTCTCTGCTCCTCCAGCCTACCTTGCTGTTGGACACTAATCACTTCCTACTTTTATACATGCACTGGGAGCTTATGTACTTCTCAACTTCGAGGTCATTACAGATTGCAGGCAAATGCTATGGCCCCTCCAGGCACAGGCGGGCTGCAGTAGTGGTACCTAACAGGCAACATGCTTTAGCCACCCAGGAGTCCTCATGTCATAATTAACATCCTGCTTGTCCTGATTAACACAAACAGAACAGTTGAAAAGGAATTGAGGCTAGGTAGGTGGTGATTAACTAAATCTACACTTTCCAATTCAACTACGCCTGCAGTAAACAGTTTGGAAATTGTGAATATTCTCCCTCTGTTTCTTTTAAGGCACTTTAAAAAAAGGGCACAATCAGAACTGCCAGTGAGGTACAAACTACAAACTCTACAGGGTGATAGCTTTGAGAGATTATATGGCACTTGGGCTATCATAGTTAAACTGAATAAATGAAACTCACTAGCTTTACCTTTCAGTAAAAATGAAAATTGTTTAAAGTAGATGAACTACTAGGTAATGAATACTGAAAGCTGCAGCCTGCTATTACTAGCCATTTTCATAAAGGAAAACTTTATGGGAAAGGCTCCAATTTATCCAAGAGTTGTTGGATATTAGATTGTGCCTGACACTCAGCCAGTATGAACTTTACAGCTCTCCTGAAGTCAGCATTGTCTAGAAAAGGCTAAGATCTGATTATTTCTAGCTAGCTGTAATTTTTTCTACATTGAAAATTCTATAAAATAATAAAAAAAAATGCACTAATGGTGTTCTTATTAAATAATCTATTTTAATGATATTAACAATAATGGAAGCTTTGGCAGTTGGGGTAAATGAAGAAACATTCTCACTGGCATCTCTTGAAAGCTACTATTTGTGATGCCTATTTTTTATCAAATTCATCTTAGTTAATAAGACCTGTAATTATGAAGCAGGAAGGCATAACAAAATTGGCTGATTATAATGCAAGGAGCATAGTTGAGTACTTCTAATTCCCCAGAGGATGAAGCTCTCTAGTGATGGCGCTATCATGCTTAGCACTGCTTTACTGCTATTTCTAAACATCTTTATTTTGAAGGAATTGTGTTTACAGGAGATTATTAGTTTGAAACGCTCAACAGCTTTGATTGTAGCTGTTGTTTGCTTTGGTTTTGGTATTCATTTCTGTCTCTAGCAAAAGTGTCACAATCTAGTAACAGACACTCTCTGGAATAGCAGTGGAAAAACTCTGCTTCTATGGCTGCAGTCTGTGGACACAGTCCTCCAAGTTTTTAATGATGCAGCTACTTAGATTTGTTTCAACATGGTGGTTTATTTGGATAGGAAAGGCATTGCAACATCTCCTGATCTGATGGGTGACCTGAAGCAAATTTTTCAGTCCTCTCTGAACTTAATTTCTCCGTGCGTAAAATTGAGCTTATGATACAGACCTTCAGTCTCTCTTACTTAGGATTCCCAGAATGTATTGCAGATGCTTTGAGTTGAGGATTGTGATGAACAGCAACATCTTGTATCTTGGATGTTGTCCTAAGTTCTGAACCAAAGTCTAGTTGATGGGAAGCTGGCAACCTTCTCCTCTCACCTTGCTCCTTAAGGTAGGTGCCCTTTCCAAATTTTCTTCCTGCCCATCTCCTTAGCAACCTGAGAATATTCAAATGAAAATGTAGTATCTATAGCTATCTGAGGGTTGCTGTCTTTCCTATTCTAAGCATTGCCTAATTTATTCCCTTCCTCCTTATTGCTATGTAGAGGTCTTTGCATTTTAATGTTAAAAAAGTCGTCTATGGTATTTTGAAGGGCTGAGTGGTATGATGACAAACTAAAACAGATGGCTGTACTTGCTTACTGGAAGATGCCAAGTACACAGCATGTGAAATTCCACAATCGGTGGCCTTCTAAGTGAATAGAATTTTGAAAGAATGTCGGCCGCAGGTCAGGGAGAGGTTAGTGATATCAAACCCCACTAGGCAAGGTTGTGTCTCAGGGTAACA